>NC_143579.1:215785100-216114955 GCF_048544385.1 Mastigoproctus giganteus
TAATTTTCAAATTAATAATAACAATAATAATAATAATTTTTGTTATTTTCCAATCATTTTAGCGATCCCATTTGTTTGAGTGCCGACCGGGCTAGCCGGGTGGGTAAAGTGCACGCCTGATAATCCAAAGGTCCCGGGTTCGAATCCCGCCTCGGGCTTGGATCAAAGTACTGCAAAAACCTTGAGAGGTGCACTATGGCCACTGAAGCCGATGCGCCAACAACTACCAAAAAAAAAAAAAAAAAAAATTTGTTTGAGTACAGTTCAGTGTCAAGGCAACTCGTTGTGAAGGCAAAGTTTGTCTTTCCTCCAGACACTGTGCCTGTACCCATTGCAACCATAGGTACTCTTTTTCAAGCTGACAACGGTACAACCCAGTGTGGTCTCTTCAGGTGATCTCCTTCCATTAAAGGTCTCAGGCCCTCCAGTTTTCGATCTTTGAACAGCATTGCACTTTAAAAGACATTCATTACCGATAAAAAGGTCATTGTGCTTTTTATCATTTAAATGATTGGTCGTACAACTTCGGTTTTTCTAGTCAAATGGCATACATACATATATTATTATTTGAATTAGACCTAAACAAGACATTCAAATGTACAGTTTACTCTGAAGATACGTTTTTTTTTTTTTTTTCTCGGTTACGAAATAAGTATGTAATGAATGCAATAACTTGGAAAACACATGATTCCTTTACATAAGAGTTGCTTCGGTGTTGCACTAATTTCAAAGAAATGGAATTGCCAGAAAGTTGATTTGTTATTTATTTATTTCAAAGGAAGCACATTTCTGTGGCAGATCGTTCCAGCATTCCATGCCAGGAAGAAAATAATAAAGTGTACAGCCTTAAAGTTTGCTGATCTGCATGTTATTAACACAGTAAACTCTGAAATTTATTACTGTATTAACACTGCAAACTGGAATTGGTAAATAATCGCACGGGAACGGAATACTAAGGGATTTAATAAGATTCAGGTACAATATCAGTAAATAATATTGAGGTATCAGTAAATAATAAAGTAAACACCATTTGAGATGTTTTAATGTCACAGCAGTCACAATGGGAAATAGTTTACTGTTGGAGAAAAAAATTGCAATTTTCTCTAATTTGTGTTTCCAATTGTCAGGTCACAATGGCCAAAGCTCACTTCACGCATTCTATTCTTTTATTCTTCGTCATTTCATAAACTCATCATCTCGTGTGAAGAAACATTTTTATACAAAGAAAAGGAATAAGCAAAAGAAAGAAAAAACTACTAAGAAAGAGAAAGAAGTAATTTGAGAGACAAAGAAAAAGCGAAAGAAAAGGAATTAATAATATAAAGGAGGAAGAAAAAGAAAGGAGGAAGTATAAAAGGAGAAAAATATTAAAAAAAAATAAAGGAGAAAACTTTAAAAAAAAAGAAGAAATAAGGAAAGTAAGAAGGAAAGAAAGGGAATAAAAATAATTATATAAAGAAAACAGATAATAATGGAGGTGGTGAATTGTGTTATGTATTGGATAACGCCATGTATTAACTTTATCACGCCATCCGTGATAGACGAAGGGGTAAGTTTACTAAAGTTTTTCCTTTTCTTCTTCTTATTATTAGTAGTAACAGTTATTATGGTTGAAAATTATAAGATGGAAACTGTAAAATCTTGGAATTGCAACCAATTCATTTTGGATATCAACACCGAATCTGGTTTTATTTTGCAGAGAGGAGACTGTTGAGACTCCGCGAGAAGCATCGCCAAATGCGAAGTGAAAGGATCGCCAAATATGGTCCAGCACGACGCACAAGAGGATGCCTCAATCTTCGACTTGCAATGGCCCGTCACTATCGAGAGCGGGCAGAAGCGGACGCAGCCGTGCAGAAAATCCTAACTGCATCCGAACCAATCCCTCGTCCAAAATCTCAAGGACCACCAAAGCCCCGTTTAAATAACTGTTTCCCCGGCACCCCTCTCATCAAGGAATAGGACTGTTTGCTGGAAACCCTCTGAATTAATGATTATGTGGTGTGATTGTTGAGAGGGATGTCAGGGAACCACTTATTTATTCTTTCTGTGTATCAGAAAGAAAAATTTGATCTGTAGGCAATAAATAAAGCATTGCTGTAAAAAATCATTGCAGTCGTTATATGTAATAGTTTACTCAAAATCAAATAAATATTATGCAGAAAACCCTCAGACTAAGACCTCAGACAATATAACACTGTAATATCGGGTAGGCCAGTGGTTTTCAAACGGGATGCCGCAACAACATTCCAGGGGTGCTACATAATTTGAATTAAATTTACTTAAACTTATTATTGTTATTTTTTAAAATTTATATTTTATTTCATTATAAAAAGGTGTACAGTGTCTTTTTAATTTTGTGGTGATCTATAATTGATGTTTATATACCTCTAATTTTTTTGTCCTCACCTTTTTCCCATTACATATAGAGGTCAGCGTTTTTACTGTTGGATATGAAATTTTTATGGCTGGATGCCCTTCCTGACGCCAACCCTCACCCTTTTATCCGGGCTGGGCTTATGCGGTGGTTATTTCATGACCTTCCGTATTCGGCGGTCACGGGCTCGAATCCCGATCTAATCAAGAAGCGTGTGCTACGGGCTGCTGCTCCTGCCCACCTGGCTACCGAAGAGCCATGTTTACTTAGAACCCCCATATAAGAATAAAACTATTATATACTGTATATAATTTGTATTATGAATTGTCATTTTTATAATTATTTTTATTGTAATAACTATCATATTTTTTTATTATATATATACAGACAGAGAGAATTGGCTCTAACAGGCAGAAAATTGAGTAGGGGTACCGTTGTTAAAAAAAGATTGAAACCACTGGGTTAGGCCAAAATTATCAGGCCCAAATACCAGGCAACCTGTTGAAGGCGCATCCACCATATGAGATAAAATGACAAAACCAATGTTACTTCATCCATTTTTAAAGTAAATATCGCACATTACGAATGGAATGCACAGTGTATTGTAGAGTAGGTTTGTGTCGAAGTTCTTCCACCAAGGTAATCAACAGTATAATGACTGATCACAGCAATAACATATAGAATGTGACAAATGCATCCATATGGATTTTAAAGGATTTTGACAGATTTTAAAGATTTTACTGGTTAAAATGTTTGTCAACATATTCTAGCATATCCCTGATTTAGCAGTCAACTTTAATTTTTAGGTTGTTTATCGTTACAGAAAAAAATAATAATAACAATAATAATTAAATACAATAAATAATAACAATAATGCACTGACATCAATAGAAAACTTAATTACTTAGAATAAATTGAAACTGCAATTTCGAATATCGGACATCAATGATCTCAATTAATCTGCCTTCTCAGCGAGCTGCCATCGTATTGCACTACTTCGAGTATTTTCCTTGATTAAGTTCATCGATACGAGTAGATTTGACACAAAAAGAAAGAAAGAAATTATCATTAAAATTAAATTCTCAATCAGCTTATTTTTTTGTTCCTCACTTTCTAATTATTATCACATTACATCCATCTTTCTCAAATGGTCTTCTTAAGCATCTGTGTTGTGTGAAGTGAATAATCAGCGTTAGCATGTCAAAATTTTTTTTTTTTTATCTGATTTTTTAAAGTCACTGCTGGAGTTAATCTCATAATTATTATTTCATTATTATTCTTTTTACTGATACGTATTCTGGCTTAATAGACTTTTTCGGAAGGTGAAGAAACCAGCGGTACCGTATCTTCTGGTGATGTGATGATGAAGGCGAGCGCAGATGTGAATCCGGTGACATTTCCAACCCCTTTTGCTGTTGTGATATGTTGAAGGGCTTGTGAAAACGCTGATTTAGACGTTTGTTGCTACCTTGCATTTATGGTTTTAATGGGAAAGTCTTTGGATCCCTTACCTTCAAGGCGAGGTGTCAGGACGTCTCCAATTGTACTAATTTTTCTCCAGTTCCACGTAGGAAGAATGAGAATTTTATCGGTTGCAGGGTCTGTTATTTTTTTTTTGTGACACAGTCCACTGCTCACCTGTCTCGAGGTCCCTCTGGGGCGAGAGACACCAGTGATGTGGCGCCTCCGTAACCAGGTGTTCAGGAGCAGCAGTGCGTAGCACGCGCTTCTTGATTGAACCAGGGTTCGAACCCGTGACTCTCAAATACGGAGGATGCGGAAAGTTCAGGGAATGACCACCGCATATCCCTGGAGCAATATGGCCTTAGTTGCTAATGCTCCTAAAAACCAAATAACAAACAAACACCAGAGATCACTAAGTCAGACTTGACTCTACACATCTCCTCACCAGCGTCTGTGACCTTTGAAACAAACTCACCGGACATGACTATTGCTGCAGCTTGCTGCTAAGGCCATTGGCCTCCCCATACCAGTGCACTCTTGCACGGTACATTCTTCCTACTTTCTGGGTGGGGGAGGAGAAGTCAATTGTCTCCTTCCCTCCTAGCCACCCGATTTTTTTCAATCTGGTGGTGCGTGAGCATGCCTCACTGACCATCTGCGGTCGCCTTCTCTATTGACCCAACCTCTGTCTTACCCCCCAGTCTACAGACTGCCCACCCTCTCTCTAACTTTGCGACCGCGTCTAATGAAACCAAAACTTTCGAAACCCACATTCAAAAACTTAAGTCCACCATGCAACAACCATATAACCATTCGGCCTACCCCCTTTCAGCATAAAACTTCTTTTTTAGGTCCTAGTAGCTGAAATCTCTGGAAATTAGGTGGCAGGGCCTGCCAGAGTAAATATAACTTTAATGGGTGTACCTGGTCTGCCTCCATGAGGCCAACTCTGCGCAACGGCGGGCCCCATTAAGGGTGCAACGGCTAAAAGGCCAGATGAACAACGGTACAAAACATTACACATATACAAGATCCACACACTTTTAATCTCTGGCCTTTACAGTGTATTCTATCAGAAGACAATGTATACTAAGCGGAGATGTAGGAAACTCCTGGTGCCGTTTGACCCAAAAACACTTTATGCTTTATCCTTTTATTGCAGAAGAGCTGTTCGGTAAGTATTGCGGGAAGTGAAGTTCCCTCAAGAGTGTGGTGAAGATTAAGCGTTCTACAGCGGAACAGGGCGTCTGTATACAAGGACGGTGTTTTGAGTGTTGCTGGTTCCAAATCCATTCTCAAGATTGCTGAGAGAGAGAGAGAGAGAGAGAGAGAGAGAGAGAGAGAGAGAGAGAGATAGCACTGTAGTAGCTGTTGCTAGTAGTTTATCCGTAGTGGTGGTGGTTGAGGGCATTTCATTTGGAGTGTCTTAAGAAGGTGATCCAGAAGGCTGCGACTTTGTCATCGAGAGAGACCAACACCTGTGAGTGAGCGGTTTGTGGAATTTAGAACAGGACATCCAGTTGGTTTTGTTTCAAATGAAGCTATGGATAGATTTTCGGATTTGCTGGAGGAAATCAAAGGTGGAGTTTGAACGTTTAAGGTGTGCCACCGAACGCTTTCTTGCATCTGGTTCACCACAAGCACTCTCAATCTCAGAGAAGGCGTACGCACGCTTTTCTACATTTCTCAATACTCTCTTGAAACGGCTCAGCAATTCGAGCCAGTTCATCTGGGAGAAAAGGAGGTATTGCCGAGATACACCCCCAGATATTTCTGTTCCTGGTTCCACATCGATTCTCAATACCACTGTGCCTGTACCCATTGCTATCCTTTTTCAAGCTGACAACGGTATAATCCAGTGTGGTCTCTTCAGGTGATCTCCTTCCGTTAAAGGTTTCATGTCTTCCAGTTTTCGATCTTTGAACAGCATTGAATCAGTGTACTTTAAAAGACATTCATTACGGTTAAATTTTATGTATTGTATTGAACTCTCAGCGCTCCTCTGAACAATCAATATTCGATTTTCTACAGGAAACCCTCTTAGTGAATGCTTCAAACAGGCCTCTGAGGTTGGGTATATCCATACTGTGACTTTAGTGTTTTGCACCAACCTTGCGTAGAAGTAGAAATAAAAACACCAGGGAAACTAAACTTTTGATAACTGTATTTATAATAAGTCAAAATAACCCGCATCTACAATAAATTTAACTTTACAATAAACTCTACATGTAAAATATTAAAATCTGCTACATTACAATCAATAAAATGTATAAATATACAGATTAAAACGATAAAAACCGTAGCTTTCAAAGGCTCAGCCTTCTTCTTCAGCGGTAACTCTTGCTATGCAGTACAACTTTAAATATCCGCAGGCTAACGGTACTCCTCACGTGTTTCCATTCTCGTGTGCCTCGTTCTCTCGCGTTGTGGAACTGGAAGTGGCCCGAGTGGAAGCCACACGGAATCGTTCATCTCTTCTGAGGATAGTGGTCTCAAAGATGGGATGAATCCGCGTACCTCTATCCCTATTTATGTTAATTGTAGAACAAATCCGCAAACTCTCGAGCCACTTACGGTCCCAAAACTTACGCGCCCGATCGGTGATGATAGCATCGTCCGGGGAGATCTGGTGCTGCTTCTCCCAAAAATGCTCGGCCACGGCGGACTTGCCATATTCCGCATTTCTTATTGCCTTAGTGTGTTCCCCCAGACGATCTTTGAGACGGCGTTTTGTTTCCCCTACATAACACTCCCCACAATCCGGGCATCTAATGCTATATACGACCCCACTAGTGTTCTCTTTTTTAATGGGGTCTTTAACCTGAGACACGATAGTGCGCAGCCTCCGTCCCGGAAGCTGCACACAACGCGTCTGGTACTTTCTTAGTATTCTATCCGGGTTTAATCCCTACTATCCGGGTTTAACTGATCATATAGCTAGAATACTAAGAAAGTACCAGACGCGTTGTGTGCAGCTTCCGGGACGGAGGCTGCGCACTATCGTGTCTCAGGTTAAAGACCCCATTAAAAAAGAGAACACTAGTGGGGTCGTATATAGCATTAGATGCCCGGATTGTGGGGAGTGTTATGTAGGGGAAACAAAACGCCGTCTCAAAGATCGTCTGGGGGAACACACTAAGGCAATAAGAAATGCGGAATATGGCAAGTCCGCCGTGGCCGAGCATTTTTGGGAGAAGCAGCACCAGATCTCCCCGGACGATGCTATCATCACCGATCGGGCGCGTAAGTTTTGGGACCGTAAGTGGCTCGAGAGTTTGCGGATTTGTTCTACAATTAACATAAATAGGGATAGAGGTACGCGGATTCATCCCATCTTTGAGACCACTATCCTCAGAAGAGATGAACGATTCCGTGTGGCTTCCACTCGGGCCACTTCCAGTTCCACAACGCGAGAGAACGAGGCACACGAGAATGGAAACACGTGAGGAGTACCGTTAGCCTGCGGATATTTAAAGTTGTACTGCATAGCAAGAGTTACCGCTGAAGAAGAAGGCTGAGCCTTTGAAAGCTACGGTTTTTATCGTTTTAATCTGTATATTTATACATTTTATTGATTGTAATGTAGCAGATTTTAATATTTTACATGTAGAGTTTATTGTAAAGTTAAATTTATTGTAGATGCGGGTTATTTTGACTTATTATAAATACAGTTATCAAAAGTTTAGTTTCCCTGGTGTTTTTATTTCTACTTCTACACAAGGTTGGTGCAAAACTCTTAGTGAATGGTTATGTGGTTCCTGAGTCTCTGTAAAAGAATTAAAGAACGTTTGTAGGTAATAAATAAAGAAATGCCATAAAACGCATAAAATTTTTTATACCAATAATAGTTTACATAAAATCGAATAAATATTATGCATAAAAGCCTCAGACTAAGACAGCTATATAACATTCTAGCAGAGGTTAGGCCAACATTATCAAGATTATATAACAGGCATTGTACTTAGCAATACCACATACCAGGTAACTTCGTCAAGGCGCATCCACCATGTGAGATTGGTACTTTCGCAGCAGTGCCACTTTGTCCAGATTTGAAGCTTTTACTCTAACCTACTATAATCGCACAAAAGAATTTACACAAGAAATGTTTTAGTAGAAATTTAACGTGCTGTTTTTCATTGAAGTTAAATTAACCTGAACACAAAAAAAAAACGGAAAATTCCAACTTGAAATTTCCATAGTTCATTCTGTCAGTTGTAAAACCACTCTACGTGCGAAACCTGCAGCGCCACCAAAGCCACTCATAAACAACTGGTTCCCAGACACTCCTCTCAACAAGGATTAAAGAAAGTCCTTTTTCGGATGCTACAGAACATTGTGCCTCAGCAACCTGTAGCTCCATATTTAAAAATAAAGTCAAGAAACAGAAAATGTCTGTTGGTCCGTCCATTTTTAACGTTCATATCGGACATTTAGTACGGGGTGCGCAGTATATTGTAGAGTAGGTTTGGGTCGGAGTTCCTCTACAAATGTATTCTACAGTATACTGTCTGATCACAGCAATAAGAAATAGAATGTGATAGATTTTGACAGTTTTTAAACATTTCACTGGATATAGTATTTCTCAACTCAAGCTGGGATATCCAGATATAACACTCAACTTTAACCTCTAAGTTGTTTATGGTTATAGAGAAATAAAAAAAAAAATAATAAGAACAATAATAATAGGATAAAATAAATAATAACAATAGTGCACAGACATGAATAGAAAACTTCGTTACTTGGAATAAATTGAAACTGTAATTTTCAATATCGAACATCAGTGATCTTAATCCCCGGGGGCTCACTCCGGTGAGCAGGGGCTTGGCAAACCCAGGGTCCTGAGCTGGATATCATTATTCTTCTCTTTCTTGCTTTCTTCGTGATTCCCTTCTACTTCTCTCTCTCTCTCTCTCCCTCTGTCTCCACCTTTCTTTGTCTCTCTGTCCTTTTCTCAGGGTAACACAGGAATTTCTTTCTTTCTTTTTTTTTTTTGCTGGTACAGCATAAGCCTGAGGCTTGCTTGCACCATATGGCTAATGATAATAATAATAATTAATCTGCCTTCACAGCGAGCTGCCGTCGTATTGCACTACTTCTAGTATTTTCCTTGATTAAGTTCATCGATACGAGTAGATTTGACAAAAAGGAAAGAAAGAAAGAAATTATGATTAAAATTGAAAATTCCCGATCAGCTTATTTTTTTGTTCCTCACTTTCTAATTATTATCAAATTAGATCCATCTTTCTGAAATGGTGTTCTTAAGCATCTGCCTTCTGTGAAGTGAATAATCAGCGTTAGCAATGTCAATTTTTTTTTTTTTTTTTTTCATCTGATTTTCTAAAGTCACTGCTGGAGTTAATCTCATAATTATTATTTCATTATTATTCTGTTTCTTGATACGTATTCTGGTTTCTTTCCTTGCTCTGTATGTTATGTGAGAATACTATCGGGAATCCGTCATTTTTTTATAGTTTATGAAATGTTTCCGCGCACAAATTAAATTGTCTTGTGAAGCTGGCGAGGACATTTTATTAATACACGAAGTGATTTTCTTATCCATTGAACAGTACGAACAGTGCCGGATTGACCCCACCTGTGAGGTGGGGTAATCTCTGAGATGCCTGGTTGCCAAACTCTGTAACTCACATAAAAGTTAAACGAACAGGTCTGTGAATACCCTTTGAATTGGGATGTGTGAATTGGGGACACATCTCATCTCTGCAGTCTACAGAGACATCCTCTGAATCCACTTATGCAGCACAGATTAATAGGTAAACTCGTTTGATTAGATTCTTTGCTTTGCCCCTTAATGTAACTGCTTTTGTGCTTTTTTATATGAGATTTATTTTATAATTTAGATAATTTTTATTCTATACAATAAATTAGTACAGAAGAGATAAAATTAAGAAGATTTTGGAGAGAAAAAAACATTTCAACTTCTGGAGTTAAAGAGAGTTTTTTGGCAGCTGATCAGTCTCATTCCAGGGGTCACAAGTTGAAGGTGGTGGACTCTTCTGTGATGCTGAAGAGACGACCGCCGCTGTTCAATTTACCGTTACGATAATTCAAAATCCTTTCTTTTTAATGGTGGAATTCTGGCAGAAATGTGCTGTGCAACTTCCTTTGAACGCTCCACTCGAGATGTGCTAACGTGGCGACGCGAAGCACGTCATCCCTTCTTCTACGTGTTTCAAGTAAAAGTTGTAGAGGATGGCACTGGCAGCAATGAATAAGTTGCAGCTGGGGTGTGTTGTCTGTTCAGAGTGAAGCAGATACCCGTAGTCTTCCCGAGTTTGGGCTTCGTTTGTCGTTTACAGGGCATGCCACGTACGTGTATTCCAAGGTTTCGGGAGTAGCGCACAAGAGACAATAATTTGAAGCAAGTAATCCGAAACTTTGTTGCTTGACTGGAGTAGGAAGGATGTTGTGCAACAGTCTCCACTGGATGTCAGCATCCAATTTGGAACGTATCGCCCTGTACGGGAGGTTCCAGTGAAAGTTAGATGGTGGCTTATGGGGAAGGGTGCAGTAACAGCTTGGCAAGTGGATGACGGGAAAATCGTGGTTGTGTGGCATGGTATAAGTAACTGATAGACTTTTTTGGAAGGTGAAGAAGCAAGAAGTACCGTATCTTCTGGTGATGTGATGACGAAGATGGGTGCAGGTGAAGATCCGGTGACATTTCCAAACCCTTTTGCTGTTGTGATATCTGGAAAGACTTTTGCAAACGCTGATTTTAGGTGTCAGTCGCTGCTTTCAATTTATGGTTTTAATGGGAAAGTCTTTTGATTCCTTCCATTGAAGGCGAGGTGTCAGGAAGTCTCCAATTGTTCTAATTTCTGCCCAATTGCACGTAAGAAGAAGGAGGATTTCATCTGTTGCAGGATCTGGCAGTCCTTCCTAACTGCTGACCAATACCCGCTAATCCGAAGTTTTTCCGATTATCCGTAAATCCCGAGAACTATAGAAGGAAAAATGGAAAAAAAACACCTGCAGATGCCGAAATGGGACCGGGAATAGACCCAGCCAGCGTGGATTTGCAGGAAAGCCCAGACAAGGTGAGGGCCACCCCAGCACCAAAACGCAAGAACAAGAGGTAAACGCGTAGCCAGACAGAGCAAAAAGAGCAACAAGATCCTGCAATCCCACAGATAGACCTGGCAGGTGATAGTAAAAAACAGGACAAACATGTCCAGGACCCTAACATCCCTGAGGGCCCTGTTCTCCAACAAATACGTGTACTCCGAACGGCACTCGAAACACTCTTTAAAGAACAAACAAAGAGAATAACAACAGTCCTTCGGGCCGACATAGTCACCATATGGAGCAAACTAGAGACCATACTTCTTGAACACTCAATCAAAGCTGCTGAAGTGTGGGCATCAGCAACGAAGAAACCAATGCTCGTTGCAGAATTCTGGCTACTTAAATGGGCTAACTGGAAAGCTTGTCTCCCACCACAGGACAAAACTACAGCCTTAGCTACTTTACTGGGGATGCAGCGACTGCTTGACATCATCGAAATACAACGACTGATAGCTACAGTTAAAATGATCACGGGACAGATCTCAACACCGTCCATTTGGGATTCGTGTTACTGGCGAATACCCAAGCCAGAATACCCTTCGGCCAACCCCGATGCTCTGCTCGAGGAATCGGAGGCTTCATATCTCAGACCGCTTCCTCCCAAACCAAATGCTATCGGAAGTACAGCACCTCGACGCTGACTTCCAGAAGTTTTGCAGCAATAAAACCTACAGGAAAGAAGTATTAGCAGCTCGCTCCAATCCCAGAATCGAATGAGAACAAGTTCGTGGGTCCTCCACACCATCTGCCAAGCTCTCCTGTGCTACGACAAAATTCGTTTGACAGAGAAGTGCCATTCATGTATATTAGATATTTTTATTGTAAATAAAACTGTAAATAAGATATTTGTATTGTAAGTATAACCGTACGATGTCACTTGTAAATATCGTTAATACTGCGTAATGTGAGGAAGTGTAATGACAAGTTTACGTGTTACATTTTTAATTTTAGAATGTGCATTATCCATTATATATCCTGATGTGAGTATTATCCATGTGCAATATCTAATCTGATGTGAGCCCATGGCCGTTGGCCGTGACGGGACAATTGCAACTTCACTTAAATCTATATATGTACATTGTATTCATTTAGTTGCAATGAAGATTTTCTCTCTCTCTCTCTCTCTCTCTCTCTCTCTCTCTCTCTCTCTCTCTCTCTCATTCTCAAACGGATGAGGGAAATAGTTGCTGTTGCTATTAGTGTATCCTTAATGGCGGTTGTGGCATTTCATTTGCAATGTCTTAAGAAGGTGTTCCTCAAGGCTACGATTTTGTCATCAAAAGAGACCAATCCCCGGGAGTGAACGGCAGGCAGAGTTTAGAGCATAAAGTCCAGTTGGTTTTGTTCCAAATGAAGCTTCGGATGGATGCTCGGATTTGGTGAAAGAAATCAAAGGCCGAGTTAGAACTAGTAAGGTGCGCCACGAACGGATTTCGCCATCTGGTTCACCACAAGCACTAGAACTCTCAGCAAAGATGTAGCGCACACTCTTCCTTATTTTCCGAAGTATTCTGTAGAAACGACTCAGCACTTCGAGGCAGTTCTTGTGGGAGAAAAGGAGGATATTGCCGAGATACACCCACAGATATTTCTGTCCTTCGCTGAACCATGTGCATTGGATTGAGGAGTCGGTTCTGGTTTATCACTTTCCAGCCCAAAGGCCATTGGTTTTGCCGTGGTTAAGTTTTGCTCCTGATGCTTGAGCGCATAGATAGATCTTTCTGTTGTTGATGCCATTCATCGGAAAGTAGTGCAATACCAGTGTAACACTTTGCGAAGGAAAAGCTTTTTTTCTTCCTGAACGGCAATATTGTTTCCTTGCCTGAACAGTTTAAACCTAGATATCCACAAAAGTAGTATTTTCCTCTAGCTATTATTTTATCAACTGAAATATAAGCAAGATGAAAGAAGTCTGTCTTGCGGCTATTATTTCACTGTAAATTATTGCATAGTTTAAAATAAATCGCATATAAAAAGCACACACCAAAATCGTTAATCGCCAAGAGAAATGATTAATGTTATTGTGGTATCCTTTGTAATTTGTCTAATTATTTTTACTTGGGGACATCTACAAATGTAGAACCAGCAAACCCGTCTGCAAATCCAATGGCAGTTATGTCTTTTTTCACAGAGAACTTGACCTCTCTTTCAACTTACTTGAAGATGTTTGCATTAAACCTTAACCCTTCTTAATCTACAATAATGATTTACTCTTTGAAACAGCAACCAACAGTAATTCAACCATCAATTTTGGGTACTCTCATCACAGTGATCACCAACATAAGGACCTCGGTGTCTATTGTGATCCGAAGCGGAAATTTAATGTTCACACAGAAAACCTGCAGAAGCGATTTAACACCCTACTCTGGACAGCGAAGCAGCACTTACTTCATTCCAAGGAACCGCAACCATTACCAGATATCTTCAAACCAATGTTTATTATGTTATTTTATACGCTCCTGATTAATTTTTCAAATTAATAATATGATTTCAGCGATCCAATTGGTTTTAATATAGTTCAATATCAAGACAACTTATTGTGAAAGCAAACTTCATCTTTCTTCCAGACTTTGTGCCTGTATCCATTGCACCCACAACTACTCTTTTTCGAGCTGACAAAGGTAAAACCCAGTTTTGTCTCTTCCGGTGATCTCCCTCCCTAACAGGCCTCAATCCCTCCAGTTTTCGATCTTTGAACAGCATTGAATCAGAGTACTGTCCATTGACATCGTGCACCGGTTTGATTTCACGAATTTTAAGAATCCTTCTCAGTCTACTTATATCAATGAATTGAGAAATGCGTATGTCCAACCGATTCATGAAAAAGAGTGATATTTAATAAACTATTGGATGGAAAGAATTTTCTTTATTGTAAACACCCATGAAATTGAGCTCATTGTAAAAATCCTAAAATGTACAAAACAATAATTTGAAGCATCACGAGGATTTACTATTAAGTGAAATAATATTATAGTGGGGTATCAATAAAATTTAATAATAAACTAATTAAGATGAGTAAATAATAATGATTTATTTTAAAATATGAGAACATTGTTAGTGAGGGCAGTCACAATGGGAAATAGTTTACTGTTGGAGAAAAAAGTTGCAATTTTCTCTAATTTGTGTTTCCAATTGTCAGGTCACAATGGCCAAAGCTCACTTCACGCATTCTATTCTTTTATTCTTCGTCATTTCAGAGACTCATCTTCACGTATGAGGAAGCATTTCTATACAAAGAAAAGCAATAAGCAAAATAAAGAAGAAAATTACTCAGAAAGAGAAAGAAGTAATTCGAGATACAAAGAAAAAGCGAAATAAAACGTATTGATAATATAAAGGAGAAAAGGAGGAACAAAAAGACAGGAGAAAAGGAGGAAATAAAATAAAGAAGGAAAGGAGTAAGTAGTAGAAAGGAGAAAAGGAGTAAGAAAAAGAAAGGAGATAAAAAAGGAGAAAAGGAGAAGAAAAGAGAAAAAGAAAGGAGAAAAGGAGGAAGAAAAATAAAGGCGAAAAAAAAAGGAAGCAATAAGGAAAGGAAAAAAGAAAGAAAGGGAATAAAAATAATTATATATAGAAAACAAAGAATAATGGAGGTGGGCGATTGTATTATTTGTTGCATAACGCCATGCATCAACATTTATCACACAATCCGAAATAGACGAACGGGTAAGTTTAATAACGTTTTTCCATTTCTTATTATTATTATTATTATTAGTAGTAACAGTTATTGTGGTTGAAGATTATAAGATGGAAACTGTAAAATCTTGGAATTGCAACCAATTCATTTTGGATATCAACACCGAATCTGGTTTTATTTTGCAGAGAGGAGACTACTGAGACTCCGGAAGAAGAATCGGCAAATGAGAAATGGAAGAATAGCCAAGTATGGCCCGTATGGTCCAGCACGACGCACCGGAGGAAGCCTCAATCTTCAACTTGCAATGGCCCGTCACTATCAAGAGCGGGCAGAAGCGGACGCAGCCGTGCAGAAAATCCTAACTGCATCCGAACCAATCCCTCGTCTAAAATCTCGAGGACACCAAAGCCCTGCATAAATAACTGGTTCCCCGGCACCCCTCTCATCAAGGAATAGGACTGTTTCCTGGAAACCCTCTTAATAAATGATTATGTGGTGTGATTGTTGAGAGGGATGTCAGGGAACCACTTATTTATTCTTTGTGTGTATCAGAAAGAAAAATCTGTAGGCAATAAATAAAGCATTGCTATAAAAAAAACATTGCAGTCGTTATATGTAATAGTTTACTCAAAATCAAATAAATATTATGCAGAAAACCCTCAGACAACATAACACTGTAGTATCGGGTAGGCCACTGGTTTTCAACCGGGGTGCCGCAACAACATTCCAGAGGTGCCACATAATCTGAGTTAAAGTTACTTAAAATCATCATTATTATTTAGGAGGGCAACGTTCTTACTGTTTCGTCCTGTACGGGAGATTCCAATGAAAGTTAGATGGTGGCATTTGGGGAAGGGTGCAGGAAGAGCTTGGCAAGGGGATGACGGGAAAATCGTGGCTGTATGGCGTGACATAAGTAACTAATAGAGTTTTCCTCAAGGTGAAGAAGCCAACGATACCGTATTTTCTGGTGATGTGATGAAGAAAGTGGGTGCAGGTGAGGTTCCGGTCACATTTCCAACCCCTTTTGCTGTTGTGATATGTGAAAACGCGCATTTAGGCGTTTGTTGCTGCTTTGCAACAAACGTCTTTTGTTGGGTGGAAATGGGAAAGTCTTTTGATCCCTTCCATTCACTGCTCACCAGTTTCGAGGTCCTCCTGTGGCGGGAGACACAAGTCATGTGGCGCCTCGGTAGCCAGGTGAGCAGGGGCAGCAGTGAGTAGCACACGCTTCTTGATTGGACCAGGGTTCGAACCCGTGACCCTCAAATACGGAGGATGCGGAAAGATCAGGGAATTACCACTGCATATCCCTGGAGCAATATGGCCTTAGTTTTTAAGATCCTAAAAACCAAATAACAAACAACAAACAAGCAGCAGTGATCGCCAAGACCAGCGTCTGTGACCTCTGAAACAAACTCACCGGACATGACTATTGCTGCAGCTTGCTGCTAAGGCCATTGGCCTCCCCATACCAGTGCATTCTTGCACGGTACATTCTTCCTACTTTCTGGCCAATTCGAGGCATTTGTTTTGAGAAAAAAAGAGGGTAATGCCGACTAAAATCCCCCAGATATTTCTGTCCCTCGCTGAACCATGTGCTTTGGATTGGGGAGTCTGTTCTGATTTATCAGTTTCCTGACCAACGACTACTGGTTTTACCGTGGTTAAGTTTTGCTCGTGATGGTTGAGTGCAGAGATAGATCGAACTTTTGCCGATGCCATTCTGCAAAGTAGTGCAATACCAGCGTAACGCTTTGCGAAGGAAAAGGATTTTTCTTTGTGAACGCAATATTGTTTCCTTGCCTGTAAAGTTTAAATCTTGGTAGCCCAAAAGTTAGTCTTTTCCTCTAACTATTATTTTATCAACTGAAATATAACCTACATCGGTGGTTCTGAACTTTTCACCAAATGTCATTCCCCCTTTCGAAGATTGTTTGACTCAAAAGTTGCATTCCAAAAAGATAAGGAAAAGTAAAGTGAAATGTTTATCTTTATTTTTAATTTAATATCGGACATGCAATAAAGTGTGATGTCCTCTAGATTAAATAAACGTCAGCATTAGAAGAGGCGTACAATGCAAGAAAGCAAGCGCTTATGCAGCATCAACCAAGAAAAAAAAACAAAAAAAAAAAACACATCCTAATACGGTTAGGGAAGGACGTAACGTGGTTTCCATCCATTTAAGTTAGATCTAAATTACCACCCTTATACCACATGGAGTCCCAATATATTTGTACTCAGGCCAAGAAGAACTTGGCCTGAGCAGGAGGTGGGCGCGCTCAGAAATCTGTATAGAGAAGCACGAAATGCTTATACCGCCCTCTTAAGAAAAAATAAAAAGGAAACCTGGGAGAGACTAGTAGCAAACTCAGGGAACACTGACCCCTGGGGTGTTGTGTACAAGGTTGTCACAAAAAAGCTCCCCAGAGTTGAAGTGCTTACAACCACTGTCACGCCCCAAGGAGAAGAAACCTGTTCCTGGGAGGCATCAATAAACAATATATTAGATGTCACCTTTCATCCCCACAAAGATCCGCAAACGGAGGAGCAGATCCAGACCTGTAGGGAAAATGATAAGTACAGAACAGATAATGCAGAACCGCGATTCACTACGGGTGAGTTCATCCTTGTGGCTTCACGTATAGCAGCGAAAAAATGGCCAGGTCCAGACCTCCTGGAGCCGGAAATAATCAAAAAAGTCATAGAAATAGAACCGGAACTCTTGCTCCAGCTCTTTAACCTATGCCTCACAGTGGGAGCATACCCGCAAGATTGGAAAATGGCCAATGTTAAACTAATAATTAAGAATCCAAACAAACCACCAGAACAGCCATCTTCCTACAGACCGATCACACTACTCACAGTACTAAGTAAACTTTTTGAACGGCTACTGTTATCCAGAATAAATCACCACTACCAACAGGCAAACCTATCTTCACCAAACCAGTACGGATTCAAACCAGGTCGATCCACAGCAGATGCACTCCAAAGCCTAATTGCCCAAGCACAAGAATCTGAGAAAAAATACGTGCTAGCTATCTCAATTGATTTTGCCGGGGCGTTCGACACCCTATGCTGGCCGAGCGTCCTGGGTCGGCTCCGGGAGGCAGGGGATCCTGGCAACCTCTTCAATGTGCTTAAAAGCTATCTCACCAACAGAGCAATCAAGATAAAAGCTCCCTACAAAGAAATAGAAAGAAAAATATATAGAGGGTGCCCACAGGGGTCAGTACTTGGACCAACAATGTGGAACCTCCTGATGGACCAGTTTCTAAACAAGGATCTGGAAGGGGTCCGCTCACAAGCCGTCGCGGACGACCTCACCTTAACAATAAAAGCTAATTCCAGGGCACAACTGGAAATATTGGCAAACCGCGCTGTGCAAATTCTCCAAGACTGGGCCACACACCATTTACTACAAATCTCACCGACGAAGACCAACTCCATACTCTTAAAGGGAACACTCAACATCCACAGACCACCCCAAATTAAAATTGGCACTAGAACAATAAGGCTCAGCACAGAGCTCAAATACTTGGGCGTCATCTTGGATACCCGCTTATCCTTCAAACCGCACCTAAACTACGTAAGAAGAAAAATAAGAAACTGCACTGCCTTAATAAACAGAATTGCCGGAAGAGACTGGGGATTGAAACAGAGAACGATGATGTTTTATTATAAAGCAGCCTTCTTACCAATCGCAACATACGCAGCTGGTGCCTGGTACAAAAAGGCCAGCAGAACTGCAAACCTAAGAATACTTGATTCCATACATAGAATCATGCTACTCACTGCTACTCGCGCCTGCAGCACAGTGAGCACACACGCTCTGCAAGGCATCGCAGGAACCCTCCCCTTAGACCTAGAGGTGGTGAGGAGAGGTATCCTCCACGAGCTCGCTAAAGGCAATGCTTGTACACACCTTGACTTCAACGGAGATCCAGGAAATAACCGCATTGCGGAAAAAAGAAGACTCCAGACCCACTTGCTGCAGGCGTGGCAGGCACGATGGGATGTCTCCATTAAAGGTCGGATAACAAATAAATTCTTTCCAAATATACATAGATTCCAACCTAAATTACCAACCTGGTACGCACCTGGTCTGTTTGTGACGTACCTACTCACAGGACATGGTGCCTTAAACGCCAAACTAACAACTCTGGGAATAATTGAAAATCCAAATTGCACTTGTGGCATTCCAGAAACTTGGTCGCATCTAATGTATGACTGCCACCAATACGACGACATCCGCTGCCAGCTGGTGACAAGACTACAACATTCACCCAAGGATCAGGAGCAATTCATTCTGGACGATAAAGGACCATACATGGCATTCACCGAATTTGCACAGAAACTGTATATATGGACGTGCTGCAGGAAGTTTTGTTACTGCTGAGGAAGGAAGCCGATGCTTCCGAAAGCTCCAGAGACTTTTATTGTTTTTATCGCTTTTAATCCGGTTTATTTTTGTGTATTTTATCTCAAGGATTTTATCACAGTTTTAATATTTTTACATGTATTTAATTTAATTTAATATAATAGCAGTTTTTGAAAATATTTATTTTAATATGTAAATATTTTAGTTACAGTAAATACTTATTCTTATGGTTGGTGTGTGAGCTGATTTAATGCTAAAATATGCACAGAAACTGTTTAACAGACGCCGAGCCACACTAGCCCAACAAGCAAATAACAACACAACTGGAAACTAAATGGGACAAGCTACTATTCCCACAACAAATTCCATACCTCCAATGAGAATAAAAGGACATGACCTACAACTCTGCGACTGACTGAACCCTGAATCTGCAAAAGCCCACGTGGACCTGAACCATGCAGCTTCACTGCCATCAAGACTCGTTGGGGACCAGAATCGAGCACCTGACTCGATTCCTTTCCAAACCTACCACGGCGGGGCGGAGACTCCTTGTGTCCCCTCGCCGAACCCCCCTCCCCTTTCCTATCTGGTGAGGCATAGGCATGCCTCACTGACCAACTGGGAGCATCTTCTCTATCGCTCCCATATTTCTATGTTTACCCCCCAGTCTTCTGTCTCCCCTCCTACTCTATCTGTATACAATGCGAACGCCCCACACACTAAATTTAGCAACACTCAAAATAATCTTCGCCCAGTCTCGGCCTATCCATCTATGTAATATCAAACCCCCCAGCGGTGTGTATGGGCATACAGCATATGGTGTATGCAGACAAGTGAAATGAGTATATACATGTGCATATACATAGATATTATGATTTTTTTTTTAAGGTCCTAGCCGCCGAAATCTCAGGAAACTAAGCGGCAGGACCTGCCAGAGTAACTAGGTCTACTGGGTTCCTGGTCTGCCTCCACGGGGCGAAGGTGGGGCAACGTTGGGCTCCAACAGGGGCCCAGCGGCTAAATGACCAGATGAACAACGGTACACGACATTACACATGTACAATACCCACACACTTTTAAATCTCTGGCATTCCCAGCAAACTGGTACACCCACAATGAAAGCAACGCGGAGATGGGGGAAACCCCTGGTGCCGCATGACATCAATATACCTTACACCTTACACCCCCCCAGCCTTCAGTCTACCATCCACTCTATCTTTATGCTAGCGAATGTCCCACAAAAAAAACTTAATTATATCAAAATTCCCGTTTGCCTGTTCTTTCGGCTTTTATTATGCAATCATTATCCCCCTCACCTAACGATCATCAAACCGACGATGATGGATATATGTATCGCCTAAATATGGATCTGTCTGTACGTACCTGCATATAAAGGAGCGCGCGCGTTTTTTTTTTTTTATAGGTCCTAGCCACTGAAATCTCAGGAAATTAGGTGACAGGACCTGCCAGAGTGAAACTAAAACTACTGGGATCGTGGTCTGCCTCCACGGGGCGAAGGTGGGGCAACGTTGGGCCTCAGCAGGGGTCCAGCGGCTAAACGACCATATGAACAACGGTACATCGCACTACACATATACAATATCCATACACTTTTAAACCTCTGGCATTTCCAGCAAACCGTTACACCCGCAATGAAAGCAACGCGGAGATGGAGGAAACCCCTGGTGCCGTATGACACTAAATACACCTCACACCTTACCCATATACATAAAACATAAAACAAAAGATACGGAAAAATTCTGTATTGGTCGCTAGAGTGACCAGGAGGGATTGGGGGCTAAACAAGCGGACCCTGTCCCTCGTCTACAAATCTACCTTCATCTCTGTCATCACATATGCTTCACCAGTTTGGTACAAAAAGGTAACCACAGTGGTAAATAGAAGAACCTTGGGCAGCATCCAGCGGTCAATAATTCTGACAATCACACGAGCTGTCTCCACAGTCAGCACGCACGCACTCCCAAGTTCTGGCCGGAGTCCTCCCGCTGGACTTGGAAATTATCACATGCGCCCTGACATATAATATGGCAAAAGAAATACCGTGTACTATCCTGAACTTCACGTTGGATCTCGCCAACAACAGGAAGCTTGAAAAAACCAGACTGCTCGAACACCGATAGGAATGGCAGGATCGGTGGACAGAATCCACTAAAGGGGAAATCACTTTAAACTCCCGAGCGTAAACAGTTTCCAAAACCCCCGAGTTGGTTCCAACCGGGGTTCCACGTCACCTTTCTCCTCACAGGGCATGGGCCATTTAATGCGAAACTACTTAGCTTCCGAATCACTGAGGATCCCCGTTGCCTCTGTGGTCGCGAGGAGACATGGCAACATCTCATGTATGACTGCGACCAGTATGAGGACCTGCGATGCATGCTCACTACTGCTTGTTGTTGTTTGTTTGTTTTTGGTTTTTGGCAGCGTTAGCAAATACAAAATACAAAATACAAAGCCCTTACCATTTTTGCAGAGAAACTCTTTGCTAGAAGGCGAGCACTTATAGCAAACCACCATGCACAGCACCCGGAAACTGATGATGAATCCCAAAAATAGGACTAGTGAAAATCGGAATACACAAGAAAACTGTACCAAATAACCCACAACCACGAACATGACCATCATTTAGCCTTGTTCACGTGGGAACTGACAACCAGGAAGACCAGAGACAAACTGACACAGGACTTGACATGAACTGGATAGAAATTATTCGCAGTGGACGAAATAAGTGTGTAATGAATGCACAATAACTTGGAAAACACACTGTTCCTTTACGAAAGAGTTGCTTCGGTGTTGCACTAATTTCAAAGAAATGGAATTGCCAGAAAGTCAATTTGTTATTTATTTCAAAGGAAGCACATTTCTGTGGCAGATCGTTCCAGCAGTCCCTGCCAGGAAGAAAATAATTAAGTGTACAGCCTTAAAGTTAGCTGATCTGCATGTTATTAAGACTGTAATCTGTGTAATTTTTTACTGTAAACTGGGATTAGTCAATAACCGCACGTAAACAGAATCCTGAGGTATTTAATATGATTCAGGTACAATATCAGTAAATAATATAGAGGTATCAGTAAATAATAAAGTAAATATCATTTGAGATATTTTAATGTCAGAGCAGTCACAATGGGAAATAGTTTACTGTTGGGGAAAAAAGTTGCAATTTTCTCTAATTTGTGTTTCCAATTGTCAGGTCACAATGGCCAAAGCTCACTTCACGCATTCTATTCTTTTATTCTTCGTCATTTCATAGAGGTATCTTCTTAGTGAAGAAGTAATTTGAGAGACAAAGAAAAAAGAAAAATTAAATAAATAGGAAATTTAGGAAATATATTTATATATTTAGAAAGCAAATAAAAATCTCCTTTCCAGACACCCCTCTCGACAATGAATAAGGAATCTCCTACTAATTCCAGAAAAACCTCTTAACTAATGTTTATGTGGTGTGGATGTCTGTGTATAAGAATTAAAGAAAGTCTGTAGGCAAAAACGAAAGTAGTGCAATAAAACATTAATTTAATTTTTATATCAATAATAGTTTACATGAAATCAAATAAATATTATGCATAAAAACCTCAGAGTAAGAAAGCTATATAACACTCTAGTATCGGTTAGGCCAAAATTATCAGACATACCTTGCAATACCAAATACCAGGCAGCCTGGTGAAGGCGCATCCACCATATGAGATTGATACTTTCACAGCAGTGCTACTTCGTCCACATTTGAAGCTTTTACTCTAACTTACTATAATCACACAAGCAATGTTTCAGGAGAAATTTAACGTGCTGTTTTCTCACTCAGGTTGAACACAAAACACGGAAAATTCAAACTTGACGTTTTCATTCGGTCAGAGGCAAAAACACAACTGCACGTGCAAAACCTCCAAACAACTGGTTCTAAGAGATCCTCTCAAAGAGGGCTAAAGAAAGCCAGTCTTTTTGGTGGACGCTACAGGACATTGCGCCTTAGCAAACTGTTTAAAGATAAAGTGACAAAACCGATGTTGTTTGTTGCTTCTTCCATTTTTAAAGTAAATATCGCACATTACGTAATTCAGTGTATTGTAGAGTTGATTTGTGTCGGAATTCCTCCACCAATGCATTCAACAGTACACTGAATGATCACAGCAGAAACATATGGAATGTGACAAATGCATCCGTATGAATTTTAAAGGATTTTGACAGATTTTAAGGATTTTACTGGATATAGTATTTCTCAAGTGGTAATGGCATATCCGGATATATAGCAGTCAACTATAATCTCTAATTTATTTTTGATTAGAGAGAAATAAAAAAATAATAACAATAATAATGAAATACAATAAATAATAACAATGCACTGACATCAATAGAAAACGTAATTACTTAGAATAAATTGAAACTGCAATTTCGAATATCAGACATCAGTGATCTTAATTAATCTGCCTTCTCAGCGAGCTGCCATCATATTGCACTACTTCGAGTATTCTCCTTGATTATTAATTAATTTTCTGTTTATACTCCGGGACGATCAAATGAGTTCACAAGATAGACAGAATACAAGAAACAGCACCGTATTCAGCACTCACGGGCTTGAACCCGGTCACTCAAGGCACGTGTACTTATGCACCCGCGCGCCTGACCACTAGGTTACGGCGGCCTTAAGTTCATCGATACGAGATTTGACACAAAAAGAAAGAAAGAAATTATCATTAAAATTGAAAATTCCCGATCAGCTTATTTTTTGTTCCTCAGTTTCTAATTATTATCACATTACATCCATCTTTCTCAAATGGTGTTCTTAAGATCTGCGTTCCGTGAAGTGAATAATCAGCGTGAGCAAATGTCATATCTGATGCAAATGTGATGTGATTTATTTTATATCTGATTTTTTAAAGTCACTGCTGGAATTAATCTCATAATTATTATTTCATTATTGTTCTTTTTATTGATACGTAGTCTGGCTTGTTTCTAGCTCTGCATGTTATGTGAGAATACTATCGGAGATCCGTCATTTTTTTATAGTTTATGAAATGGTTCCGTGCCCAAATTAAATTAAAAAACCCTCTCTTGGATAAAGTGCTGGCGAAGACATTTTGTTAATACACGAAGCGATTTTCTTATCCATCGAACAGTACGAAGAGTGACGGATTAACCCCACCTGTGAGGTTTGGAAACCACTGAGTTGCCTGGTTGCCAAGTTCTGTAGCCCACAGAAAAGTTAACCGAACAGGTCTGTGAATACACTTCTGTTATTTTTTTATTGTGACACAGTCCACTGCTTACCAGTCTCGAGATCCCTCTGGGGCGGGAGACACCAGAGATGTGGCGCCTCCATAGCCAGGTAGGCAGGAGCAGCAGTGAGTAGCAAACGCTTCTTGATTGGGCCAGGATTCGAACCCGTGACCCCCAAATACGGAGGATGCGGAAAGGTCAGGGAATGACCACCGCATATCCCTGGAGCAATATGGCCTTAATTTTTAAGCTCCTAAAAACCAAATAGCAAACAACAAACAAGCACCAGTGATCACCAAGTCAGACTTGATTATGCACATCTCCTGACCAGCGTCTGTGACCTCTGAAACAAACTCACCGGACGTGACTATTGCTGCAGCTTGCTGCTAAGACCATTGGCCTCCCCATACCAGTGCACTCTTGCACGGTACATTCTTCCTACTTTCTGGGTGGGGGGAGGAGAAGTAAATTGTCTCCTCCCCTCCTAGCCACCCGATTTTTTTCAATCTGGTAGGGCACGGGCATGCCTCACTGACCATCTGCGGTCGTCTTCTCTATTGACCCAACCTCTGTCTTACCCCCCAGTCTACAGTCTCCCCACCCTCTCTCTAACTTTGCGACCGCGTCTAATGAAACCAAAACTTTCGAAACCCACATTCAAAAACTTAAGTCCACCCTGCAACAACCATATTACCATTAGGCTTACCCCCTTTCAGCATAAAATATAGTAACTTTTTTTTTTTCGGTCCTAGCCACTGAAATCTCTGGAAATTAGGTGGCAGGGCCTGCCAGAGTAAATATAACTTTAATGGGTGTACCTGGTCTGCCTCCATGAGGCCAAGTCTGGGCGGGTCCCATTAAGAGTGCAATGGCTAAAAGGCCAGATGAACAACGGTACAAAACATTACACATACACAACATCCACACACTTTTAAATCTCTGGCCTTTACAGTGTACTGTATCAGAAGACAATGTGTACTGAGCTGAGATCTAGGAAACCCCTGTTACCGTTTGACCCGAAAACACTTTACGCTTTATCCTTTTATTGCAGAAGAGATGTTCTCTCAAGAGTGTGGTGAATATGCGTTTTACAGCGGTACAGTGCGTCTTAATAGAAGGACGGTAGTTTGAGTGTTGCTGGTTCCAAATCCATTCTCAAGATTGCTGAGAGAGAGAGAGAGAGAGAGAGAGAGAGAGAGAGAGAGAGAGAGAGCACTCTAGTAGCTGTTGCTAATAGTTGCTCCGTAGTGCTGGTTGAGGGCTTTTCATTTGCAGTGTCTTAAGAAGGTGATCCAGAAGGCTGCAACTTTGTCACCGAGAGAGACCAACACCTAACCCCTGTGAGTGAGCGACTGGCAGAGTTTAGAACAGGACATCCAGTTGGTTTTGTTTCAAATGAAGTTATGGATAGATTCTCGGATTTGCTGGAGGAAATCAAAGGTGGAGTTAGAACGTTTAAGGTGTGCCACCGAACGCTTTCTTGCATCTGGTTCACCACAAGCACTCTCAATCTCAGCGAAGGCGTACGCACGCTTTTCTACATTTCTCAATACTCTCTTGAAACGACTCAGTAATTCATCTGGGAGAAAAGGAAGGTATTTTTTTTTTATTTACTATCAGTTTATTAACACAAGGTTCACCCCCTGTACAGCAAGTGGCCTAGAAGGGTATACAGAAATTATAAAATATACATTATACACTTTTGTACAAATTTCCAGCTCTTTACAATATAATTATTGTATAATAAAAACTATTAAATAGATATATACATTTACTAAATGTATTCCCTTTGAATTAACATAGATCTTGATAACTGAAGAGTTAAATACATAGATTGACTTCTTTATCAGTAACTAACATAACAGTTTTATTTATTCATTACATTATTGCATTTTATTTGCTCATATCATCAAATTTCTAGTAAAAACTGTTAAATTTTCACAGCAATCTTCGTGATTTGGTCTATAATTTGGCTTCTGTAGGTTTTGTTAACTTCAAACTTTACCGGATCAATGGAGAAGGTGTTGAGGTGTTCCATGGTGTTACTCTTAACATTCCTTTTAGGGAGCCGAAGTTTGATAGCTTCATCCTAAGTGGCGGATGGCTTCTATTTCTTCCTCTTGTTGGTGCGATGATATCTTTTATTGATGGGGCATCAATATGGCTAGTTAGCGTTGACAGATTTTTTTTGAGGACAATGAGCTTCCAGGAGGTAATGCCTTGGTTGACTAGGTGAATGGATTTCGAGATTGTGAAGCGGTTCTCTCCCAGACGGTTCAGCCACCGCAGAATCCAATATTCCATTGATTGGAATTTATTACATCGAGAGGTAGATGCAGAGGACCAGATTTCTGAGGCATATAGTGGTATGGGTGTGAGACATCTATTAATGTATTGTCCAATCAGTCTGGTGTTGTGACAGCCTGCGAGCTCTTGGCGGATAGCCCAGAAAGCAGCATACGTCTTCTTCTTTGCCTTTAGGAAGTGTTTCTCGAAATTTAAGTCTTCATCCAACGTTAGTCCCAGGTCAGTATGAAATGAAACTTTGGGGACTGACTCACCAATAACCATAACTCGAATGTCATTCTTGACCGTATTGCCGAGATACACCCCCGGATATTTCTGTTCCTGGCTCCACATCGATTCTCAATACCTATACCATTGCACCCATAGGTACTCTTTCTCAAGCTGACAACGGTACAACCCAGTGTGGTCTCTTCAGGTGATCTCCTTCCATTAAAGGTCTCAGGCCCTCCAGTTTTCGATCTTTGAACAGCATCGAAGCAGACTTCCATTACGGATAAAAATGCCATTGAGCTCTTAAAAAAATACAAAAAGTAGCTTGCAACTGCGTGGAGTGACATGTATCAAACTCAACGCTACTCTCAACAATGAATAATGCAGTTTTCTACAGGAAACCCTCTTAGTAAATGGTTATGTGGTTCGGGAGTCTGTGTATAAGAATTAAAGAACGTTTGTAGGCAATAAATAAAGAAATGCCATAAAAGGCAGTAATATTTTTATAACAATAATAGTCTACATAAAATCGAATAAATATTACGCATGAAAGCCTCAGACTAAGATAGCTATATAACATTCTAGCAGAGCTTAGGCCAAAATTATCAAACATATATCATCATCATCAGCCATTTTCAATCCACTGCAGGATGAAGGCCTCTCTAGCAACTTTCCAGTTCCTTCTGTTTTGAGCACTGGCCATCCATTTACTAAAAACAAACTGATGAATTTCATCTATCAATCTCCGCCGTTGTCTTCCAGGTTTTCTTCTAGCTCCTCTTGGGTACCATTCTGTTATTTTCTTAGTCCATCTGTCGTCATGTCTTCGAGCTATGTGTCCTGCCCAAGACCATTTTAGTTCTTTAGTTTTGATAAGAATGTCCTTTGATTGTGTTTCTCTAATCTAACAGTCTGATTCCCAATATAATTCGTTCCATTCTTCGCTGTGTAGTTCTTAGCTTCTCTTCCATTCTTTTGGTGAGTGCCCGAGTTTCACTTCCATAAGTCATGGTGGGGAGTATACATTGATTCATTCTTTTACGTTTCAGACAAACTGAGATATTGCTCCTCACTATGACTATATTTCCTGAATGCTATCCATCCAAAATTTATTCTTCTCTTGACTTCCAGCCATTTATCATTATCACAGCTAATAACTTGTCCCAGATAAGATTATGACTCCACCTTTTCAATTACTGCTCCTTCAATCATTATTTCCCTTTCCGTGGCATACTTGTTCATCATTACTTTTGTTTTAGCCATATTCATCTTTAGTCCAAAATCCTTACTAACTGTGCATAACTGATTAAGATTTCCCTCTAATTCTTTGGGATCGTGGCTTATGACCACAATGTCATCTGCAAATCGTAAATGGTTTAGGTACTCCCCGTTCACATTGGCTCCTTTCTGCGACCAGTCTAATCTTCTGAAAGCTTCCTCAAGGGCAGCAGTAAACAGCTTCGGAGATATTGTGTCTCCTTGTCGAACTCCTTTCTGTCTTTGTCTAGTCTGATAAAGGAGGTAGCGTTCTCATATATTTTCTTCAAAATCTTAATATGTGGCATATCTGTGCCTTGTCTTTCCAATGCCCGAAAAATTGCCTTATGCTGTATGGAGTCAAATGCCCTTTCATAATCCACAAATGCCAGGCATAATGGTGTTTTATATTCATTTGCTTCCTCCATTAGCTGTGATATTACGTGAAGGTGATCCATAGTTGAGAATCATGTCCTAAAGCCAGCTTGCTCTTTCGGTTGATTCTCATCAAGTATTCTTTCTAATCTGTTAGTAATGACCCTTGTGAACAACTTGTAGATGTGGGATAACAAGCTAATTGGTCTATAATTTCCAATTTCTGATTTATCTCCTTTCTTATTCAGCAAAACTCTGCTTGCATTATTCCACTGGTTATGCATCACACCTTTTATAATGCACTTTGTGAAGAGCCTTGCCAGTTTTTGTGTTATGTCTCTTCCTCCCAATTTTAACAACTCTACAGTAACTTCATCTTCCCCCGGGGCTTTCCGATTCTTCATTTTCTTCAATGCATGTTCTACCTCATCAGGAAGAATATCGGGTATGTCGTATGTGTTGCTACTTTGCAATCCATCTTCCCCACTGCTGGTATCATTCCCTCGCTCCTTGTATAATTCTCTATAGTAGTCTTCTGCTATTTGAGTTATGTGTTCTCTGCTGTTTATAAGTAGACAATCGCTATTCTTCAGTTTCAGTATCATTTCTCTTTCTGTATTACTGCTCATGGCTGCTGATTTAAATCCTTTGTTTTCCCTTAATGCTTGTTCTACTTTTCTTGTGTTAAATCTTCTGATGTCCTCTCTGAGTCTCTTTCTAAAGGCTTTGCATAATTCACTATAGTCAGTTTTCTCCTTGTCAGTGTTTATCTTGCTCTTCATTTTTCTCCATAACACGTGTTTCCTTGACTAATTTTTTCTTCTTTGGATTTCTTTTTCCCTATAGGTTTCTTGGGCTTTATCACTTTCAGAAAGTTGTAATATTCCTGGTCGATATCTTGGTCCTGAGCAGTGTGCAGAAGCTCAAACGTCTTCTTAAGTTCCAGTACATACTGCTTTTTCTCCTCTTCTGTTATCTCAAAGACCTTTGTATTATTTACTCGAGTCAATTTTTTCCTTTCCTTTCCTACATCTATATCAAGTGTGCATCTTACCATTCTGTGATCACTTCCAACATTTACCTTATTCAGGACGTTAACATCATTCACAATATATCTTCTGTTAGTGAGGATGAAGTCGATTTCATTAGTTGTTAATCCATTTGGACTTTTCCATGTCCATTTTCTGTTCACCCTTTTCTTGAAAAAAGTGTTCATTACTGACAATCCTTGAGATTCTACAAATTCCACAAGTCTTTCGCCTCTTTCATTTCTTTCACCAATTCCAAAATTTCCTATCGTTCCCCTTTCTGCGCTATTTTGTCTTTTTCCAACCTTAGCATTGAAGTCCCCCATAATAATAGTGTAGTGGGTTTTCTGCTCATCTAGAAGACTCTCAATTTCGGTGTACATTTCTTCAACCTCTTCATCATCATGGCTTGATGTTGGTGCATAAATCATTATAATCTTTAGCTTGTACCTCTTAGAAATCTTGAGTATTAGTCTTGACATCCTTGGTGATGTACTTTTGAATTCCAAAATGTTGTTTTTTAAATCTTTATGGAACAGAAACCGAACTCCACCTTCACTCCTTTCACTGTTTCCATTTGTGTACAGGAGATTTCCAATTGATAACCTTATAAGTGATTAATTTCTTCTTCTTGTTTCAGCCAAACCGACGATAGTCCAAGATTATATACCAGGCATTATACCTAGCAATACCAAATACCAGGTAACCTCGTCAAGGAGCATCCACTATGTGAGATTGGTACTTTCGCAGCAGTGCTACTTTGTTAGTTAGAATAAACTGAAACTGTAATTTTCAATGTCGAACATCAGTGATCTTAATTAATCTGCCTTCACAGCGAGCTGCCATTGTATTGCACTACTTCAAATAGCTGCACTACCACTTTGTTCACAATCTTGAGAATCATTAAATGTATGAGTAGAATTTAAAGGTCCTTTTGTAGGGGGAAATTTGTCTTGCAGTGTTTTTTCCATCATAGCTAGAGGTTCCTTGAAACCGGTGTCTGGAACTTCACAGAAAGTCAATTCACTCGGCTATTGAAACAATAGAATCCGAAATTTTGGACGACAGAAATTTGTATGGTTGAGGATCGTCAAAGCTTTCCAAGAACACGAAGCCGCCTTTTCCATTACGCACTGCGCAAGGGTTTTGTGACTGACGGTGTATGTCGCTCCGGCCTACTGCGAGACGTCACTTTAAGAGATTTCACCTGAGGGGGGAATTTTCACTCCTCTCTGAGCTTAATGGAGTTGCAATCCAGTAGGCAGAAATCCGAACTGCCGAAAATGACGATCTGCCACTGTTGAACGTGCCTGGTTCGATTAAACTTACACACAATTTGAAAGCGTTAGAATAAACGGATCCGGGAGGTACTCACCTTGGGAGAGGTAGAACCATTTGGCCGTTGCACTGTAACATATGAGAACGTTTAAAAATGATTTATATTAAAAAAATCGAGTGACAATCAGAAGCACTTAAAACAACCTCTTGTCCGCGCACAGTGCAAAGTCCCAAATATAGACACAAAAAGATCGAACCCCCCCCCCCCCCCAAAAATAGAGCAATTGTGGAATGCGAGTTGCACAGCAGCGATTCGAGTGATCAAAAGAAAACGCGACCAACTCGAAATCCGACCGCATCCGAACCCAAAACACAAACAGAGGAACTGAATCTTGCGATCCACTTTCTACCCGAACAGACCAAAGAGCACCCGGACGGGGAACCCCGAACCATATGAGCTGCCACTGTCTTTCTGGCCAGCAGAAGGATGGAGGTGGCTCAGGGAACCCTCCCGCACCCATACCATAAACACTCCAAAATAAATTTCCCAGAAGATGGGGATGGCCCAAAGGCGGAGTTAGAACTTTAAGGTGTGCCATGTACGCTTTTAGCCATCTGATTCACCAGAAGCACTAGAATTCTCAGCAACGATGTAGCGCACACTTTTCTCTATTTTCCCAAGTATTCTGTCGGAACGAGGCAGCAATTCGCGGCAGTTCTTGTGGGAAAAAAGGAGGTTATTGCTAAGATAAACCCCCAGATATTTCTGTCCCTCGCTGAACCATGTGCATTGGATTGGAGATCGGTTCTGGTTTATCAGTTTCCAGCCCAAAGGCCACTGGTTTTACCGTGGTTAAGTTTTGCTCGTGATGCTTGAGCGCATAGATAGATCTAGCTTTTGTTGATGCCATTCATCGGAAAGTAGTGCAATACCAGTGTAACGCTTTGCGAAGGAAAAAGTTTTTTCTTTGTGAATGGCAATACTGTTTTCTTGCCTAAGCAGTTTATATGTAGATACCCAAAAAAATAGTATTTTCCTCTAGCTATTAATTTATTGACTGAAATATAAGCTAGATGAAAGAAGTCTCTGTCTTGCGGCTATTATTTCACTGTAATTTATTGCATAGTTTAAAATAAATCGCATATAAAAATCGCACACCAAAATCGTTCGTCGCCAAGAGAAATGATTAATGTTATTGTGGTATCCGTTGTAATTTGTCTAATTATTTTTACTTGGGGACATTTACAAATGTAGAACCAGCAAACCCTTCTCCAAATCCAATGGCAATTACGTCTTCCTGTGTATCAGAAAGAAAAATCTCATCTGTAGGCAATCAATAAAGCATTGCTGTAAAAAAACATTGCAGTCGTTATATGTCATAGTTTACTCAAAATAAAATAAATATTATGCATAAAACCCTCAGACAATAGGCCAGTGGTTTTCAACCGGGTTGCCGCAACAATATTCCTTTTTCCCATTATATATTTAGGAGGGCAACGTTTTTACTGTTTCGTCCTGTACGGGAGGTTCCAGTGAAAGTTAGATGTGGAAGGTGCAGGAAGATCTTGGCAAGTGGATGACAGGAAAATCGTGGCTATGTGGCATGACTTAAGTAGCTGATAGACTTTTTGGGAAGGTGAAGAAGCCAGACGTACTGTGTCTTGTGATGTGATAACGCAGGCGGGCGCAGATGAGGATCCGGTGGCATTTCTAACCCCTTTTGCTCTTGTGGGATCTGGAAGTGCTTGTACAAACGCTGATTTTAGAGTTCTGTTGCTGCTTTCCATTCAATGGTTTTAATGGGAAATTCTTTTGATCCCTTCCATTCAAGGCGAAGTGTCTGGACGTCTCCAACTGTCCTAATTTCTGTCCATTTCCACGTTGGAAGAAGGAGAAGGAGAATTTTATCGGTTGTAGGGTCTGTTATTCTTTTATTGTGACATAGATGTATAGCTTCCGAATCACTGAGGATCCCCGTTGCCTCTGCGGTCGCGAGGAGACATGGCAACATCTCATGTATGACTGCGACCAGTATGAGGACCTGCGATGCATGCTCATCACTGCCTGTTGTTGTTTGTTTGTTGTTTGGTTTTTGGGAGCGTTAGCAACTAAGGCCATATGGCTCCGGGATATGCGACAGGTGGTCATTCCTTGACCTTTCCGCATCCTCTGTATACGGTTCACCACTGCTATCACCTACTTATCGCAGAACATGGAACAGCATCTTCTCAACTCGGAACAAGAATACATTTTTGCAGAGAAACTCTTTGCTAGAAGGCGAGCACTTATAGCAAACCACCATGCACAGCACCCGGAAGCTGATGATGAATCCCAAAACTAGGACTAGAGAAAATCGGAATACACAAGAAAACTGTACCAAATAACCCACAACCACGAACATGACCATCATTTAGCCTTGTTCACGAGGGAACTGAAAACCAGGAATACCTACGTCTAAACCAGAGACAAAGTGACACAGGACTTGACATGAACTGGATACAAATTATTCGCACTGGACGAAATAAGTGTGTAATGAATGCACAATAACTTGGAAAACACACTGTTCCTTTACGAAAGAGTTGCTGCGGTGTTGCACTAATTTCAAAGAAATGGAATTGCCAGAAAGTCAATTTGTGATTTATTTATTTCAAAGGAAGCACATTTCTGTGGCAGATCGTTCCAGCAGTCCATGCCAGGAAGAAAATAATTAAGTGTACAGCCTTAAAGTTAGCTGATCTGCATGTTATTAACACAGTAAACTCCGAAAATTATTACTGTATTTGTGTTTCCAATTGTCAGGTCACAATGGCCAAAGCTCACTTCACGCATTCTATTCTTTTATTCTTCGTCATTTAATAGACTCGTCTTCTCGTGTGATGAAGCATTTTTATACAAAGAAAAGCAAAATAAAGAAGAAAATTACTAAGAAAGAGAAAGAAGTAATTTGAGTGACAAAGAAAAGGAATTAATAACTTAAAGGAGGAAATAAAAAAAAGAGAGAAAAATTAAAAAAGGAAAGGAAATAAAAATAATTATATCTAGAAATCAGAGAAAATTTTAGTGGTGGTTACTAGACACACCTCTCAACAATAAATAAGAAAGTTCTTATTCTTTCCAGAAAAACCTCTTAATTAATGTTTATGTGGTCTGGATGTCTGTGTATAAGAATTAAAGAAAGTCTGTGGGCAAAAAATAAAGCAATGCCATAAAATATTAATTCAATTTTTTACCAATAATAGTTTACATGAAATCGAATAAATAAATCTCTGGCCTTTACAGTGTACTGTATTGATAATTGATAATTTATTTATCCCTATTTTGTGTTACAATTGTTGGGAGGTAACAGCAAAAAGGGAAGGAGAACACATAAGCCAGAGGTTTTTTGGGGGTGTTCCCTTTGAAAAAAGATAACAATAAAACCAGATACACCATGGATCGGACATATTTCTACATTCCATTACAGAGACTTCGTAAACCAACCACACATGTCGCGTGGTTAACAACAGTACTTATAATTACATTGTGAGTACTTTTACAATAACAAGTATGAAAGAAAAAATTATGAAATAATTGCGTAGAGTGTTACAAGCTTTTTGGCAGCTATTCCTTCAACTTGTTTACACAATTTCCAAACTGGTATGCATTGTGGAAAGTCCAGGAGTTGAGTGGAAGGTGATTTAGATCAGACATCCCTGGTGATGTGTTCAGTCAGGAGATTTTTGAACTTGTTTACTGAAATGGCATTTTTGATGTTTTCAGGAAGATTATTCCAGGTTTTTGCGCCTCTGTATTTTATATTTTTCTGACCTTTTGCTTACCTTCTGACCTTCTGACCTATGGCTTTTCTAAAAAGTGGAACCTTCAAGTTCGCTTCATTTCTTAAATTATATCTTATTCCTTCTTCTTCTATTGTTATAAAAAAGGATCTGAAGAGAGGAGGAAAGTTTGGTGTTTTCAAACCATTGTAGACAAAGACCGCCTCAGCTTTTTGTATCAGTTGGTAGATGCTTAAGAGTCTCGCTTCCTTATATTTCGAAGTGACCGATGCATTCTAGGGAAGGCCCAAAATTGAACGAACACATCGATTGACAATTGAATTGATTCTCGTAAGGTATGTTATGTATCCCTTGAGATGATTCCATATGTGAAGTGAGGCTGTATTAAGGAAAGGAATACAAGTCTGAGAAGTAAAGGAGGTACCCAGGCAGAAGCTCGCGCGAGTATTCCTGCTAGCGACGAAGTCTTCTTTCGTAAGGTGATCATTTGTTTATCCCAAGTCAGCTTGTCATCTAGCCAGATTTCTAGAAACTTGGTATCATTCACCCTTTCGAGTTGTTTTCCTTTGTATGTTATTTCGAAATCAGAATTTAATGGTTTATTTTTCGTTCTAAACACCATATATTTGTATTTTTTTGGGTTTAGTATTAGCTGAATCTTTGGAAGCCAACTATGCATTTCAGAGAGCAGGGCAGAGATCTTGCATTGAAGTTGGTTAGGGTCTCTTATCAGTGATTAGAATGGAAATGTCATCGGCATACGCTACTAGGTGGGAAGATGGAAGACGAGAGAGAAATTCATTGATGTAAAGAACAAAGAGGATAGGTCAGAGAAGTGAGCCTTGAGGTACTCCCTGGAGAAATAAGAAATGTCTGAAAAAGTCTGGTTTTTTTGCGACAAATGGCCTATCGGTAAGGTAGTCTTCAAGGAGAAGGTTAATTTTTCCTCTCAAGCTAAGATTGTTGAGCTTGTTGAGTAGGATACACAAGACAATGTATACTAAGCTGAGATGTAGGAAACCCCTGGTCCGTTTGCCACAAAAACACTTTACGCTTTATCCTTTTATTGCAGAAGAGCTGTCCGGTAAGTATTGCGGGAAGTGATGTTCCCTCAAGAGTGTGGTGAAAATTAAGCGGTTTACAGCGAAACAGGGCGTCTTTATAGAGGGACGGTAGATTGAGTGTTGCTGGATCCAAATTCATTCTCAAGATTGCTGAGAGAGAGAGAGAGAGAGAGAGAGAGAGAGAGAGAGAGAGAGAGAGAGATAGCACTCTAGTAGCTGTTGCTAGTAGTGTATCTGTAGTGGTGGTTGAGGGCATTTCATTTCCAGTGTCTTAAGAAGGTGTTACAGACAGCTATGATTTTGTCATCAAGAGAGGCCAGCACCTAAGCCCTGTGAATGAGCGGTTGGCAGAGTTTTGAACAGGACATCCAGTTGGGTTTTGTTTCGAATGAAGCTTCGGATAGATGCTCGGATTTGCTGGAGGAAATCAAAGGTGGATTTAGAACGTTTAAGATGTGCCACCGAACGCTTTCCTCCATCTGGTTCACCACAAACACTCTCCCTCTCAGCGGAGGCGAAGCGCACACTTTTCTACATTCCTCAATATTCTCTTGAAACGGCTCAGCAATTCGAGGCATTTGTTTTGAGAAAAAAAGAGGGCAATGCCGACTAAAAACCCCCAGATATTTCTGTCCCTCGCTAAACCATCTGCTTTGGATTGGGGAGTTTGTTCTGGTTTATCACTTTTCTGATCAATGACTACTGGTTTTACCATGGATAAGTTTTGCTCGTGATGGTTGAGTGTATATCTAGATAGATCGAACTTTTGTCGATGCCATTCATCGCAAAGTAGTGCAATACCAGCGTAACGCTTTGGGAAGGAAAACGTTTTTTCTTTGTGAACACAATATTGTTTCCTTTCCTGTAAAGTTTAAATCTTGGTAGCCCAAAAATATGAAATCAGAAAAAGTCTTTTTCTCTAACTATTAATTTATCAACTGAAATATAACTTACATCGGCGGTTCTCAACTTTTTTGCCCCATGCACACTTCTCACCATATGTTAATGACATCCCCCCTTTCGAAGATTGTTTGACTCAAAAGATGAGGAAAAGTAAAGTGAAATGTTTATCTTTATTTTTAATTTAATATGGGACATCCAATAAAGTGTGATGTCCTCTACATTAAGTAAGATATTAAACACATTAGCATTAGAAGAAGCGTACAATGCAAGAAAGCAAGCGCTTATGCAGCATCAGTCAAAAAAAACCACATTCTAATATGGTTAGGAAAGGAAGTAACGTGGTTTCTATCCATTTAACTTATAATCACCACCACACCTTGCTGTTGGGAGACAAAAATATATTTTACATTGAGCAGATCTAAATAACAATCAACTGAGACGTATTTACACATCATCAATTCGAATTTACAAAAATAGTTCTATTTACAGTTATGTTACAACGAGCTGTTTTTAGTTTCAATTACGGATAACCTATTATTTCAATTTATTTTTAATTAAATAAATAATAAAAGATATTTTTTCTCCCAAAACCAAGACCCGGTAATGGATATCGCCAAGGTAACTGAAATTTCACTCGTTGTATATTAGTCTACGCAACACCCAAACAAAATAGAACAAAACTCCACGTGGTAATTTAGATATTATAATTTAACAAAAAAAAAAACTTTTCACTCCAAATGCTTATCCAGCTCAGCCTTAAATTTATTTAAGCTGCCAACTTACACAACCAGAGATGGAAGTCTGTTCCAGCAATCAACTAGCCAAATATTTGGCTAGTTGACAAACATTTTACAACTGTCTCTCCTCAGTTTGAATCTATGCCCTCTGAGGTTCTAAATCAGAGCAAGTAGAAAAATCCCATCAGCAATGAGCTTGCTGAACCCGTACAAGACCTTATACACCTCTATCAGATCACCTCGCATGTGCCTAGTCTCCAGGCACTGCAATTTGCAGAGCTTATGCCTATCATGGTAAGAGCACTCCTCACCGATCTTGTTAGCCTTCTTTGCGCTCGTTTTAGCAACTCTGCATCCTTCCTAAAATGAGGCCTCTAGACCTGTACGCAGTACTCAAGGTGGCCTGACCATTGCCTTGTACAATAAGATAATCAACTCCTTGTCCCTGTTAGAAAACTTTCTATATATCATTGACAAGACTTAATGACCAGTTCTGGCAGCCAGTCTACACTACTCAGCGAACTTCATATCTGATACAATTACCCCCAATTCTTTTTCCATCTCTATTTCCCTGAGTGTGGTACGTTTCTGTTGGGTAAATGATGAGGCAGGCCTGGCCTCAGCAAACCAATTCGGCTTCAGACGGGCAACCTCCGTCGTGGACGTCTTAACTCACCTCCTGACCAAGGTAAACAGATGTAATACAAAGTACTTCCTAGTGAGAGCCGTGGACTTTGCTGGGGCGTTCGACTCACTTTGGTGGCCGAGCGTCCGGGCGAGGCTGCGCGAAACCAACATGCCGGAAAACATCTATAACACCATCAAAAGTTACCTAAGCAACAGAACCATCAAAGTCACCGCCCCCTATGGCACACTCTCCAGGCATGTCCATCGGGGCTGCTCTCCAGGTTCGGTCCTTGGCCCACTACTGTGGAATATTGTCTTGCCCACCTTTCTTAACATCGATCTCCATGAAGAACAATCTCAGGGTTTTGCGGACGATCTCATTCTGACGATACAGGCAAACTCAAAAGCCGCGTTAGAGGTCCTCGCAAATCGGGCCCTGACCACTCTCCAAGAATGGGAAAACCGAAATCAACTCAAAATATCCCCCACAAAAACACACTCCATCCTACTAAAGGGATACCTTGATCTTAGGCGACCTCCCCAAATAAAAATTGGGCAGGAAACAATCAATTCTCCAACCAACTGAAATACCTAGGCGTGATATTGGACCAAAACCAGTCATTTCAGGACCATCTGAAATATCTCCGTAAAAAAATAAAATGCCACGCAGCCATGGTTGCCAGGGTCACGCGTAAAGAATGGGGCTTGAAAAAGCGAGTCCTGAAATTGTTCCACAAGACTATCTTCACTCCGATCGTCACCTACGCATCCGGCGCATGGTTCCAAAAAACTACAACAGCAGTAAACAGACGTATCACAGACCAAATTCACAGATCCATCCTCCTAACCATCACTCGCGCTTACCGCACGGTGAGCACTCCTGCCCTGCAAGTGCTGCCGGTACTCTCCCGCTGGACTTAGAAATAATACAACGCGGCCTACTGTACTACCTAGAGAAAGGCACCCCACAGACTTTTCTGGGGTTCACTATTGACCTAACCAGCAACAGAAATGTAGAAAAGAAGAGGTTACAAACTCACCTGCAGCAGGCATGGCAGGAATGGTGGAGCAACTCTCAAAATGGAGGGATCACAAAGAAATTTCTACCCAATATTGAACAAAAGTGGCCAACCTCACCCTACTGGTGCTCCCCAGGTCTACAAGCAACGTACCTCTTAACTGGACACGGAGCGATTAATGCCAAACTGTCTTTACTTGGGATCCAGGATGATCCAACTTGCACTTGCGGGAGGCTGGAGAGCTAGAAGCACCTTATGTGTGACTGCAGGCTCTATGAAGACCTACATGGTGTTTTACTCACCAGAATCCACTACTTAGCATAGGGACAAGAACATCACCTCCTAGACACGAAGGAGAAGTATCAAGCCTTCTCGGATTACGGCACAGGCACTGTTCGCGAGGAGGAGAAACCAAATGGCCGCAGCCCACAACCCACTACCATTACAACCGAAGAACATCTGTTCAGCTCGCTTCGACTGGGACACCAGAAATGGCCCACCCCCAAGAATTAGAAAACGCAGGAAACAAACTATACCAAAATTGACTAACATGGACGAGACCCATGTCCCATGAAAAACAAATGCAGATGACTACCAAACTTAGACACCCCACCAGCTGGGTCTATGTAAACAAGACACACTCCTAAGAACTGGAAAGCTTAGGAAATAAACCACACTAAGGTAAAGGACTAACATGGAGGGAACCCAGGTCTCAAGGATGACAACTCGGACATGACACCAGGTTGGACACCACCAACATGGTCATTGTATAGTTTTCCTGCAGACGCTTGTTGGCGATCGCACTGGGCTCCCTTGCCTGGTGCCTTTCTATCCCTCCCATTGCGCCGGTGGTGGGACGGTTCCCCCGGCGCCCCTTGCTTTCTCCTGGTGAGGCATGGGCCTGCCTCACTGACTTCTGGGGTTGCCCACTCTATCATCCCCATATTTTTGCCTTAACCCCCCCCTCCTTCAGTTTCTCACCCACTCTATCTTTATGCTAGCGAATGTCCTACACACAAAAACTTAATTATGTCAAAATTCTCGTTCACCCATTCTTTCAGCCTTTATTATGCAATCATTATCACCCTCACCTAACGATCATCAAACCGACGATGATGAATATATGTATCACCTAAATATGGATCTGTTTGTACGTACGTGCATATAAAAGAGCGCGCGCGTTTTTTTTTTTTTTATAGGTCCTAGCCACTAAAATCTCAGGAAATTAGGTGGCACGACCTGCCAGAGTGAAACTAAAACTACTGGGATCCTGGTCTGCCTCCACGGGGCGAAGGTGGGGCAACGTTGGGCCTCAGCAGGGGTCCAGCGGCTGAACGACCATATCAACAACGGTACATGACACTGCACATATACAATATCCATACACTTTTAAACCTCTGGCATTTCCAGCAAACTGGTACACCCGCAATGAAAGCAACGCGGGGATGGGGGAAACCCCTAGTGCCGTGTGACACTAAATACACCTTACCCATATACATAATAGAAAAAACAAAAGATACGGAAATATTCTGTATTGGTCGCTAGAGTGACGAGGAGGGACTGGGGACTAAACAAGCGGACCCTGTCCCTCTAGAAATCTGCCTTTAATCCGGTCATCACATATGCTTCACCAGTTTGGTGCAAAACGGTAACCACAGTGGTAAATAGAAGAACCTTGGGCAGCATCCGGCGGTCAATAATTCTGACAATCACACGAGCTGTCTCCACAGTCAGCACGCACGCACTCCAGGTTCTGGTCGGAGTCCTCCCGCTGGACTTGGAAATCATCAGATGCGCCCTGACATATAATATGGCAAAAGAAATACCGTGTACTATTCTGAACTTCACGTTGGATCTCGCCAACAACAGGAAGCTGGAAAAAACAGACTGCTCGACCACCTCCGACAGGTGGACAGAATCCACTAAAGGGGAAATCACCAAGAAGGGAAATCCATTTAAACTCCCGAGCGTAAACAGAGTCTTACCAAAACCCCCGAGTTACTTTCAACCGGGGCTCCACGTCACCTTTCTGCTCACAGGGCATGGGCCATTTAATGCAAAACTATCTAGCTTCCGAATCACTGAGGATCCCCGTTGCCTCTGTGGTCGCGAGGAGACATGGCAACATCTGATGTATGACTGCGACCAGAGACAAAGTGACACAGGACTTGACATGAACTGGATAGAAATTATTCGCACTGGAAGAAATAAGTGTGTAATGAATGCACAATAACTTGGAAAACACACTGTTCCTTTACGAAAGAGTTGTTTCGGTATTGCACTAATTTCAAAGAAATGGAATTGCCAGAAAGTCCATTTGTTATTTATTTCAAAGGAGAAAAAAAAAAAAAAAACAGAAAGGAGAATAATTAAAATAAAAAAAAGAAATAAGGAAAGAAAGGGAAAAATAATTATATTTAGAAAGCACAGAAGAATGTAGGAATGTCATTGGACCATTGCGCCACGCATAAAAAACTGGTTTCCAGACACACCTCTCGGCAAGGAATAAGGCAGCCCCAATTCTTTCCAGAAAAACCTCTTAATCATTGTTTATGTGGTGTGGATGTCTGTGTATAAGAATTAAAGAAAGTCTGTAGGCAAAAAATAAAGTACTAGAATAAAATATTAATTCAGTTTTTATGTCCATAATAGTTTACATGAAATCAAATAAATATTATGCATAAAAGCCTCAGAGTAAGAAACCTATATAACACTCTAGCATCGATTAGGCCAAAATTATCAGGCTGATACCTTGCAATAACAAATACCAGGCAACCTGGTGAAGGCGCATCCACCATATGAGATTGATACTTTCACAGCAGTGCTACTTCGTCCAGATTTGAAGCTTTTGCTCTAACTTACTATAATCACACAAGCAATGTTTCGGGAGAAATTTAACGTGCTGTTTTTTCAGTGAGGTTGAACACAAAACACGGAAAATTCAAACTTGAAATTTCCATCGGTCAGAGGCAAAAACACAACTGCACGTGCGAAACCTCCAAACAACTGGTTCTAAGAGATCCAGATCCTGAGCTCTACTCACATTCAGCGCGACTCCATCTCTCGGACAGGTTCCTCCCTCAGCAGATGTTCAAGCAAACCCAGGCACTTGACGCCGACCTGAACAAATTCGCTGTTGACCGGACTTACAGGAAAAAAATTATGTCTACTAGGACTAATCAGCAATGACATGTGTACCTTGCATCTGTTCCCGTCTGATTGAGCTGGTGCTCTTATCTCGATGTTAAGCCAGCTCAATCAGACCTAACTCTCGTAAGGAGTGCTCTCCTTTGTATCAAAATATGTTTTCTTTTGTAAAATTACCTGTTTTTGTAAATTAATTGTTCTATTTTCCCGGACGTTTCGGGATTCTGTAAAAATGTAAACCCCTGGCTTTTTGGCCGTGAAGGGCATTAAAAGATTATCTATCTCTATTATCTATCTCTATCCTCTCAAAGAGGACTAAAGAAAGTCAGTCTTTTTGCTGGACGCTACAGGACATCGCTCCTTAGCAAACTGTTTAAAGATAAAGTGACAAAACCGATGTTGTTTGTTGCTTCATCCATTTTTAAAGTAAATATCGCACATTACGTAAGGTATGCACAGTGTATTGTACAGTAGATTTGTGTCCGAGTTCCTCCACCAATGCATTCAACAGTACACTGAATGATCACAGCAATAAGATATGGAATGTGACAAATGCATCTGTTTGAATTTTAAAGGATTTTGACAGATTTTTTACTCAAGGTGGTCTGACCATTGCCTTGTACAATAAGATAACCAACTCCTTGTCCCTGTTAGAAAACTTTCTATATATCATTGACAAGACTTAATGATCTGTTCCGACAGCCAGTCTACACTATTCAGCGAACTTCATATCTGATACCATTACCCCCAGTTCTTTTTCCCTCTCTAATTCCCTGAGTGTGGTACGTTTCTCTTGGGTAAATGATGAGGCAGGCGTGGCCTCAGCAAACGAATTCGGATTCAGACGGGCAACCTCCGTCGTGGACGCCTTAACTCACCTCCTGACCAAGGTAAACAGATGTAATACAAAGTACTTTCTAGTGATTTCCTGCAGCAGGCATGGCAGGAAAGGTGGAGCAACTCTCAAAAGGAGAGATCACAAGAAAGTTCTACCCAATATTGAACAAAACTACCCAACCTTACCCAACTGGTGCTCCCCAGGTCTACAAGTAACGTACCTCTTAACTGGACACGGAGCGCTTAATGCCAAAATGTCTCTACTTGGGATCCAGGATGATCCAACTGGCACTTGCGGGGGGCTGGAGGGCTGGCAGCACCTCATGTATGACTGCAGGCTCTATGAAGACCTACGTGGTGGTTTACTCACCAGAATCCACTACTTACCACAGGGACAAGAACATCATCTCCTAGACACGAAGGGGGAGTATCAAGCCTTCTCGAATTAAGCACAGGCACTGTTCGCGAGGAGGAGGAGGAGAAACAAAATCGCCGCAGCCCACAACTCACTACCATTATAACCAAAGAACATCTGTTCTTCAGCTCGCTTGGACTGGGACACCAGAAATGACCAACCCCGTAAAATTAGAAAACTCAGGAAACAAACTATACCAAAATAGACTAACATGAACGGGACCCATGTCCCATGAAAGACAAATGGAGATGACTACCAAACTTAGACGCCCCACCAGCTGGGTCTATGTGAAAAAGACACACTCCTGAGAACTGGAAGGCTTAGGAAATAAACCACACTAAGGTAAAGGACTAACATGGACGGAACCCAGGTCCCAAGGATGACAACTCGGACATGACACCAGATTGGACACCACCAACAGGGTCATTGTATAGTTTTCCTGCTGATGCTTGTTGGCTATCGCATCGGGCTCCCTTGCCTGGTGCCTTTCCATCCCTCCCCCTGCGCCTGTGGTGGGACGGTCCCCCTCTCGCCCCTTACTTTCTCCTGGTGAGGCATGGGCCTGCCTCATTGATTTCTGGGGTTGCCTACTCTATCATCCCCATATTTCTGCCTTAATCCCCCCTCCTTCAGTCTCCCTCCACTCTATCTTTATGCTAGCGAATGTCCCACACACAAAAACTTAATTATATCAAAATTCTCCGCTCGTTCTTTCGGCTTTTATTATGCAAGCATTATTCCCCTCATCTAACGATCATCAAACCGATGATGGATATATGTATCGTCTAAATATGGAGTTGTCTGTACGTACGTGCATATAAAGGAGCGCGCGCGTGTTTTTTTTTTTATAGGTCCTAGCCACTGAAATCTCAGGAAATTAGGTGACAGGATCTGGCAGAGTGAAACTAAAACTACTGGGATCCTGGTCTGCCTCCACGGGGCAACGATGGACCTCAGCAGGGGTCCAGCGGCTAAACGACCAGATGAACCACGGTATATGACACTACACATATACAATATCCATACACTTTTAAACTTCTGGCATTTCCAGCAAACTGGTAGACCCGCAATGAAAGCAACGCGGAGATGGGGGAAACCCCTGGTGCCGTCTGACATAGTGTGCATACTGTGCATAGTGTTAGGGTCGGGCGCCACCTGTGGTGCCGTCTGACACTAAATACACCTTACACCTTACCCATATACATATAATATGGCAAAAGAAATACCGTGTACTATCCTGAACTTCACGTTGGATCTCGCCAACAACAGGAAGCTTGAAAAAACCAGACTGCTCGACCACCTCCGACAGGAATGGCAGGATCGGTGGACAGAATCCACTAAAGGAGAAATCACCAAGAAGGGAAATCAATTTAAACTCCCGAGCGTAAACAGAGTCTTTCCAAAACCCCGAGTTAGTTCCAACCGGGGCTCCACGTCACCTTTCTGCTCACATGGCATGGGCCATTTAATGCAAAACTATCTAGCTTCCGAATCACTGAGGATCGCCGTTGCCTCTGTGGCCACGAGGAGACATGGCAACATATCATGTATGATTGCGACCAGTACGAGGACCTGCGATGCATGCTCACCACTGCTATCACCTACTTACCGCAGAACATGGAGCAGCATCTTCTCGACTCGGAACAAGAATACAATTTTGCAGAGAAACTCTTTGCTAGAAGGCGAGCACTTATATCAAACCACCATGCACAGCACCCAGAAGCTGATGATGAATCCCAAAAATAGGACTAGAGAAAATCGGAATACACAAGAAAACTGTACCAAATAGCCCACAACCACGAACATGACCATCATTTAACCTTGTTCACGAGGGAACTGTCAACCAGGAAGACCAGAGACAAAGTGAGACAGGACTTGACATGAACTGGATAGAAATTATTCGCACTGGACGAAATAAGTGTGTAATGAATGCACAATAACTTGGAAAACACACTGTTCCTTTACGAAAGAGTTGCTTCGGTGTTGCACTAATTTCAAAGAAATAGAATTGCCAGAAAGTCAATTTGTTATTTATTTCAAAGGAAGCACATTTCTGTGGCAGATCGTTCCAGCAGTCCATGCCAGGAAGAAAATAATTAAGTGTACAGTCTTAAAGTTAGCTGATCTGCATGTTATTAACAAAGTAAACTGCGAAATTTATTACTGTATTTGTGTTTCCAATTGTCAGGTCACAAAGGCCAAAGCTCACTTCACGCATTCTGTTCTTTTATTCGTCGTCATTTAATAAACTCATCTTCTCGTGTGAAGAAGCATTTTTATATAAAGAAAAGCAATAAACAAAATAAAGAAGTAAACTACTAAGAAAGAGAAAGAAGTAATTTGAAAGACAAAGAAAAATTGATAACTTAAAGGAGGAAATAAATGTAAAATTAAAAGGAAAAGACGGAAGTGGCGGTTTCCAGACCCACCTCTCAACAAAAAATAACAAAATTATTATCTTTCCAGAAACACCTCTTAGTTAATGTTTATGTGGTGTGGTTGTCTGTGTATAAGAATTAAAGAAAGTCTGTAGACAAAAAAAAGCACTACCATAAAATATTAATTCAATTTTTTACCAATAATAGTTTTCATGAAATCAAATAAATATTACGCATAAAAGCCTAAGAGTAAGCAAGCTATATAACACTCTAGTATCGGTTAGGCTAAAATTATCAGATTTATACCTTGCAATAACAAATACCAGGCAACCTGGTGAAGGCGCATCCGCCATATGAGATTGGTGAAATTTAACGTGCTGTTTTTTCACTGAGGTTGAAAATAAAAGAATAATAACAATAATAATGAAATACAACAAATAATAACAATGCACTGACATCAATAGAAAACTTAATTACTTAGAATAAATTGAAACTGCAATTTCAAATAGTGATCTTAATTAATCTGCCTTCTCAGCGAGCTGCCATCGTATTGTACTACTTCAAGTTTTCCTTGATTAAGTTACAAGATTTGACACAAAAAGAAAGAAAGAAATTATGATTAAAATTGAAAATTCCCGATCAGTTTATTTTTTTGTTCCTCACTTTCTAATTATTATCGCATTAAATCCATCTTTCTGAAATGGTGTTCTTAAGATCTGCGTTGCGTGAAGTGAATAATCAGCATTAACAAATGTGGAAATTTTGGTTTTTTTAATATCTGATTTTTTAAAGTCACTGCTGCAATTAATCTCGTAATTATTATTTCATTATTATTCTTTTTATTGATACGTAGTCTGGCTTGTTTCTAGCTCTACATGTTATGTGCGAATACTACCGGAGATCCTTCATTTTTTTATAGTTTATGAAATGGTTGCGTGCACAAATTAAATTAAAAAACGCTCTCTTGGTTAAAGTGCTGGCGAAGACATTTTGTTAATACACGAAGCGTATTAATAAATGTGTCAATCAGGTACTGTTCAATATCCAATGAACAGTACCTGATTGACCCCACCTGTGAGATGGGGTAACCACTCAGTTGCTTGGTTGCCAAGTTCTGTCGCCCACAGAAAAGTTAAGCAAACAGGTTATTGATTAGGGTTCTAAACTGCGGACACATCTCACCTTTGCAGTCCACAGAGACATCCTCTGTATCCACATCTGCGCTCATTATTATGGAAAATTGTTTCATTTCCATCTTTCTTTCGCCCCTTAATAGAACTGTTTGTGTGCTTTTTTATATGATATTTGTTTTATATTTCAGATAGCTGTTACTCTATACAATAAATTAGTACAAAACGTATAAAATAAAGAAGGTTTTGGAGAGAGAAAAAACATTTCAACTTCTGGAGTTAAAGAGGTAGTTTTTGGCAGCTGATCAGTCTCAATTTAGGGGTCACACGTTGAAGGTGATGGACCCTTCGGTGATGGGTCCATCACCTGTGTGGCTGTGCGGCTTGATAAAAGTATCTGATACTTTTTTTGGAAGGTGAAGAAGCCAGATGTACCGTACTTCTGTTGATTTGATGCGAAGGTGGGCGCAGCTGAGGATCCGGTGACATTTCGAATCCCTTTTACTTAGTTAGTTATTTGGTTTTTAGGAGCATTAGCAACTAAGGCCATATTGCTCCGGGATATGCGGTGGTCATTCCCTGACCTTTCCACATCCTCTGTATTTGGTGGTGACAGGCTCGAACCCCGGTCTAATCAAGAAGCATGTGCTATGCACTGCTGCTCCTTCCCACCTGGCTACGGAGGCGCCTCCCTTTTACTGTTGTGATATCTGGAAGGGCTTGCGGAAACACTGATTTTAGAAGTCTCTTGCTGCTTTTCATTTATGGTTTTAATGGGAAAGTCTTTTGTTTCCTTCCATTTAAGGCGAGGTGTCAGGAGGTCTCTATTGGTCCTAATTTCTGTCCAGTTCCACGTAGGATGAAGGAGAATTTCATCGGTTGCAGGAGCCTCCTGCTACAGGAACCCTACACCTGTGCGGGTGCTGTCCGGGGATATCCGCCTAACTACAAGATCGTCCAGGTGGATGGCGCAACCCCTTGGGCTGCGGTTGTGGTCAGGAATCCGGATATAACGGTCACTAGGATCTCGCACATGTGCTTCGAGTGGGTCTCCTATGCACACACATCGTCCCTTCCCCAGGGGAACTCTCTGCGATTTCACTATACTGCCATCCAGGGGAGGACATCCTTCCAGCAATTCAGTACTTACAACAAGTCCAAACCGAACTTTCGGGAACAAAAATTCTTGTCTCTGCTGACCTCAATTGCCGCTCGCCCCTGTGGCATAGCGAGACGGCGGAGCGTAGAGGTTCTAATAACGGCCAGCATATGGAGGAGTTCATGGCAAACAGCAGCTTTGTTGTTATTAATCGTCCTAACAACCTTCGCACATTCAGCTCAACCCTATTGGAGGCCACTCTCGATGCCACAATGACTACCAAAACCCTTGCCGGCCACTTGACAGACTGGATGGTGCAGGAGGACTGGACCAGCTCTGACCGTAGGGTCATCACCTTTACCACGGAAAGATCACTCTATCGAGCTCCAATAAACCGCGTCAAACAGAACAGATAAGCAGTTAACAAAGCAAACTGGGATGCATTCAAAGTCGCCATCATGAACAATGCACACAATCTAATAGCCGACCAGCTACAGAACCAAACGCTGGATCAACAACAACGTGCGATCACAAATGCCATTGTGAGTGCAGCCAATCTAACAATCAAGAAGAGGATTCCGATGGCAGGTTCTCTCCCATGGTAGTCACGAGAACTCGACCTGCTCAGAAGAACCATGACTCACAAGAGGCGTGCCTCCCAAAGAGCCAGATACACTGAAACACATACCAGAAACATATACACTGCAATGATCAGGCAGCGAAAAAAGCTGTACTGGGAGCATCTGGTCTCCACTATGGGCAAATCTAGACAACTGCTCAAACAGAGAATCGAAATACACTACTCTACAGCAAATCTTCCTGGAAACGGGCAATATGGCTTCAAGTCAGGAAAATCCACTCTGGACCCACTGGAGCGAATCCTGAACATGGCAGAAAACTGTCCACAGAAATATCTACTTTTCATCTCTATCGACTTTGCGCGGGCGTTCGATGCCCTTTGGTGGCCAAGCGTCCTCGCAAGACTCAGGGCAGCTCATCTGCCGATAAATCTCTACAGCTGCATAAAAAGCTACCTAAGTGAAAGAAGGGTCTTGGTACAGGGCCCCTACTGCAAGGTCGAGCGCTAAGTACACCGGGGATGCCTGCAGGGCTCTGTATTGGGTCCCCACCTGTGGAACTATGTGTTGGACGAGTTTCTCCACCTCGACCTAGGAGATGTACAAGCTCTGGCGTATACTGACGACCTTTCCCTGGTCCTAACCGCAGACTCAAGAGCTCATTTGGAAATTCGTGCAAACACAGCGCTGACCAAACTCCGAGAATGGACAGAAAGGTACCGTCTCACAATTTCACCCACCAAAACTCAATCCATCCTACTTAAGGGTTACCTAACCCCAACTAGACCACCATAGATTATAATCCAAGACAGAACTATCAAGCTAGTTTCTGAATTGAAATACTTGGGAGTTATCTTGGATCAGAACCGGTCGTTCACTCCACACCTAAAGTACATGCAAAATAAGATTAAAAATTATGCAGCCATGCTCGCCAGAGTCACACGCCGAGACTGGGGGCTGAAAAGGCGCACCCTGGCGATCCTCTATAAAGCAGCTATCATCCCAGTAATCACATATGCGTCTGGCGCGTGGTTCCGCAAGGCCTGAACCGTGGTAAATCACCGACGGCTCGAAATTATACATAGACCCATCTTATTGACCCTCACCTGAGCATGCAAAACAGTGTCGATCCACGCACTGCAAATGATTACAGGGGCTCTCCCCTTCGACCTTGAGGCCATCTGAACAGGCATGCTGCAGCAGCATGGACGGGGAAAGGTTACAACATATCTGGACCACTCAACAGATCCGAGAAGCAATTGGAAAGCCGAGAAGAACAAGCTTCAAATCTACCTGCGATCAATCTGGCAACAGCGCTGGACATTGATTACGCTGGATATCATGGCAGAACTGGAACTCACCTTAACCATACTCAATTACTTTCTGCTGCAAATTGACTCATGGACGGGCATGGTTCCCAAGGGTAACCTCCAAAGGAAAGAGCAAGCCCAGCCTCCGTGCACAATATACCATCCGGACTTGCATTCTGCTTGACAGCTCCATTCTCCCAAACGACAACGGAATCCACCCTAATGGCGAATAAATCCTACTCTTCCAAATATCCATGGATGGGACATGGTTTCCACGATCGACTACTCAATAAATTGCTGCATTAACTGCACTGTATTGACTTGGACTTATTGATCCTACATTTCCAGCATCAAATGGACCTAGACTTGCATCTAGAATACTCGATCGTGACCTTCAGACGGAGTGTGCACCAAAAACGGCAAGCAGCCCTCTATACATTATCGTATGGACGTTAAAATATGATTTAACTGGACAAATCGTACTTTCTGCTCGCAGCGCCATATTGGCGACCTGAGCCAGCTCTCTTGCCTGGCTCACCTTTTCCACCCCTCCCCGGCGGGTGAGGGAGTGTGACGGTTCCACCGTCCCCCCAGCGCGCCACCCCATTCTTACTCTCTCGTGGGGCATGGGCATGGCCCACTGTAAACTGGAGCTGTCTTCTCTATCGGCTCCATGTTTCTGTCTTTCCCCCCATCTTCAATCTACTCCCCCCACCCTACCTGCACTCAAGCGAATGCCCACACAATCTAAAATCACCTTCGCCCACTACTTTCGGCCTCTCATTCCTGGCGCCTCCCTTCCACGCGAGCACATAAAGGGTATATATATATATATATATTATTTTTTTTTAAGGTCCTAGCCACTGAAATCTCAGGAAATTAGCATTAGCATTAGTAGAGGCATTTGATGCAAGAAAGCAAGCTTATGCAGCATCAGCCAAAAAAAAAAAAAAAAAAAAACCCACTTCCACTTCACCCCTCTGTTCGTTCAAAATACCTGTCCAGCTGAGCCTTAAACTTATTTAGGCTATCAACCTCCACCACAAGGGATGGGAGTCTGTTCCACCAACCAACCACCCGCTGGCTAAAGGCAAATTTCCGCACGTCTATCCTACATCTGTCTTTCCTCATTTTGAATTTATGCCCTCTCAGGTGATTATTCTGAGCGAGAGGAAGAATCCCATCGGCATTGAGCATGCTCAAGCCATTCAAAGCCTTATACACCTCTATCAGATCACCTCGCTGGTGCCTAGTCTCCAGACACTGTAATTTGCAAAACTTAAGCCTTTCTTCGTAACAGAAACCATTTGTTCCATTCACTAATCTTGTTGCCCTTCTCTGTACTCGTTCCAGCAGCTCTACATCCTTCTTGAAATGAGGCCTCCAGACCTGTACACAGTACTCTAGGTGTGGCCTGACCATTGCCTTATACAAGGGAATAATCACCTCCATATCCCTGCAAAAAAATTCCTATATATCATTGACAATACACCATGAGCTCCTGTTACAGCCCGTCTGCACTGCTCAGAGAACTTCATATCTGCCTGCACATCCACCCCCAAGTCCCTTTCATTCTCTACCACTGTCAGTGTAGTACCACAGAGTTGATACGTTGCTCTGGGGTTGCTGTTTCCCATATGCAGTACTTTACATTTGTTAATGTTAAACTTCATTTGCCACCTCTCAGCCCATCTGCTCAACCTTTCCAGATCCTGTTGCAGCAGCATAGTGTCAGTAGTGTCCTTGACAACCCTGCCAACCTTTGTATCATCTGCAAACTTGGACATTAAGCTTGATATACCATCATCAATATCATTTATAAATACAGAAAACAATAATGGACCCAACACTGAGCCCTGAGGGACTCCACTAATAACATTAGTCCACGATGAGCAGTGTCCATTGATTACCACTCTCTGTCTTCTGCCACTCAACCATCCCATTATCCATAGCAGCAATTTGCCTCCAATGCCACACTGCTCCAATTTGTGCAGCAGTCTTCCATGTGCAACAGTATCAAAAGCCTTTCTAAGATCCAAGTATATAATATTAAAGTTATTCCCTGCATCCAGTTATTTTGTGACTGCATCATAGTATCCAATCAAGTTGGTCAGGCAAGACTTCCCCTTAACAAAACCATGCTGTGTCTGAGCTATAACTGAAGTCTTGTCTAGATGATCCTGCAGTGCTTCTTTAACCAGTGCCTCCATTAATTTTCCTGGAACAGAAGTTAAACTCACAGGTCTATAATTACTTGTGTCAGCCTTTGATCCTCCTTTGTGATTTGGGGTCACATTTGCACATTTCCAGTCTATGAGTACCTCCCCTGTGTCCAAGGAAACTCTCATAATTATGGCTAAGGGTTTGCTTACTTCCTTTGTTGCCTCCTTTAATATAACTGGATAGATCCCATCCACCCAGGGTGCCTTTCTTGTGTTTATCTCCAACAGTTTCTCCTCCACTTTACTCCCAGTTATTTCAAGATTCTGTAGCTTACTGCTAGAGTTGAATACACCTCTGGCATTCCCCTTGCTGAATAACTCCTCGTGTGTGAATGTCGATGCAAAATATTCATTTAGTTTGTTAGCTACCTGAGCAGGATCATCAACAGTTGATCCATCAATATCAAGTGGACCAATCTGATTCATCCCCTTCCTTCTAGAGTTTACATAAGTAAAGAACTCTTTGCTGTTTTTCTTTGCATCCCTTGCCAAAGATTTCTCGTAATCTGCCTTCGCCTGCCTAACCTCCTTGGTAACTTGGTTACAGATCAACTTGGATCTATCATAGGCTTCTGTGTCATGTGTTAATTTGTAAGTATCCCATGCATTTTTCTTCTCTGCCACATGTCTCATTAGTTCATCTGACATCCATTTTGCCCTAAACCTTGAACAATATTTCTTAGTTGGTATGTAAAGCCTAGTAGCTTCCAAGATATGTTCTTTGAATGCTTCCCATTTTGAATTTGCTGTTGGTAACATTATCAGTTGGGCCCACTGTATAGAATTTAAATACTGTCTCAGTCCATCGTAGTCGCCTTTACGGAAGCAATAACCCTTCCCTTTACCCCTAATGGTAGTTACCTCTTTGCGTAACTCCCACTTCAGCACACTGTGATCACTGCCACCTAGTAGTTCATTTATCTGCAGATTCTTAATGCATGAAGAATCACTGCTGATAATCAAATCAAGAGTATTACTCCCTCTAGTTGCCTCCCGAACATGCTGGTGTAGAAAACAATCATTCAATAAATCCACAAAAGCCTTGCTAGTGTGTGAGTGACCAGCCCCCAAATTCCAGTCAATATCTGTGAAATTAAAATCCCCCATTATAAGACTCTCTGATTTACTGGCCCACTCTATTTCCCTGTACAGTTCCTTATTATATGTACTCATCAGAGTCATTAGGCCTATAGCACACTCCTACTCTCAATTTTGATTTCCCTATGCTTATGTCACACCAAACTGACTCAACACTGCACTGTCCAGCGATGTCCACTGGCTTCACTTCCTTGGATTTTATGTATTTCTTAACTAATAGCATAACCCCTCCCCCCCTTCCTATCCTGTCTATCCTTTCTGTAGACGTTGTACTCCCCAAATTGCAGTTCTGCATCCCTTATATCTGTGTGACACCACGTCTCTGATATCCCAACAATATCTGCCTTTGATGTTTTGAGCAATACCTCAAATTCATCAAATTTATTTACTAAACTCCTAGCATTGGTGTACACGCAAGTATACCTGCACCTGTTTCTATTCTTAACTACCCTAACACAACCCATGTGTTTACTTGTACCGCAATGGCTCCCAGCAGTCTCTGAAATACCATGCATCATGTTTTTCAGGCTTCTGCTCATTCTACTAGAAGCAGTGCAAGAATCTCTTTCACCTCTGCCACTGGCTACTGTCAATCTATTGGTCTTTGTCTCCCCCCAAGCTAGCAGTTTTCCGACCCACCTAACACTGCCTCGATAGCATCAGCAAATATTCTTGCACCCTTTCTATTTAAGTGTATCCCATCCCTGTAGAAGCAATCTCTCCTGTTAACAAGTACAGTCCAGGCTGAAAAAAATTCTACCCCTTGAGCCTTGCACAATCTTTCCAGGGCCGAATTGATCGACAATGCTCTCATCATATACTCCCTCCTATCGTGTCTGGGCAGAATTGCAGACACTTTCAAATGTGTCTGCAATTCACGGCTTTTGTTCAACAGTGACCTGTACTTGTTAAGTAATTCTGCCGGTCTAATACTCTTAATATTATTAGTGCCAACATGTACAACTATATCACCTTTTGTGCCCTTAAAAGATGATATTCGCTCTACAACGTGATCAACCTTTGCCCCTGGCAGACATACCCTGGTCCTGTTCCACCTATCTTTTTTACAAAGCATGTTCCCCGTTTCCCTGACAATAGAGTCACCAACAACTACTAGTTCCTTCGGGACCAGCGCATTCTGCCTTGGGGGTTGTCTCTGTGTCACGCGATGCCCAAGTGCAAGCTCTGGCTTTGATGTGGGCAGCTGAGAGCTTGATGAGCCCCTCAATTTAGTTTCTTCGAGGGCATCCACCCTGTCCTTCAAGCTCTCATATAGGCCCACAAGAACACCGAGTTTTTGCCTGATATCGATACACTCCTTGCATCGCGCACACACGTGCCAGGTGCCAGGACCTGCCAGAGTAAATCTCAGTCTACTGGTGTTTCCTGGTCTGCCTCCACGGGGCGAAAATGGGGCAACGTTGGGCCTGAGTAGGGGTCCAGCGGCTAAATGAACAGATGAACAATGGTACACGACTCTACACATGTACAATATCCATATACTTTTTAATCTCTGGCATTTCCAGTAAACTGGCACACCCATCACAATGCAAGCAATGCGGAGATGGGGGAACCCCTGGTGCCGCTTGACACTAAACACACTTTACACTTTATCTTTTATTGTAGAAGAGCTGTTCGGTAAGTATTGCGGGAAGTGATGTTCCCTCAAGAGTGTGGTGAAGATTAAGCGCTTTACAGCGGAACAGGACGTCTTTATAGAAGGACGGTAATCTGAGTGTTGCTGATTCCATATCCATTCTCAAGACTGCTGAGAGAGAGAGATATAGCACTCTAGTACCTGTTGCTAGTAGTTTATCCGTAGTGATGGTGGTGGAGGGCATTTCATTTGCAATGTCTTAATAAGGTCATCTGGAAGGCTGTGATTTTGTCATCAAGAGAGACCAACCCATAATCCCTGAGAGTGAGCGTCTGGTAGAGTTTAGAACAGGACATTCGTTTAATTAAGAAATTCAACAGAACAGTAATCTATTCTCCACTCCTCTGTGCTGCTCAAGAGTGGGCATCAGCAGCTACTACAACGAAGAAACCAATCCTCGCTGCAGAATTCTGGCTACTTAAATGGGCTAACTGGAAAGCTTGTCTCCCACCACAGGACACAACTACAGCCTTATCAACCTCACTGGGGATGCAGCCACTGCCTGACATCATCGAAATACAAAGACTGATAGCTACAGTTAAAATGATCACGGGTCAGTTCTGAACAGCGTCCATTTGGGATTCGTGTTACTGGCGAATACCCAAGCCAGAACATCGGCCAACCCCGATGCTCTGCTCGAGGAATCGGAGGTATTCATATCTCGAGGAATTCATATCTCAGACCGCTTCCTCCCAAACCAAATGCTACCGGAAGTACAGCACCTCGACGCTGACTTCCAGAAGTTTTGAAGCAATAAAAACCTACAGGAAAGAAGTATTAGCAGCTCGCTCCAATCCCAGAATCGAATGAGTTTGGAGCATAACGTCCAGAGTACAGAGTATTTTTGGGTCTAACGGCACCAGGGATTTACCCCATCTCCGCGTATGTTCTTTGTATCGAGGACAGTACGCTGTAAAGGCCAGAGATTTAAAAGTGTGTGGGTCATGTGTTGTGTAATTTGTTGTGCCCCTTGTTCCTCTGGCTTGTTAGCCGCCAGGCCCCAGATGGGACCTGTCGTTTACGTACTCCGTCACGTGGAGGCCAGCCAGGTGTTCCCTTAAAGTTTGCTCTAGCAGTTCCTACCACCTATTTTCCTGAGATTTCAGTGGCTAGGACCTAAAAAAAAAAAAAAAGAATATAAAATAAATAAATAAAAAATAATTAAAATAAAAATTCTTCTTTTCCTTTGGGCACAGATGGTACATTATACGCTACTTAGAGAGGCTATAACGGATAAGCGCTGGAGGTGATAAGATTTCCTAATAGGTCGGGCATGAATTTTGGTGTTTTAAATTTGTACGTGTGGGGCAGGTGCTGTTTTAAGGAGAAAGAGATGGAAGGGGAGGTGGAAGACTGGGGGATTGGAAATTGGAAGTAAGGGAGATATAGGGAAGATGACCCCTGTTGAAATAGTGGGGCATGCCCATGCCCGACCAGAAGAGAAAGAGGAGTGACAAGAGGGGGGAGGAGACAGCAGGCCGTCCCCTCCCCCCTGCTAGGGAAAGAGGAGTAAAAAGCAGGCTAGACAGAGCCGGGGCGCTAAGTGGCTGTATGGCATCATAAGATGCAACCTTCAAGGTCCGAGTCCAAGTTTTAATCTTCGTCTTTGCATTGGTCCGGTGGAGGTTCAAGTCCAGAAGTCAGGTCCACTTTGTTACGTTCATGTGTTGTTATCTGCTTCAGGTGGTCACTAGTTCAGAGTTTCGCAGTCATCTCAGGTAGTTACGTCTCCGTTTTCATAGGTTAGTGATGATGTAGCAGGCATCTTTGTCTTTCAAAGAGTTCGCGGGCAAAGACGGTGAAAGCCCGATAACTATCTTTTTCTTGCAATATTATTTCTTCTCGGTCTTTTAGCAAGGAGTTGATGCGTGTATATAGCTGACATCTGAGGTCCTCATAGTTGTCACAGTCATGGATAAGATGTTCCCAGGTTTCCTCCTGACCGCAGTTACAGCTCGGGTTGTTGGAGATTCCCAGCTCGTGGAGTTTCCCTCTGAAGGAGCCGTGTTCCGTAAGAAGGAAGGTGGTGGTGGGCAACCCAGGGGATAACCAGGACGGGAAAATAGGATATACCCTGCTGACATCGGGTATAAATTTTTTGGTGACTTGCCCTTTTGTGGTAAGATTCCATCTATTTTGCCAGATAGATTGCAGATGTTCCGTTAACCTCTTATTTTCTGAGGATTTACTTTTCTGTGGATCTGTTGTGTAACCTAGATAAGTTGTGGTTCTTCCTTTCGAATGTTGGTGTAGCAGCCGACAGCGCACAATCTCCAGGTCCAGGGGAAGGAAGCCCGGCAGGACCTGGAGCGCATGGGTGCTCACCGTGCAGCAGGCTCTTGTTATTGTCAATAGTATGGATCGGTGGATCGACTCCAGCTTTTTCTTGTTGACTGCTGTGTTTGCTTTCTGATACCAGGCACCTGCACCGTAGGCAAGGATAGGGATGAAGAAAGCTTTGTATATAAGGGAGAGAGCCCTCTTCCCCAGTCCCTCCTGGTGATTCTGGTTATCAGGCCCGAGAGCCTCCTTGTTTTTGTTCTGAGATAACAGAGATGAGATGTGAAGTTCAAGTTTCGGTCTAGTATTATTCCTAAGTATTTTAGATCCTGTTTGAGTTTGATGGTCGCCCCATTTATTTTGATTAGTGGAGGTCTGCCAGGGTCAAGAGCACCCCTGAGGAGTATTGAGTTTGTTTTTTCGATTGAGATCGTTAGAAGATTCCTCTTGGCCCAATCCCGTAGCATGTGTGTGGCATGATTTGCCTATGGCCTCCAGTTGAGCTCTGCTGTCTGCTTGAAGCATCATAATCAGATCATCAGCGTATGCTTGTGTAATGACGTTTGGAACATCCAGGTTTAAAAACTCATCAAGCACCAGGTTCCACAGGAGCGGCCCCAGGACGGATTCCTGGGGGCAGCCCCTGTAAACCGGTCTGGATAGCATATCGTCCATAGTGGCATAGTGGCATAGTGTTTTGTGAAAGGCGCCACCTGTGGTTTCCCACATCTGCACCATGGTGCTTTGTGAAGAAGTACAGAATCTCTGTGAAAGCCAGAAAAGTAATGTCTGGTTTCTGTCAGAGTAGTGTTATGTTTTGTTGTTGTGTCTCTGGCTGCTTGGCCGCAGAGCCCCTAGTGGGACCCCATGTTGCCCGCCACCACCACTGGGAGGTGAGCCAGGCTGCCCATTATACTCTGGCTGGCCTTTGCCAGGGTTGCCTGAGCTTCCTGACAAAGGTCAAGTGAAAAAAAAAATAAATAAAAATAAATAAATAAATAAATAAATAAATAAAAATAATAAATAAAAAAGATATAAAAAAAAGAAAAGAAAAATGGGGGGGAGAAAACAGAGCAGGAGTACGAGTTAGAAGGAACAGAAAGAGGGAAAGGAGGACGGACTGAAGTTAAGGAGCTCTTTGTGAGGTGAAAATATGGGTCTGGGAGTGGGAGTTTAAGTAGCAGGGGACAGGTGCCCCTGCATGATCACCAGAGGCAATGGACTCTGTATCCCTCACTCAGAAGTTCTCCAGAGAGCATAACGTCCAGTTGGTTTTGTTCCAAATGAAGCTTCGGATGGATGCTCGGATTTGGTGAAAGAAATCAAAGGCCGAGTTAGAACTTTAAGGTGCACCCCGAACGCTTTTCGCCATCTGGTTCACCACAAGCACTAGAACTACCAGCAAAGATGTAGCGCACACTCTTCTCTATTTTCCCAAGTATTCTGTTGAAACGACTCAGCAATTGGAGGCAGTTCTTGTGGGAGAAAAGGAGGATATTGCCGAGATACACCCCCAGATATTTCTGTCCCTCGCGGAACCATGTGTATTGGATTGGGGAGTTGGTTCTGATTTATCAATTTCCAGCCCAAAGGCCACTGGTTTTGCCGTGGTTAAGTTTTGCTCATGATGCTTGAGCGCATAGATAGATGTATCTCTTGTTGATGCCATTCATCGTAAAGTAGTGCAATACCAGTGTAACACTTTGCGAAGGAAAAACTTTTTTTCTTCCTGAACAGCAATATCGTTCCTTTGCCTGAACAGTTTAAACCATGATAGCCACAAAAGTAGTATTTTCCTCTAGCTATTAATTTATCAACTGAAATATAAGCTAGATGAAAGAAGTCTGTGTCTTGCGGCTATTATTTCACTGTAAATTATTGCATAGTTTAAAATAAATCGCATATAAAAAGCACACACAAAAATCGTTGGTTGTCAAGAGAAATGATTAATGTTATTGTGGTATCCTCTGTAATTTGTCTAATTATTTTTACTTGGGGACATTTACAAATGTACAACCAGCGAACCCGCCTGCAAATCCAATGGGAATTACGTCTTCTATCACAGAGAACTTGACCTCTCTTTCAACTTACTTGAAGATGTTTCGATTAAACCTTAACCCTTCTTAATCCGCAATAATGATTTACTCGTTGAAACAGCAACCAACAGCAATTCAACCATCTGTTTTGGGTACTCTCATCCCAGTGGTTACCTAGCGTAAGGACCTCGGTGTCTATTTTGATCCGAAGCTGAAATTTAATGTTCACACAGAAAACCTGCAGAAGCGATTTAACACCCTACGCTGGACAGCGAAGCAGCACTTACTTCATTCCAACGATACCACAACCACTACCAGATATCTTCAAACCACTGTTTGTTACGTTAGTTTATACGCTCCTGATTAATTTTTCAAATTAATAATATGATTTTAGCGATCCAATTTGTTTGAATATAGTTCAATATTAAGACAACTTGTTGTGAACTCACAAAGTCTGGAAGACTTTGTGCCTTTATCCATTGCACCCCCCCATCACAGGTGGCGCCTGACCCTAACACTATGCACCCCCCCTGTGGCATAGTCAAACACCTGATTGTAAGGTCACTCGAAATGGGGAGGAACTTGAAAACTTCATCCTTGCCTCCAGACTACAAGTACTCAACCAGCCAGGAAATCTCCCCACATACAGTAGCACCCTCTGGGAAAGTACCATCGACATCACCCTGACCACGCGCGACTATTTCTGGAAAGTTCAGCAAATGGAAGGTTAATGAAGCATGGACCACTTCTGATCACAGAGCAATCACCTATTCTCTTGGCCGCTCCGTGGATCGCATTCCCCAATACCAAGGGATGTAGTGCGATTCTGCACAAAGAAAGCTGACTGGCCACGCTTTCAAGCCGAACTTGTAAGAAGACTTCATGAAGATTCTTCACAACCGAATCACATCACCTCTGAAGACTGTTCAGTTTCCCTCTCCATGACCATCAAAGAGGCCTGTGCTATGGCAATCCCCAAGAGAAGGCCCTTCAAAAACGCAGTCCCTTGGTGGAATGCTGAACTACAAGATATGAGGAAGAGAGTGTCCACCAAGCTCATAAAACTTTTCAGAGAGCCCGTGCTCATCTCCCAACCTTGGAGGTCGAATCCGCAAAAGACAGTTACCGATTCTTAAGGAACAGTTACACTACCATGATTAGACGCTGCAAAAAAGCCTCATGACAGAATTCGGTCTCGATCACAGGAAATGATAACCCCTGGAGAGTTGTCTATCGTATCGTTGTGAACAAACTGCCTACAGGTGAAGTCCTCAGTACAACTGTAAAGCCTGATGATTCTTCCACCTTCACGTGGGAGGACTCTGTCCATATCATGCTAAATGCCCTCTTTCCAACAGATGATGCACAGCTAACTGCAGAGCAACTACAGATTGTTACCGCTAACGAATCTTATACAACAGAAAATACTGAAGAACCATTTACAAATGACGAACTAAAAGCTGCACTGGACAAAACTAAAGAAAATAAAACTCCTGGCAATGACCTCCGCGAGGTGGTTGTTATCAAGAAATTTGCAACCTACTTCCCTAACACCATGCTCGCCACTTTCAACAGATGCCTAATGGAAGGCCACTTTCCTGCTATCTGGAAGGAGGCATGCCTTAAACTCATTTTGAAGAATCCAGATAAACCACCTGAAGAACCAAAATCGTACAGGCCAATTGCTCTCTTGCCAGTCCTCGGCAAACTTCTAGAAAGGCTTCTACTCAGCAGGTTGTCAAAATGATATTCTAAAGAAAACCTCATTTCTCCACTTCAGTACTGTTTCAAAGCTGGCTGCAGCACTGAAGATGCTCTTCTTAAATTAATAACTACTGTTTCAAGCATTCAAGGCAAATATGTGCTAGCCATCACAGTTGACTTTGCTGGAGCGTTTGATCGGCTGTGGTGGCCAAGTATTCTCAGAAGACTCCGACAAGCCAAAGCACCACTCAACCTTTATAGCTGTGTCAAGGAGTACCTGAGACACCGCACTGTCCATGTTAGTACCAGGTACAAGTCTGTCTCTATCCAGGTCTCCCGAGGCTGTCCCCAGGGCTCGGTCCTGGGGCCTTTCTTTTGGTCCATCGTGCAGGACGAGTTCCTTGGGATGGACTTGGGGATGACTCAACCCCTTGCGTTTGCTGACGATTTGGTTTTGGTGGTGCATGGTGACACAAGAGCTGATTTAGAGGAGAGAGCAAATTGTGCACTAACTAAGCTCCAGGATTGGACAGCCATTCACCGACTAAAGATCTCGGGAGAGAAAACCAAATCTATATTGCTGAAGGGAACGCTCCATCTACGAAGACCACCGGTTATCAAAATTGACAACACCTCCATAAAATTATATCCAGAAATCAAGTATTTAGGAATCGTCTTAGATATGAAGCTAAATTTCCATCCTCACTAGAAATATATGTCCCAGAAAATAAAAAAATACTCGGCCATGATCATCCGTATAAGCCGTGCAGACTGGGGCCTTAAGCGCCGGGCTCTGGCCCTCATCTGTAATGCCATATTTGTACCAATTGCTTACTACAGAGCCTCAGTATGGTGTACTAGGGCCTCCCTCGACCGAAATCGCCGTAAATTGGACTCCATACAGCGTTCTATGCTCCTTGCCGTAGCAAGGGCGTGCCATACATTAAGCACCCCAGCTCTACAGGGGCTAGCTGGATGTATACCCCTACACATAGAGGTAAGAAGAGGATTATATCAACGATTGAAGAAGAGTATTCCCACCGAAACAGCAGGCATCATTCTTAATCTTGATAACAACCCCAAACAGGAAAGGAAGAGAATCTCTGAAATTATGTACAGGACCTGGCAAGAGACATGGGACACCACCAACAAAGGATTGATAACCAAAAAGTTCATTCCCTCTGTGAACCTCATCAGTCCAAAGCCTCCTCCGTGGTACTCACCAGGCCTCCATACTACATTTCTATTTACAGGCCACGGACCTTTAAAAGCGAAGCTTACATCTCTAGGCATAGAAGAAGATCCACTGTGTCACTGCGGAGCTGAAGAAACGTGGGATCATGTAATGTATAATTGCCACGAATATGACGAGTTCCGGCTAAGGTTTGCCACTAAAATGCAAGAAAATCCCTGGCATTGTGAGAACCTGATTATGATGGACGAGCAGCGCTGTGCCGCCTTTACAGAGTTTGCGCAGTCTGTCTTCACTGCTAGACTGGTTAGGTACCCAAACACCACCCACTGAAGATCAAAGTAAGAAACTTCCTGGATATGACAGTCCTCTCGGGAGAAGGAAAAAAAAAAAAAAAAAAAAAACAGAAAACACTCCTTCCTTCCTTCGTCCCCAGGAGTGACACAACCTACACCAGCACAGCCCAGCTGCTGCCTTTAGGCCTCCCTAGCCACGTTCCCTTGCGTGGTCCTTTGCCTCCACTCCCTGGCAGGAAGGGGGATTCATCCCTGGTGTCCTCCCCCCTCGCCACCCCTCTTTTTCACTCTGGTGGGGCATGGGCCTGCTTCACGGACTTGGGTTCACCTTCCCTATGGACCCCGTATCTCTGTCTTTTCTCCCCAGTCTTCAGTCTCCCTCCCCTTCTCTATCTTACAACTAGTGTCTAAATCAACTCCAAATTGTTTGAGCCCTACACCCAGAAACGTAACAACATCAAATCGCGAAAGTAGTACTTCCTTTGTTTTGGCATAGCGTTTTTTTTTTTTTTTTTTTTTTTAAGGTCCTTGCCACTGAAATCTCAAGAAATTAGGTGGCAGGACCTGCCAGAGTAAATAACTAAGTAGTGTGTACCTGGTCTGCCTCCACGGGGGGGCAGCGTTCGGTCACATTAGGGGCCCAGCGGCTAAATGACCAGATGAACAACGCTACACAAACACAAAATCCATATACTTTTAAACCTCTGGCATCGACAGTGTTCTGTTTCACACCCACAATGTATAGCACGCGGAAAAGGGGGGGAACCCCTGTTGCCGTTTGACACTAAACACACTCTACTCTACTGCACCCACAACTACTCTTTTTCGAGCTGACAAAGGTATAACCCAGTTTTGTCTCTTCCGGTGATCTCCTTCCCTAACAGGTCTCAATCCCTCCAGTTTTCGATCTTTGAACAGCATTGAATCAGAGTACTGTCCATTGACATCGTGCACCGGTTTGACTTCACAAATTTTAAGAATCCTCCGCAGTCCACTTATATCAATGAATTGAGAAATGCGTATGTCCAGCCGGTTCATGAAAAAGGGTGATATTTAATAAATTATTGCATGGAAAGAATTTTCTTTATTGTAAACACCCATAAAATTGAGCTCATTGTAAAAATCCTTAAATGTACAAAACAATAATTTGAAGCATCTCGAGGATTTACTATTAAGTGAAATAATATAGTGGGGTATCAATAAATAATAAATTAATTAATCAGTAAATAATAATGAGATATTTTAAAATATGAGAAAATTGTTAGTGAGAGCAGTCACAATGGGAAATAGTTTACTGTTGGAGAAAAACGTTGCGATTTTCTCTAATTTGTGTTTCCAATTGTCAGTTCACAATGGCCAAAGCTCACTTCACGCATTCTATTCTTTTATTCTTCGTCATTTCATAGAGCCATCTTCTCAGTGAAAAATTGGACCATACGCCAAGAATAATGAATAAGGGATCCCCTATTATTTCCAGAAAAACCTCTTAACTAATGTTTATGTGGTGTGGATGTCTGTGTATAAGAATTAAAGAAAGTCTGTAGGCAAAAATAAAGTAGTGCAATAAAATATTAATTTGATTTTTATATCAGTAATAGTGTACATGAAATCAAATAAATATTATGCATAAAAACCTCAGAGAAAGAAAGCTATATAACACTCTAGTATCGGTTAGACCAAAATTATCAGACTTATACAATAACCTTTAATAAGATTAACAAATTTTACTCGTTAATTGATAATACTACACTAATATAACAGATTTCTACTACGGTGCTACGTATTTCGCTATCTAGTTTTTCGTTAAACCTTACGCTATTCCATATTGCTTAACAATGGCGGCAAGTTATAAACGTAAAATCTACAGACACTAAGTATTAACTTTCAAAATCGCTATCTAAATTCAAAAATAAACCACTGAGCCTGGCTAGAACTATAAAGCTACTTATAGAAAATAATTTAGTATATCAGTTAAGTCAATAAAACGACTAAATATAAATGAAAACTTAGCCTTCGCCCGAGCTGCAAAAATCTTGGTCAACATGGTAATAATCCTGTACATGTTTTGTTCATATCTCCCCCTTCTGAACTTTCTTCTGCAGCATCTAGATTTCGTGTATCTTCTGCTCTATAAAAAATCAGTAACCTGGGTAGTTTGTTTTCTTTTGCTTGATAGATCTTTGTAAATTTCATGGTATGGAGCTAAGCATTTTTGAAGCTCCCTTTTGAAAAAAGGGAGCTTCAAAAAAAAAAAAAAAACAGGGAGCTTCAAAAATGCTTAGCTCCATGGTATGGAGCTAAGCATTTTTGAAGCTCCCTTTTGAAAGCTCCCTTATTATTTACAAAAATAAGATTCTAATTTCTCGGCTAAGTTTATGCCTTCCCACATGTTTTTTAATGTAAAATTTGTAACTTCAGAATTTTCATCTGTGCTTTCATCGTCTGAATTGTTTTGGTTTACCTCCGATGCCAATTTTACAAAAAGACTTTGCTGGCCCCTTTTCTACCAGTAATTCTTGAATGTCTTCAGTAGTCATATCATTAAAACCTTCCCCTCCTTCCAACTTAGCAAGTTCTGCTATCGCACTGATTCTCTTTTCTGCCGGTTTGACCCTGCAGTATTTCCTGAATGAACTGACTCTGGCCATACATTTTTGCACCACACAGTTAATGTAGACCATTGGTTTTACTTCTTTGAGCAATAAAGATATGTTTCTGATACAGTTCAAAAATGTTTCCATGCCTCCAACACTTCAATAGATTAGGAATCAGTTTTTTCGAAAATCCGTTGTAATGATTTTCTGATGTAATGAGTTTTAAAGGTAAATTAATGAAGTTGTAATAGGTGGTAGAAACATTACTTGAATGTCTGGATGGCTTAAATATTTTGGATAGCCTGGGGCATTACCAATAGTAATAACACTTTGAAATCCTGATTTTTTTTTTTTTTTTCACATGTTCAAAAGCACAGAACCTAAAACAGGGATTTTCCAAATTTTTTTTTTGTATCATGACTAGCGAGCCAAAAGCGGGAATTTATAAAAAAAGAATGGAAATGTTGAAAATTATATCCAACATAAAAGCAGAGTTTTCCCCGCCAAAATCTCAAAAACACACCGTGTTATGCGAGGTTTGCCGCAGTTCTCTAACTGTGTTAGAGTGAAATCGTGTTATATAAGTTGAACACTCGGTAGTTGAACATTTCTAGTGTTAAATGAGTGTTGTGCGAGGATTGCCACAATTGATCAATTGTATTAGAGCGAAATCACGTTGTAGAAGTACTATGTTATATGGGGCTTGTCTGTACTTGTTTATACACTAATGCTTGGAGTATAGAAATGAATTTGAAGTATTAGTTAAATTATGAAATGTGGACATTATAGCTATAACTGAAATGTAGAGTCATTCTGACATGGGGATGCAGAAACTGAATATGTGTACAGGAAGAGCAGACATGTGGGGGTGGCGGGGGGATATTTTTTTCGTCAAAAGCAGGTATATTCTAAAATATTACAACCAGTAGACATGGGTCACCATTGTAATATTACATGAGACTGATGTGGCATAAACATTGTAAAAAACATTGTAAAAAAACAAAAATGAAAATAGGATATGTTATTGATAGAAATACTATATTGAGTATAATGAACAACTATATAGACAAACAGAATGAGAAAACAGCATTTATTCTTATTGCAAAATTTTAACTTTCCAGGTTTTCATAGGAATTCATGCATTGGCAGCTCACTCAATAGTTGAACATTTCTAGTGTTTCTACTCCACACATTAGTGAGGCAACTATTACTACTGATACTAAATAATAAATAACCACTCTTTGAAAAATAAATGAATGGCCTATATACAATCACTGTAGAGTACTTGTCTTTCAATATGGCATCAGTGTTCTTCAGCCACAAGATCAGGGTGTAAATCAGTGCTTCAAGATAAACTATTGGAAAATGTTATTAAACAAAATTATGCTCTCTCTCAAAAGCAAAGCACAATTCAAAATCAACATACGGCAAGCAAATGTATTTATGTGTTTCAGCCTGGATGAGTTTGATGAAAAAATGATCGCCAACTGCTCTAAACAATTTGAAACTGAACTTGTCACCTTGAATGATGCTTTGCATTCTTCTTCCTCCTCTCTTAATTGCGAAGAATAGTCTGGTAATAGTGAAGAAATTTTTGAGGATGTGCATCATAACTTAGAGGGAAATGTGTTTTGAAAACTATGCTGAGGTGGATATGGATATTGCCTGCTTCAAGATATATACGAATGAAGAGGAAATCATTCATCTATATTCTGAAACTTGCAATATCTCTATATCCACTTCAGCATAGTCTGAATATACACAAATGAAGAAGGCTTACATTTCTTTTCAAGGCCAGCCTAACTGCAAAAGTGAATTAACCACTATCATACACCCAGTGCCAGATTAAGATATAGGCTAGTAGGACCCTTGTCCTGGGCACCATTCTTTAAGGGATGCTAAAAACAGAAGAACCATGAGGCAAGAAATATATATATGTATATATATTCTTAGTAAGAGGGTACCAAAAAAACTTTCTGCCCGGGCTCGAAAATACCTTGGTCCAGCTCTGCATACACCTTCATAATTCTCCTTTAAACATGTTTTGTGACTGAAACAGTACAGTTTGACAGATTATTTTAAAGTTTGACACCAACCACCCTGTCTATGGTTAGGCCTTGATATATATCTAAGTATGTAAACATATAGATAGATACAGTACATACATACTACTGTATAGAGTCATAACTGCACATATTTAATTAAAAATTAATCTTACTACACCTCCATCAATGCAAAATGTACAATCTTCACTATCGTGTTTAATACTGTAATTCATATTCTGCATTAGATTATAGGTATATTGTGTTATTAAATTATATTAAATCTTCAAGCTTTTCTTTGTCCTTTTCACGATTTTATCAGCTATCAATATAAAATGTTTTTGATATAATGAGTGTCTTTCTTTTTCCCGAGGAGGGGTCACCATAAAGAGCTTTGACTGTCTATTGTAACATTATATTAGTCCACTTATAAAAAAGGAGAAAAAAAGCATAGCACTTTAGTTTCCACCACAAGGTTACCCATTGATATATGCTAAGTGATCAATTGTGACCACCCTATCCATAATGGATTATGCTGAAGCAGTGGTAATTGTCATCTGGTCGTGCAAGGCAAAGTGGAAAAATAGCATCTATGGGACGTTGTAAAGGTATCACGGAGTTTCAAAAGGACATGATTGTGGACACTTATGTATTGGGTGCTCTCATATTGGAAACAGAATGTCCTGTCAGTTGTTCAGAACAGCATGGGTTTGTTAAAGGAAAGTCTTATCTGACAAATTTGATAGGATATTATGATGTGGTTACAAAGGAACTGGATGCAAAAAATAATTTTGATATCATATATTTGGATTTCAGGAAAGCTTTTGACACTGTTGCGCATGGAAGACTACTGTACAAATTGGAACAGAACGGTATTAAGGGTAAGTTGCTACAATGGATAAAAGGATGGTTAAGTGGGAGAAGACAGAGGGTGGTAATCAATGGGTGCTGCTCTTCGTGGACTAATGTTATTAGTGGAGTCCCACTGGTTTCGGTGTTGGGTCCACTTTTGTTTTGTATATTTATCAATGATATTGATTAAGGTATATCAGGCTTAGTGTCGAAGTTTGCAGATGATACAAAGGTTGGCAGAGTTGTTAATGACAGTAATGGCAGTGTGCTACTGCAACAGGATCTAGATAATTTGGGCAGATGGGCTAAGAAGTAGCAACTGAAGTTTAACCTTGACAAATGCAAAGTACTGCATATGGATAGAAGTAACCCCCAGAGAAACGTACCAACTGTGTGGTACTACACTTAAGGTGGTAGAAAATTAGTAAAAATAATAAGAGGAGTTTACCTCAATATAGTGCGTAGAACACTTCCGTATGATACCCTCCAGAAATTAAAACGGAAAAAACGAAAAAATCGACAACTTACCGGTACATTACAGTAAATTATAAATATTTAAATAATCAGTTTAACACAATTCAAATCAATTTAAAACAATTAAAAATCAAATTAACGCAGTTAAAAGAATCTAACGAAAATATTCAAACCGATTTTCCTTCCTGAAGCTGCCAACGCTTTTCGACCGACTGTCGTGATCACAGGAACGAAAATTACCGAATTAGGCTAAACCTGCGACTTAAATAGTGATTATGTGTCTTCGCGCATGCGCGCAAAAGTCCACGCATCGGAGATCAAATATGGCTGCCGAACATTAACAGAATTCTCGTGTAATTTAATTTCAACGGTTTCTGCAATTAATAGTCGCGTATAATTACGTTGAACGTTAAGTATTTTGGCTTCGTTAAATAAAAAAGTGTTTTTGTTAATGGCATGAAAGGCTAATTCTGACGCTGCTGAACGAGAAGCACGAACTGAGGCTTCCTGTTGATTTACACGAATATTAAGAGAAAATCGGGTCGAACCCTGATAAGACGAGTCGCAATCACCGCAAGAAATGTTGTATACCAGATCATTAATTTGTGTTGCGAACGCTGAAAGAACCGAGCGATTGTTCAGTATAGTGTGTAACTTCCGTATAGGCCTAGCTACAATTTTAAATTCGGTATCTTTAAAGAATCTGTTAAGTTGTTTGTGCCACTGTTCAACATATGGGACAGAAATAAAGTATTTTTTGATATTACTATTGTTGATTGGTGCAGTATTTTGTATCCTATCCTTAGCTTGTTCCCTAATTCGATTTATTGTGTTAATGGGATAACCCCTGTTCAAGAATCTGCTAGTTAATATTTGTATTTCTGAGTCCAAAGCAGATTCCGTCGTTGAATATTTATAGGCATTAAGAAATTGATTAAAGATAATCGATCTTTTGTAGGTGAACGGGTGGTAGCTATTATAATGTAGAAGCATACCGGTGTTTGTGGGTTTTCGATAGATGCTAAATTGTATTTTGTTCGAGTCCCGGGTAAGCGTGAAATTTAGAAAGTTTAATGATTTTGTATCCGTATCTTCCCTTTCCAATGTAAATTTGAGTCTAGAATGAATATTATTAAACGAATGTAAAATGTCTTGTAATGTAGAACATATTGAGTAGTACAGCTCTGATTCATACTATATAATTAATTTTTAAACTCTTATTGACTATTTCATTCACTTCCTGTCTCTCCAGCAGTAAACAATCGATACACACAACTATGGGATATTTTTTGAATGGCTTGGTACAAGATTACATTAAATCTACACTAAGGTACTCGGCCCAAAGTTACCATATTTCTTTTCTAAAATATTGCCTTAAAAAAAAACAACATCGTTCCAAAGTTTGCCAGGGTGAATTTAAATCAAAAAACTTCAGGCATAAAACAACTAACACTGGCGACATCGCGTAATATTGTTAAGCTTGCCTTAAAATCTCGATATTCGAATAAACAAAAATAAATACCTTTCCCAGGTTAGGAAGCTTCGCGATAAATTAAAAATTTATCTACATCCGAACAATTGGTCTGTACTGAAGACCTCCATACATTTGCGACGAGAAGCACAGGCCTCAGAAATAAAAAACAGACACGTTAATAAGTTGCAAAAATTATCGGATAGGTCAAGACACGTTCATGCGAATTCTAACACATTGTCGCGGGCTTGCGACCAAGTTCATACGAGTTGGGTGACACCCCCCCCCCTTCAGACACACAATGTGTTACCACAGAATATGTCAGCTAGTTCACGAACACCCCCTCACCAATTATCCAACGAACCGACATATCAACAGGTTACAAATCATTCCTCGTGTACACTATCGCAGAACCAGATTTCGCTTTTATCCAAAGGACTAAATTATAATTTACCACCTCGAAAACTGCCAAAAAACAATGCGTAATTGATCTTGAATTTGGACTTCGTAGTGTTCCACAAAAAGATGTATTTATTCAACAAGTTAACCAAGTAGTGAATAACATAAAAGAAACGCGACTTCCTAAATTGAATACGCATGACAGTTCAGCTTTACGAGAACTTCGAGAAAATAAGGACATTATTATACAGAGGGCAGATAAAGGAGATACAGTGGTAATACTAGATAAACATGATTATATTAATAAGTTAGATTCAGTTGTATCTGATACCTCCACTTATCGTGAAGTGGACCCGGCACTGTTTACCAATTTGGTAAATCAATACAATAAAACGTTAACCACGTGTCGAAAAAACGACTACATTACAAAGGGTACTAGGAAGGTTTTGCAATATGACGCAACAATGAATCACAGGAAGCTGCTTGTTGCTGCATGTTGAGACATGTTCATACGTGCATAGTAGCCGCCGCGCCAAGTCGATGGGCTCAGTTATTCTGTGGGGAGGGGGTTTATCTTTTATTTTTAACTTTATTATATATATTATCTATTTATTTTTTAATTTATACACAATATATATATTCATCCCTCCTTGGAACCTTCATTAGGCCAATGCTAATCAAGAAATTTATTTGATTTTCTTTTCTTGAAGCAAGGGGGGTCCTCAATTTCCTTCCAAGGCCCACTTGCTACCTGCTGCATAATATTTTATCCATTGATTTTATCAGAAGATCCAAGTTCTAAGGACTTTATTTTATTATTTTTCTCTTTACTCTAGCTTCCCTAGCTTGGATAATTCGTACCACTAATTGTTAATAGTTGGTGTCAATATCACACATAAGATCAAGATAAAACAACAAACTAGATTTATTTTACACAAGATATTTACACACACTTTATAATTCATAATATCGAATTTTTACAACAATCAACTATTAGTATACATGTTATGACGTCTACACTCATCTTTGTTCTTCTAACCATAATTGTAACTTCCTCATCTGCTATACAGAATGCTAATAACTAACCAATACAATCATTTGAGGTTAACACAATCATTTGAGCCTTTTCAGGCTTAATAACTTTCCTTGTTTCTCAGATACTTCAAATCACAGATGAGTAACACACACACTTTCTTTCTCTCTTTCTCCCAAGTTATTGACTCTACTTCCTATCTCTTACAATATATTCTGTCCCCTGGTTTCAGTTCTTTACTAAATGTCCTGTCCATTACTTTTTCTTTCGTTTATTTATTTCTAACACCGTTTCCGCTAATAATAATTCTCTATAAACTTACTTGCATTCCTTTTCTACCAACTGGATGAGTTTTCCTGCTTTGCTTCTTCAGCTATTTCCTCGCTGGACTTAGCCACCGCAAACTCGCTAGATGTGCTCCCGGCTCGACCTCAGACGTTCCTATTGCGCACAGGATCTTCCTCCAGGACTGTTGCTTTTTTTCCACAGTGGATAACTCGAACGACCTTCCTTACTCAGATCATTCCGCCTTTGCTATTTTCTTTTCCCACTATACTATCATCTTTCCGGAACTTTCTATATGCATTTCCCACACTCCCAGAATTTCCTTCAGCCACTCTCAAGCGCCTTCCCGGGATTCTCCTCCGCTTCGGAACTCTGACCTTCGGGCTCTCTTTTCTTGTCTCCCTCTTGCATCCGAGTTTTGTTTCCAACTCTCGCTTATTTTCCATCCAATCATATTTTTCTCTCTCTCTTCATCTTGAATTTCATTTGCTTAATTTTCTTTTCTCCTCGCCTGGACCCGCGTCTGATAGGTACAGCTCCTTTCTTTGTATTCACAACATCCGGGCTCTAACCAATCTGTAGAAATTATCCTGGGATGACCATTTCACTTACCTCTTCTGTCACGCTTCCTTACAAGACATCGCCTGTGAAATCATTGAGTGCTTCCCGTGTCGGCCTGTTTGTACTTTGTTTACATCTCGAGTCTGTTTACTGATCTGGGTTTGTTTACTGATCTGGGTCTTCCCTTTTGGATGGAGATGGAACCACTTTAGGGGTGTGGGCGTTCTTTTGTCCCCCGTTACTCTCAGCAGGCCACAGTTCTATTTCTTCTGTAGGCACGAACTGCGTCAAACTGGCCTACTCATTGTATCAGTCTGGTCAGCGTCCCTCCTGCTGCTACGCTAATCTCTCACTTTCGAAGTGTAAACAGACCAGCAATTCTGTTGAGTGCTTGACTGTTTTTAACTTAGTTATTTATTAGAATTTGACAATTTATACATTCCTAAAAATAAGTGTAAGAATAGTTCTTACAATTCATTAGTAGTGAGAGTGCAAAGTGCTTGCGATGGCATCGTGGTCACGAAATGAGATAAGGACAGTTTTGCGGTATAATTTCGTGCGTGGTTTAACCATAGACCAGTGCTTAGAAGAAATGACTCTTGCACTAGATGATGATTGTCCACATCGTACAACAATATTCAGGTGGTATAGAGAATTCCAAAGGGGAAATTTCACTCTGGAGGATTCTGAGAGGCCGGGAAGGCCACGAACGTCAGTTACGGAGGAAAACGTTACTGCTGTGAGGAAAATGCTTGACGAAAACAGGCGAGTGACCTACTAACAGATAGAGGATACTTTGGGCCTAAATGCACCAGCAATTCGTTCGATTCTGCAAGATCATTTGCACGTGAAGAAACTTTGTTATCTCTGGGTGCCGCATCAACTGACTGAAGAGCAGATGACACGACGTGTGACTTGGTGCCGGGAGATGTTAAAAAAGTTTGATAAGGGACAATCTCGGTATGTGAACAACATCGTGACAGGTGACGAGACTTGGCTGTACTATTACGATCTGCCGACCAAGGCTCAAAACAAAGTTTGGGTCTTTGATGATGACGACCGTAATTGTCAGAAAATCCCGATCTGTAAAGAAGAAAATGATAGCGTATTTTTCAAATCGAGTGGAATTGTGGAACGTGTCGTTTTGGACACGCAGAAGACAGTCACAGCTAAGTGGTATACTGAACAATGCCTGCCTAAAGTCATTGGATCTATGAAGAACCTGCGGCCAAAGTCAAGAATGGACACCTGGTACCTCCATCACGATAATGCTCCAGCTAACCGCGCCAAAGCCTGCACCGAATATTTGACCACGACAGGACTGAAACTTCTCGAGCACCCTCCCTACAGTCCAGACCTTGCTCCCTGCGACTTTGCATTGTTCCCGCATGTGAAAATGAAGCTAAAAGGGAGGCGGTTTTCCAGTGATGAGGACCTTCTACGGGCTTGGGACAACGAGTGTGCTTTACTCCCTAGTGAAACTTGGCAGAACTGGTTTAAAGATTGGTTTCGGAGGATGGAGAGGTGTATTGAATGTAGAGGAAATTACTTTGAAAATATTAAATAAACAAAGCTGTATTGCAAAACTTTCCTAGTACCCTTTGTACTATGGTTCAGTTGAAGAAATTGAAGTCCAGAACATACAATATTCCTGCACTTTTTGGTCAGGTAAAATTACACAAGACTGGGTTTCCTATTCGACCTATTGTTTCCTACAGGAACTCGGCACTTTCATCCTTAGCCACACATGTATATACCATTATAAAACCCTTTAGACAGGTAATACAATTTGGGATTAAGAACTACGATACATTATTTAATAATCTTAAAGACTGTAGACTCGGCGACAATGACAATTTATTCTCACTAGATGTTACATCATTATATACGAATGTAAACGTTGAATACACATTACATATTATTTGGGATATGTTAAATAAAAACTCGACACCGATTAATTATACGAAGCTGCCTATAAAGGAGATTTTTCACTTAATTAAACTATTAGTTGAGGCTAACTACATCACCTTTCGAGACAAGGTGTACAAACAAATTTTTGGATTACCAATGGGTTTGAGCCTGAGTGGCTTAATGTCAGAGATCTATCTCTCAACGATTGAGCAGATACATTTGACACCTTTTCGTCCCCGTATCACATACTATGGGAGGTATTTAGACGATGTTCTAATTATTACCGATAGTAATACTATCCAAGACATCTTACATTCTTTTAATAATATTCATTCTAGACTCAAATTTACATTGGAAAGGTAGGATACGGATACTAAGTCATTAAACTTTCTCGGGACTCGAATAAAATAGCTATCACCCATTCAACTACAAAAGATCGATTATCTTTAATCAATTTCTAAATGCCTATAAATATTCAACGACGGAATCTGCTTTGGACTCAGAAATACAAATATTAACTAGCAGATTCTTAAACAGGAGTTTTTCCATTACCACAATAAACCGAATTAGGGTACAAGCTAAGGATAGGATACAAAATACTACACCAATCAACAATAGTAATATCAAAAAATACTTTATTTCTGTCCCATATGTTGAACAGTGGCACAAACAACTTAACAGATTCTTTAAAGATACCGAATTTAAAATTGTAGCTAGGCCAATACGGAAGTTACACACTATACTGAACAATCGCTCAGTTCTTTCAGCTTTCGAAACACAAATTAACGATCTGGTATACAACATTTCTTGCGGTGTTTGCGACTCGTCTTATCAGGGTTCGACCCGATTTTCTCTTAATATTCGTGTAAATCAACAGGAAGCCTCAGTTCGTGCTTCTCGTTCAGCAGGGTCAGAATTAGCCTTTCATGCCATTAACGAAAAACATACTTTTTTGTTTAACGAGGCCAAAATACTTAACGTTCAACGTAATTATACGCGACTATTAATTGCAGAAACCGTTGAAATTAAATTACACGAAAATTCTGTTAATGTTCGGCGGCCATATTTGATCTCCGATGCGTGGATCTTTACGCGCATGCGCGAAGACACATAATCACTATTTATGTTTCAGGTTTAACCCGATTCGGTAATTTTCATTCCTGTGATCACGACAGTCGGTCGAAAAGCGTTGGCAGCTTCAGGAAGGAAAATCGTTTTGAATATTTTCGTTAGATTCTTTTAATTGCGTTAATTTGATTTTTAATTGTTTTAAATTGATTTGAATTCTGTTAAATTGATTATTTAATTATTTATAATTTACTCTAATGTACCGGTTCAGATCCTTCAACTTGTTCGATTTTTTTGTTTTTTCCGTTTTAATTTCTGGAGGGTATCATACGGAAGTGTTCTAAGCACTATATTGAGGTAAACTCCTCTTATTATTATCACCGTAGAACATATTGAGTAGTACAGCTCTCATTCATACTATGTAGGTGGTAGAAAATGAAAAAGACCTGGAAGTAATTGTGCAGTCAGATATGAAGTTTTCTGAGCAATGCAGACAGGCTGCCAGGGCAGGTCATGGGGTTTTGTCAATGATATATAGGAATTTTGCTAGCAGGGAAAAGGAGGTGATTGTCCCTCTGTATAAGGCAATGGTCAGGCCACGCCTTGAGTACTGCATACAGGTCTGGAGGCCTCATTTTAGGAAGGATGTAGATTTGCTTGAGTGTGTACAGAGAAGGGCAACAAGATTGGTGAGGGGAATGAAGGGATCCTCTTACCAAGAGAGGCTTAAGTTCTGCAAATTGCAGTGGCTCGAAACTAGGCACCTGTGCGGTGATCTGATGGGATCCTTCCACTTGTTCAGATTACGAACCTAAGGAGGCATAAATTCAAATTAAGAAAAGACAGCTGTAGAAGAGATGTGCGTAAATTTGCCTTTAGCCAGCGGGTGATTAATTGCTGGAACAAACTTCCATCTGTCGTTGTGGAAGTTGATAGGTTGAATAAATTTAAGGAGGAACTGGACAGGCATTTGGAGGGAATGGTGTGATATTTTTTTTTTTTTTTTTTTTTGGCTAATGCTGCATAAGATCATACACTTACTTTCTTGCATCACATGCCACTACTGCTACTCACTGTGGTTTAGGTGTATACAAAAAATGGTTTGAATGTGTCAAACCAGCTCCTACTAACAGAACAGTAAAGGATTACATAAGAAGAATGTTTGTAGTGAGTGAAGGGTGCAGCACATTTGCACAAGCCGAATGACAGGTCACTCTGCAAAAGTTAACATTGTAATACAGTATGGAGAATGAAGAACAATATCCAAAATGATAATGTACCACACACTGAAACATATGAGGTTCCACAGCAGATGACCCAAGAGAGACCCCTCTCCTCGCTTGATCATCATTGATGGCGAATACTGCAATGTCAACAACACACTGCTTGTACAGTGTAGGACTGAAAAGGAGTGTGCTGGTCGGACAAGTTCAAATACCTGGTGTATTATGCCGACATTTGCCTTTTTGTGAGGGGCAAGCAACACAAGTCCATGGACTCATCGTGCATTGTGCCCACTATGCAGGCAGGTGGTGGTGGTTGCTTAATATGGGGCATGTTTTGCTGGCAAGAAATAGGACCCCTGGTTTGTATGACCATTATGACTGATGAGGTCTACAGGCTGACTCTCAGGAGACCATTTGCACCTTGCCATTTAGCATTTTTTCCCAGACAGAAATGGGATCTTCCAAGATGATAATGTGCCATATCATTGGGCCTGGACTATGGACAAGTGGTCTGATGAACATAGTGAAGATATTCCCCATCGTGATTAGCCTCAAATTTGACTGACTTTGAACAAAAGACAAAAAGTATTGACAAAAAGGTAATTATCAGTGTATTTGTGTATTTGGTAGGGGAGTTGAGCTATTCCAATAACCTCCTTTCCAATTATTTTCTGTTGTTCTTTTTTTACTACATTTTATTTCTCATGAACAATTAGGCTGGCCGAAAGCAATATCAAAATGCTATTTCTCTACAAGTTTCTTCTATTACAAAGTTTAGTGTCTCTTTCACACTACTTTATTAGTTTTTGTTTCTCCGTCTGCTGGCTTTTTGCTTCATCTGTTTAATTGCTCACTTCTCCATCACATAGTTACAGTTCCCATTTATGAATTCACACCTCCCCCCATGGGGTTACTTCAACTGACATATATACACTGCACGTGAACATTTGGATTTCTCCTTTTGTCCCCATTGACTTACGTCTTCTGGTCCATACAGACAGTAAGTTTCCCTGTTTTGCCCCCCTCTTAGATTTCTTTGATTTTATATTTCATTCTTTTTCCCATAGGATTATTGGGATGAACTTATTTATTTATTTATTGTTATTATTTTTTTAAAGTTTATTTATCCTTTTATTCTTCCTTCTGGTCTCTGTTGGGTTGGCTATGATGTATACATATACTTTTTATGTGTAGATCATAACAGAAACAGACCTGGCTTATTTCGGTTGCTCCTACGATTTTCGCTGCTGACCCCCAGATGAAGTAGTTAAAGTCCTCGGGCCCACAGCTTTAGGTACTTACAATAATTATGGTTATATTAATTGCATATTATTTCAGGTAATTTGTTTTTTAGCATACAGGTCCTCTCAATTCTTCCATGGTTGTTACACCTGATAGCTAAACTCCCCTACCAAATACACAAATACACTGAAAATTATCTTTTTGTTTATTTTTCATTATAGTTGCCAGTTTTCTCTACATTTACCGTAGTACCCCAGATCCATAACCCAGTCTTATATATATTTTATATATTTTAATTTCTCATTCCTATTTACTAAGACTTTCAATAATTTCATTGCATCTTTATCATTTATATATATATATATATATATATATTACATACATACACACTCAGTGATCACTGAATTATGGTCTCCTCATCAATAATGGACTATGCCTTTCACAGTAACAGAAGTCAAACAGCTTTGTGGTCATGAAAATCAAAGTGATGAAGTAGCAGTTATGGTACATAGGAAAGATATTGAGTTTCAAAAGGGCAGAATTGTGGGAGTGTGTTGGCTGCTTCCATACCGGAAACGGCATGTCGTGTTAGTTGATCATGGCCCACTGTGGTTAAGGTGTAAAAAAGAATGGTGTCTAATGAGTCAAACCACTAAAAGAACTGTAAAGAATTACTCAGGGTGGATGTTCATGGTGAGTGAAGGGTACAGCATATTATACAGGTTTGGTGGCAAATCATTGCAACAGTTCACATCATAATACAATATGGGGAATGCAAGAACAATATCCAAAATGATGATGCACTGCACACTCAGATGTATGCAGTTCCACAGCAGACAGCCAAAGAGACACCCTATCTTGCCAACTGATTATCGTTGATGGTGAATGCTATGGTGTCAACAATGCATTAGTTGCACACTGAAGGACTGGAAACAAGTATGCAGGTGGGATGAGTCCAAATGGTTTGTACAACGTACCACTGGATGCCTTTGTGTGTTACACAAGCAACATAAGTCCATGGCCCATCATGCATGGTGCCCACTATTCAGGCAGGTGGTTGTGGTTGTTTAATATGTTTTGCTGCCAAAAACTAGGACCTCTGGTGTGTATGGAGCAATGGTTCACTGGTGATGTCTACTAGCAGCTCTTAGGGGATCATGTGCACCCTGTCATGCTGCATTTTTTTGATGGACAAAAAAGGAATCTTCCAAGATGATAATGCACTGGACCCCGCACTGTGCACAAGTGGTTCGAGAACACAGAAAATATCACTCACCTTGATTCATCTATCCCAACACTGGAAAGTCTTGCAGGCAGCTTGGCTGCAGATCCTTATGGATGTTTTCAGACATTTAGTGGAGTCACTGCTTAGGCAAACAGTGGCTGTTATCTGTGCAAATGGTGGCCCAACACAATATTAGGTAGTCATAATTCAGTAATCGCTGAATGTATATATAAAGAAGCAGTATAAAAAAAAATGTTCGTGGCTCTTCTATCTTGGGCCCTCTCTGACAAGATTGGATGCAACAGTCATCTATTTTTTCCTTGCTTTGCTTGTCCTATATGTGTTCTTTTGTGGTTGGTTTATCATATCATTTTAGTAATATTTCACACTTTTCTGGCCTTGGTCAGGTGGCACTGGTCTAAAATTATTATTTATTGGTTTTTAACTTTGACTGTATTTGTCCCTTACTTAATATTTTTCAAAATTTTTAGATACGTATTCCTCCCACTTTCTGCTTCTGTCTTCATTATTTATTTGTTTCTTCGCTCATTTAAAAATTTTTTTTTTTTTTTCATATTGCCTCTATATATTATGTGATGTTTGTTGGATATACGCAACCACTTACGTTCATGGTCATCTCTTTATTTATTTTTATAATTAAATGTTTTATTTTTAATATTAAACATATTAGTTTTACTGTTTTATAATATATAATAAAATATATATATATATATATATAGAAAGGGGAAAGGAAGAAGGAAGATAAAGAGAGGAGACTTATGGACAAGGGCCAGTGATAGATAGAAAGCACCCAGTGACCATAATGAATAATGAATATGTGTTATATATTAATGAAAGTTGAAGAGAAAAGAAAAAAGAGAAATGTGGGACGACTAAAGGTAAAGATGTGACAAGAAAAAGGAGAAAATATAGATATAAAAAAAGTAAAAAGTGTATAATAAAAAAATTGCATTTTATGTTCATGATAAAAATGTATAAATATATATAAAGATATATTGTCACATATTGCACAACCCTGGCACCTCAAATGTCATTCACCAAAATTGCATGAAAAAAAAAAAAAAAACAAGTGGAATATAGTTTACATATAAGTAATATAATGGGTATAGGGGAGGATATATAAAGCAGGCATGTATTTTATGGTTGACATGACAGAGAAGCTAAAGAAAAATGTGCAGACTGAACAGCTGAAGAACTAAATTAACATAAAGTATTATTAACATAAGAAGGAGCATGGAGTCAAAAGAAACACGTGGGTGCTTGCTTTATATATCCTCCTCTATATCCATCGTTTTACTTATATGAAACTACACTCTACTCTAAATTTAAATCTTCCTTATTTCCCTTAATTCACTTTATAAATTTTTCTTGGCTATAGCATGTTGTAAGGACCCGTCCTTACATTAATTAATAAAATTTGTTAAATATTATGTGAATTTAACTGTGATACGAATAGTGGTTTTCTGATAAAAACAACATGGGTTAAGAAGCTCTGGAATTCAAAAATACCTTCCAGTCACTCCCTGTTTAGTTGTAGTTTGTTTGTATGGAAATTCTTTGACGAGTCAGTAAAAGTAAATAACCGTGACAAATCCCCATTAAGACAGAGGCAGATGCACCATAGTAAGGGCCAAGAGCACTTAAGTTGGCTCTCTTAGAAATTTCACAGTGGAACGCTAGTAGAGGTGGGCGACGTCACCAGGTGTGCGCGCGTGAGGTCACGGGAAGAGCTGTGACGTTTCTCAGTTAACCTGAACTTCCGCCTCTCGTTCTAGATGGTTCTCGTATATTCTAGGCCACGGAAGTTGGGAAGAAGACCCGCCCACGGAAGATGAGAGGAGACAAATGAGAGCACAGGAAAAGGGATGCGCAGATCTCCTATTGGCCAGGAAGAAAGTGGAGCGAATTTTGAGAGGGAGATTAGGAAGAAGTTTTCGTGGCATTCAGGGAGAAGCTTTCGGAGCATTCTGGAAAAGTTTTCGTGAGATTCGGAAGAAGTTTTCGGAGGAGTCGGAAGAAGTTTTCGGAGCGGTCTGGAGGATGATTTGAATGAGTTGGAGAACGATACAAAGCAGAGCGGTAGTCTAATTTGGGTGATAGCTGCAGCCCTGAGGTAGATGGAAGCAGTGATAGAAGTTCTGCGTATCCCGACAGCCCGTAGGAATGTTCACCTGTAAACATGGAAGCCGTAGTGAGGAAGAAGGAAGAATCACACCCTGAGAATTATATAGGCGAAGCCAGTCGAATGAGTGGTCGAACCATTGACCTACTCGAAAACCCCTCTATCCACGGAAGAAGAAATGCTGACCGATAAAGAGTATGCGACACTGATTGATTCCAGCCGTACAGTATCCGGTAGGGAAGCACCATAATCACCGAGATCCCCACAAGAGCGCCCCCGCATTCCAGTACCTGAATGACCGATATGAAAGGAAGCCGAGCAGGAAGGAAAGTTCCAGGCCAAACATGTAAGTGCTATAGAGTTTACCGAAATAGGTGTACTTAATTTATTTAGGAAAGGACTTTAGGAGAAATAGATATACATAGTAAGGAGGGAGGTTTAAGTAATGAATATATGAATAAAAGGGTAATGTATTTAAGACGGACGCAGCCTATAATTTGAAGTGAAGCTCCTCATATTAATGCTTGCTGGAAGGAGAGAGTATAACAGATAACTGAGAATTGTTTAAAGTTGGGAAAGGTTTTTAAAATATGTATGAAATTGAAGGTTGAAATTTCAATTTATTATGAGTTGATTTGTGGAGAGTATTTCTGATTTGAGTAGGGGCTAATTAAAAGTGATATATATAAAGGTATAGGGGATTAACGGTCCTGAAGGGTAATGTTAAATTGAATTGATTAATATTTCCTGTTAACCTGATTGCAGTAAAGGTGTCTAATTGAATAAATGAAATTTTCTTACAAATTGAGACACGAACTCTGAAGGTTTTTGTGAGCCAGTTCATTGGCTGGTAGTTGTTGGTGTATTATATAGACTGTTCAGAAGAAGAGTTGGAAGAATCTATGTGAAGTGAATACCACGACCTATCCAAGTCCCTGTAAAGAACACGAAGAGACACCATTGCATAATGAATAATAATGTGTATTAGAATAGGATATCTGATGATAAAACATTGGAGTTTGAACAAGATATTTACACATATAAAGGTTAATGAAATAACAAGTCACTATTATTAGTTTCTGTATGATATGTTAATAAACATTGTTTTATTTTACATTCATGTGTTGGAGTCTGTCATTCCGAAACTCAGCCAATCCTGTGGAGAAATACTTAAAATAATTAAGGTCCCCTTCGAGTCAGGTAATCTTCTGAGAACAAACAAGTCAGATGCTAAAGTGGGAGGATTGGACTACGGGGATGTACATATATAAAGAGGGGATATATAAGTAATAAAAAATTAAAATATTAATGCAAAAGGAAGATACAAGATACAAAAAAAAAATAACCCCATAAGTAATAAACGTTACCCCGCCCCCCACAATGTACTTTACATTTAGAAACAGAGGGCAATGTCGTTTTTTTTCATGAAATTCTGGTGGTTGACACTTGAGGAGATGCCAGGGTTGTGCAATATGTGACAGTATATTTTTATACTTATTTATATGTTTTTATCTTGTAGATAATATGTAATTTTTTCATTATGCTTTTTTCCTTTTTCAGTAACTATACTTTTACTTTTGCTATAACTACACTTTCCTCCTTTTGCTTGTCTCATCTTTCCCTTTTGTCTTCCCCCGTGTATATGTTATATATATATAAAATATATATGTATGTAATAAATAATATAGATGTACATAATATATAACATAGATATACATAATATATAATATAGATATACATAATATGTATATATATATATTATAAGTTTGTAGTTAGAGTATGGAAAACTTATGTATCCATTATGATCGTTGGATTCGTTCTGTTTAATTTTGGCAGTATCCCTGGTCCATAAACCATTAATTATTAATATATACTGTTACAATCTCTGTAAAATTCTTATAAATAATATATATACATATAATATGTATGAAGAAAGTGGATGCTCAAAATATTCGTTGGCCTGGGAGCTCCAAAAACCTTAATCCAGCACTGATCATAGCATATTGTTTGAAATTTGTTCAAACAAATAACTACTCAAGGATAAAGAGAAATTTTTGTTTCCATAAAGGTGATTATTATGGGCTCAGATATTTTGTAAATGCTTTTCAGTGATACTGACTGTTATAAAATGTAAATGCTAAATGGAAAATGTTTAGGTAGATATAGAGGCTGCTGAGCTTTTTATAACAACTGAGAGATATTGTTCACTGTTTAGGCCAAAATGGATATCAGATGAGCTAATGAGTTTAGTAGTAAAAAAGAAAAATGTATGGAATAATTATAAATTACCACACACAGTTTGGGAACTGCTGCAGTCAAGTCACTAAGGCAGCGGTTCCCAAACACCTCAGGGCACCCCAAACACCAAACACATATTTTAAATTTTCGAGGGAAAACACAGCAATACTCAACATCTGTCAGACACCGCACGATCTACTGGCTTGAAGTAGTTCACAGTTTCAACATTACTTATTAAATATGTTTTTTTTTATTTTATTTTATTACATATATACAAATATACATAGATACAAACACTTTCTATTTACAAACATCGCATTCTGTGTAAGAAATTCTTTCAATTATGCAGCTTCACTTATAAGCTATGAAAGCAATAAAACATACTATGTATGTGTGTGTGTGTGTGTGTGTGTGTGTGTGTGTGTGTGTGTGTGTGTGTGTGCATACGTTTTGGGTGGCACCTAGATGTTTAGTCAAATTCCACCATGGAAAATCTATGTTGAAAAGTAACACTATCTACAGGCCTGAATACGTAGTGTATGTGTGTGTTTATGTGATGTGCACATGTAGGATTATTTTGTTTCAGGCCTTTTTGCCACCAGGTCAATTTCTGCCTGGTGCCCATTTCTAAGCACAAGGAGCCGTGCCTGGTTCTATTCTCAAGTGCTGCTGCTGCACCAATTTGTCATCCAGTGGAAGGAGTGCAATACCAAAGGACGGTTATTAAGTTGTTTGGACCTAACTGCTTAATAAAGGAACTGTTAGGTATTTCTTTTGGCCTAGGGGTACCATGAAAAAATTACTGAGATACTAAGGGTGCCGTGAACCGAGAAAGTTTGAGAACCTCTGCACTAAGGGGTTTTAGGGAAATTACCCTCGTAGTGACTTTATTATGTGATGCCTTTAACTAAGGATGCAAAAAAAGTAGCAAAGAACTCTTTATTTATGTTAACATTAAAAGGAAAAGGTTGGATCACATTAGTCCACATGACATGAATGGCATAATACTTGTGATCCAAGTATTATGCCATTCATGTTACTGATAAACTGAAAATTTGAATCAACATTCATAGAACACGAAGAGGTTGAATTTGTCACAAAGGAAAACACTGGATACAAAGAATTATTTTGACAATGTATATTTAGTTTTCAGTAAAGCCTTTAATACTGTTCCACATTTATGATTATTGTATAAATTAGAGCAATACGGTATTAGGAACAAGTTACTACTTTGGGTAAATGGATGATTATGTGGTAGGAGACAAAGAACTGTTATAAATGCCAACTGTTCTTCATGGCTATTAATATGAATAGGATACCACAGGGGTCACTGGATCCAAAAAAGGTGACAAAACTAGAGGGTGTTATCTAGACAGTAGCTGAAGTTAGAATTTAAATTTTCAGAAAAACATAGTAAGAGGAACCCTTTGGAGAAGTTCATAATTTAAACTAGGGTAATGGAAAGTAAGAGAGTAAGTCTAAAAATTCAGCATAAATTTTATTAGAATAAAAAGCTTGGGTGTCAGGATAAATTATGTTAAAATAAATATTGCAGCAACCAGTGAAGTTCAAATAAATAGAATTTATTAAAATAATTAAAATACAGGAAAACAAATACTCTGCAATGGCTGAGCAGATGAAATCAGCCTGACAAATAGCCCCTCATGTTCAGAAACACAGTTGCAGATTCTGTGTTTAGACTCGCCAATGTAACAAACCCCACAATTCGGGTTTACACAATAAACCACATTTGCACGATATAATAACGGCATGGTCAGTTTAACTTTAGACAGCATTGATTGTAATCTCCTGCCAGGTAACTGCATCCAACCAGTATAATAGGGTAATGTAATTACCCTATTATACTGGTTGTATGCAGTTATACTGGTTGTATACATTTTGAAAAAATGTATACTGTATATAAATTTTAATAAATTATATTACATTTAATTTGAACTCTTTCATCAATTGTTGCAATTTAAATTTTTGAGCTCAGTGCTTTTTGTCAAGAAAAAGAGCTTGAATTTTTATTTTGACAGAAATTAAACATTGGTAGATAATAATCTTTAATGCAAAGCAAACTACTGCATTATCCTGGATCATGACTAAAACATACTGTAGGTACAAGATACTTCAAGTGTGTGTGTGCGTTATATGTATCCTTTTGTTGGATCTAAACTTCTACCCTCCCCTCCCCTACTATCTGTGCTGTACATACTATTTTTCAACATATGTATATATATATATATATGTTTGAATAATGACATTAAAAAATAAAATGAAACAAATAAGAAAATAAATATAAAGTATTGAGTGGGTGCCACTAAATTTCTGTATAATTTGCCTTATATTTTAAATTTTAATATGGATTTACTATTAATTGGATTTAATTGAATTTCTATGGTAGGGCAGATTTGCAATTTGTACAGAGCTGCTTGGAAGAAAAGTAACACCAAGAGCAAAACAGAAAACCCAGTTTTTTTAAATGCAGAGGAAGCAGTATTTGTAATGTGCTTATGCCAAGAGAAATTAGAAGTCAGGGCAATCCCCAATAGAGATATATGACCTTGCCTAGAATTCAGAGTGTCATTCAAGATAAGCAAAGAAGCAGAAGATTCATTTTTGCAAGGTATAAGACAGGATTGAAATCAACTAAGTTATCTTTGTTCCTCTGGAGAATTACCTGGAAATAAGCATTTAAGGAATTTGTAGTAGATATTCAAGACATTGAATATCCACTACCTTGTTGTTTGAGCAGGGCAAGGTTTGAGAAACCGTGCCCTGCTCAAATCCACTTGAATATCCACTACCTTGCTTGCAATTTTAGCAGGGCAAGGTTTCTCAAACTAGAAGGTGGAATGCAATGTGCTATAATCAGTAAAAATATGGATAGCATTTTCCAGTCAATGGAAAAAGGTCATTAATATATAAGAGGAAAAGAGTGGGAGAAAGAGCTGAACCTTGGGGGACACCAGCATTAGTAGAGAAGTTAGAAGATAGAGAGCCATCTACCATCACTTGCAATGAGTGGTCACAGAAAAAACTGAATACTCAGTTACAAAAAACAGTTGACAAACCATAAGATGTTTATTATGAAGCATATTTAGAAGATCTTTAAGCCAAACAAAAGCTTTTGAAATATCAAGAGCAACTTGAGTTTCACCAAATTTTCCATTGAATGTGTCTATAGATGGGTAACTTAAGCCAGAATATTACCAGTGACTCGACACTGACTGAATTCATACTCGTGATCATTGATCACATGGAAGGTTTCTAGACAGTTTAAGAGTTGGCGATCAATTGATTTCTTCATAACTGTAGATTTCTCCATAAGAGTAGAAGTAATTGCAAAGAGACGAAATTGGATGGGAGGGATTTCTCACCCTTTTTAGGAACTGGATGGATATGAGCAAATTTCCAAGCAGAAGGATAAACACCTTTGGAATAAAAAAGTGAAAAAAGGCGATACAGAACAAGAGTAAAAATTTTGAGAGCAAGTGGAGAAATACTATCAGGTCCTCAATCTTTCTTAGCATCAAGATTCGTCAAAATCCTTCTCACGTCCTTTTGACAAGTCCTGACCACATCAGCCATTGAATGGAGCATACTAAGAATAGTGGGAGGTAGTTTACTAGGATCATTAATGTAAGAGTTCAAAGAAATTAGGATGTTAGTAGGTTAGCTTTATCCTTGGCTGAAGCGGCAGTAGAACCATCTAGTTTTGACAGAGATGGGGAAAAGTTGCAGCCAATATGTTTGGCAAGAGACCAGAATGCCAATAATCAAGTTTACTACTCTTAGCCTGTTCAAAATCTAGCTTGGAGTGATTAATAATTGCTTTACAATTGTGGTCAGTTTGGCGTAGACAGAAAATGAAACTGAAGGTTTTGAAACAAGCCAATTACAATATGCAACATTCTTCTCTTGAACAGCCTTAGTACATTTATTGGAAACTAAAGTTTAGATAAAGGGCAACATTTTAAGGCTGCCCAGTTCCACGTAGTAAGAAGGAGAATTTCATCGGTTGCACGATCTGTTATCCTTTTATTGACAAGAGCGGTTCGGAAAGTATTGCGGGAATTGATGTTCCCTCAACAGTGTGGTGAAGATTAAGATTTTTACAGCGGTACAGAGCATCTTTATAGAAGGACGGTAATCAGAGTGTTTCTGGTTCCACATCGATTCTGAAGATTGCTAAGCGAGATAACACTCTAGTTGCTGTTGCTATTAGTTTATCCGTAATGGCGTTTGTGGGTATTTCACTGACAGTGTCTTAGGAAGGTGATTCCCAAGGCTGCGATTTTGCCATCAAGAGAGACCAAACCCTAACCCCCGTGAGTGATTGGCAGGCAGAGTTTAGAAGAGGACGTCCAGTTAGTTTTTTTTTCCAAATGAAACTTCGGATTTGGTGAAAGAAGTCAACGGCGGAGTTAGAACTTTTAAAGTGTGCCACGAACGCTTTTCGCCATCTGGTTCCTACCACTAGAATTCTCAGCAAAGATGTAGCGCACACTCTTCTTTATTTTCCCAAATATTCTGTCGAAACGACTTAAGAATTCGAGGAAGTTCTTGTGGGAGAAAAAAAAGGTTATTGCCGAAATACACCCCCAGATATTTCTGTCCCTTGCTGAACCATGTGCATTGGATTGGGAAGTCGATTCTGGTTTATCAGTTTCCAGCCCAAAGGCCACTGCTTTTGCGGTGGTTAAGTGTTGCTCCTGATGCTTGAGCGCATAGATAGATCTATCTCTTGTTGATGCCATTCATCGCAAAGCAGTGCAATACCAGTGTAACACTTTGCGAAGGAAAAACTTTTTTTCTTCCTGAACGGCAATATTGTTTCCTTGCCTGAACAGTTTAAACCTAGATATCCACAAAAGTAGTATTTTCCTCTAGCTATTACTTTATCAACTGAAATATAAGCTAGATGAAAGAAGTCTGTGTCTTGCGGCTATTATTTCACTGTAAATTATTGCATAGTTTAAAATAAATCGCATATAAAAAGCACACACCAAAATCATTGGTCGCCAAGAGAAATGATTAATGTTATTGTGGTATCCTGTGTAATTTGTTCAATTATTTTTACTTGGAGACATTTACAAATTCATCTGCAAATCCAATGGCAATTACGTCTTCTATCACAGAGAACTTGACTGCTCTTTCAACTTACTTGAAGATGTTTGGATTAAACCTTAACCCTTCTTAATCTGTAATAACGATTTACTCGTTGAAACAGGAAACAACAGTAATTGAACCATCAGTTTTGGGTACTCTCATCCCAGTGATTACCTACCATAAGGACCTCGGTGTCTATTTTGATCAGAAGCGGAAATTTAATGTTCACACAGAAAACCTCCAGAAGCGATTCAATACCCTACGCTGGGCAGCGAAGCATCACTTACTTCATTCCAACGAACCGCAACCACTACCAGACATCTTCAAACCACTGTTTATTACGTTATTTTATACGGTCCTGATTAATTTTTCAAATTAATAATATGATTTCAGCGATCCAATTTGTTTGAATATAGTTCAATATTAAAACAACTTGTTGTGAATGCACAAAGTCTGGAAGACTTTGTGCCTGTATCCATTGCACCCCCATCTACTCTTTTTCGAGCTGACAAAGGTATAACCCAGTTTTGTCTGTTCTGGTGATCTGCTTTCGTAACAGGTCTCAATCCCTCCAGTTTTCGATCTTTGAACAGCATTGAATCAGAGTACTGTCCATTGACATCGTGCCCAGGTTTGAATTCACGAATTTTAAGAATCCTCCACAGTCCACTTATATCAATGAATTGAGAAATGCGTATGTCCAGCCGATTCATGAAAAAGAGACATTTAATAAATTATTGGATGGAAAGAATTTTCTTTATTGTAAACACCCATGAAATTGAGCTCATTGTAAAAATCCTAAAATGTACAAAACAATAATTTGAAGCATCACGAGGATTTACTATGAAGTGAAATAATATTGAGGTATCAGTAAATAATAAATATCTATAAATAATAATGAGATATTTTAAAATACCAGAACATTGTTAGTGAGAGCAGTCACAATGGGAAATAGTTTACTGTTCGAGAAAAAGTTGCAATTTTCTCTAATTTGTGTTTCCAATTGTCAGGTCACAATGGCCAAAGCTCACTTCACGCATTCTGTTCTTTTTTTCTTCGCGTGTGAAGAAGTAATTTGAGAGACAAAGAAAAGGAATTAATATCTTAAAAGAGAGAGAAAAAAGAAGGAAGAAAAAGAAAGGAGGAAAATTAAAAAAAAAAAAAAAATAATAAGGAAAGAATTTTGAAAGCACGTGCATTGGACCAAAGAACAAAAAAACCCCTCTCGACAATGAATAAGGGATCCCTACTGTTTCCAGAAAAACCTCTTAATTAATGTTTATGTGGTGTGGATGTCTGTGTATAAGAATTAAAGAAAGTCTGTAGGCAAAAAGAAAGTAGTGCAATAAAATATTAATTTAATTTTTATATCAATAATAGTTTACATGAAATGAAATAAACATTATGCATAAAAACCTCAGAGTAACAAAGCTATATAACACTCTAGTATCGGTTAGGCCAAAATTATCAGGCTTATACCTTGCAATACCAAATACCAGGCAGCTTGGTGAAGGCGCATCCACCATATGAGATTGATACTTTCACAGCAGTGCTACTTCGTCCAGATTTGAAGCTTTTACTCTAACTTACTATCATCACACAAGCAATGTTTCAGGAGAAATTTAACGTGCTGTTTTCTCACTCAGGTTGAACACAAAACACGGGAAATTCAACCTTGAAATCCGGTCATTTGGTCAGAGGCAAAAACACAACTGCACGTGCGAAACCTCCAAACAACTGGTTCTAAGAGATCCTCTCAAAGAGGACTAAAGAAAGTCAGTCTTTTTGGTGGACGCTACAGGACATTGCGCCTTAGAAATCTGTTTAAAGATAAAGTGACAAAACCGATGTTGTTTGTTGCTTCATCCATTTTTAGAGTAAATATCGCACATTACGTAAGGTATGCACAGTGTATTGTACAGTAGATTTGTGTCGGAGTTCCTCCACCAATGCATTCAACAGTATACTGAATGATCACAGCAGTAACATATGGATTGTGACAAATGCATCCGTATGAATTTTAAAGGATTTTGACAGATTTTAAGGATTTTACTGGATATAGTATTTCTCAACTGGTAATGGCATATCCGGATATATAGCAGTCAACTATAATCTCTAATTTATTTTTGATTAGAGAGAAATAAAAAAATAATAACAATAATAATGATATACAATAAATAATAACAATGCACTGACATCAATAGAAAACGTAATTACTTAGAATAAATTGAAACTGCAATTTCGAATATCAGACTTCAGTGATCTTAATTAATCTGCCTTCTCAGCGAGCTGCCATCGTATTGCACTACTTCGAGTATTTTCCTTCATTAAGTTCATCGATACGAATAGATTTGACACAAAAAGAAAGAAAGAAAGAAATTATCATTAAAATTGAAAATTCCCGATCAGCTTATTTTTTTGTTCCTCAGTTTCTAATTATTATCACATTACATCCATCTTTCTCAAATGGTGTTCTTAAGATCTGTGTTGTGTGAAATGAATAATCAGCGTTAGCAAATGTCATATCTGATACAAATGTGATGTGATTTATTTTATATCTGATTTTTTAAAGTCACTGCTGGAATTAATCTCATAATTATTATTTAATTATTATTCTTTTTATTGATACGTAGTCTGGCTTGTTTCTAACTCTGCATGTTATGTGAGAATACTATCGGAGATCCGTCATTTTTTTATAGTTTATGAAAAGGTTCCGTGCACAAATTAAATAAAAACGCTCTCTTGGTTAAAGTGCTGGCGAAGGCATTTTGTTAATACACGAAGCGATTTTCTTATCCATCGAACAGTACGAAGAGTGACGGATTGAGCTCACCTGTGAGGTGGGGTAACCACTGAGTTGCCTGGCTGCCAAGTTCTGTAGCCCACGGAAAAGTTAAACGAACACGTCTGTGAATACACTTCTGAACTGGGGACACATTCTCACATCTGCAGTCCACAGAGACATCCCCTGAATCCACATATGCACTTATTATTATGAAAAATCGTTTGATTTCTTTCTATGCCTTCCCCTTTAATACAACTGCGTGTGTGCTTTTTTATATGAGATTTATTTCATATATCAGATAGCTGTTACTCTATACAATAAATTAGTACAAAAGAGCTAAAATAAATGTTTTCAGAAAAAAAAAAAAAAAACAATTCCGGGAATTAACTTGATATTTTTTTTGCAGTTCTTCAGTCTCAATTTAGGGGTCACGCGTTGAAGGTGGTGGACTCTTCGGTGATGGTGAAGAGACGAAGGTCGCTGTTCAATTCACTATTACAATAATTCAAAATTATTTGTCTTTTATGATGGAATTCTGGCAGAAATCTTCTCTTCAACTTCTTCTGTAGGTTCCACTTCAGTTGTTGTGCTGATGTGGCGAAAGAGTCACATCATCCCTGCTTCTTGCGTGTTTCACGTAAAAGTTGTAGGGATGGCCATGGCGGCAATGAACAAATTGCACGTGGTGTGTGTTGTTTGTTCAGAGTGAAGCAGATACCAGTAGCCCCTTCGAGTGTGGGCTTCGTTGCAGGCAAGGCTCGCAGCATCCAATGCGTACTACATCAAATTCGCGTTTATAGGGCAAGCCACGTACGTATGTTCCAGGATATCGGGAGTAGCGCACAAGAGACGGTAATTTAAGGGAAGTAATCCGAAACTTTTTTGCTTTACTGGGGTAGGAAGGATGTTGTGTCTCAGTCTCTATTGGATGTCAGTGTTCCATTTCGAACATTTCCTCCTGTACGGGAGGTTTCAGGGAAAGTTAGATGAGGAAGGGTGCAGGAAGAGCTTGTCAAGTGGATGAGTGGAAAATCGTGGCTGTGTGCCCTGACATAAGTCAGTAATAGACTTTTTCGGAAGGTGAAGAATCCAGCGGTACCGTATCTTCTGGTGATGTGATGACGAAGGCGGGCGCAGATGTTGATCCGGTGACATTTGCAACCCCTTTTGCTGTTGTGATATGTGGAAGTGCTTGTGAAAACGCTGATTTAGACCTTTGTTCCTACCTTGCTTTGATGGTTTTAATGGGAAAGTCTTTGGATCCCTTCCGTTCAAAACGAGGTTTCAGATCTTCTCCAATTGTACAAATTTTTGTCCAGTTCCACGTAAGAAGAACTAGAATTTCATCGGTTGCAGGGTCTGTTATTTTTTTATTGTGACACAGTACACTGCTTACCAGTCTCGAGATCCCTCTGGGGCGGGAGACACGAGTGATGTGGCGCCTCCATAGCCAGGTAGGCAGGAGCAGCAGTGAGTAGCAAACGCTTCTTGATTGGACCAGGGTTCGAACCCGTGACCCCCAAATACGGAAAGGTCAGGGAATGACCACCGCATATCCCTGGAGCAATATGGCCTTAGCTCTTAAGCTCCTAAAAACCAAATTAGAAACAACAAACAAGCACCAGTGATCACTAAGTCAGACTGAACTCTACACATCTCCTGACCAGCGTCTGCGACCTTTGAAACAAACTCACCGGACATGACTATTGCTGCTAAGGCCATTGGCCTCCCCATATCAGTGCACTCTTGCACGGTACATTCTTCCTTCTTTCTGGGTAGGGGGAGGAGAAGTCAATTGTCCCCTTCCCTCCTAGCCACCCGATTTTTTTCAATCTGGTAGGGCACGGGCATGCCTCACTGACCATCTGATGTCGCCTTCTCTATTGACCCAACCTCTGTCTTACCCCCAGTCTACATTCTCCCCACTCTCTCTCTAACTTTGCGATCGCGTCTAATGAAACCAAAACTTTCGAAACCCACATTCAAAAACTTAAGTCCACCCTGTAACAACCATATTACCATTCGGCTTACCCCCTTTCAGCATAAAATATAGTAACTTTTTTTTTTTCGGTCCTAGCCACTGAAATCTCTGGAAATTAGGTGGCAGGGCCTGCCAGAGTAAATATAACTTTAATGGGTGTACCTGGTCTGCCTCCATGAGGCCAAGTCTGGGCGGGTCCCATTAAGGGTGCAATGGGGAAAAGGCCAGATGAACAACGGTACAAAACATTACACATACACAACATCCACACTCTCTGGCCTTTACAGTGTACTGAATCAGAAGACAATTTGAAGCAGACTTCCATTACGGACAAAAATGTGTAAAAAAAGGCGAGCTACAAACTGCGTGAAATGACGCGTATCAATCTCAACAACGAATAAAGTTTTTTACAGGAAGCCCTCTTAGTAAATGGTTATGTGGTTCGTGAGTCTGTGTATAAGAAGTAAACAATGTTTTTAGGCAATAAATAAAGAAATGCCATACAACTCAATAATATTTTTATAACAATAATAGTTTACATAAAATTGAATAAATATTACACATAAAAGCTTCAGACTAAGATAGCTATATAACATTCTAGCAGAGCTTAAGCCAAAATAATCAAACACATATCATCATCAGCCATTTTCAATCCACTGCAGGATGAAGGCCTCTCCAGCAACTTTCCAGTTTCTTCTATTTTGAGCACTGGCCATCCATTTACTACTCACAAACTCATGAATTTCATCTATCCATCTCCGCCGTTGTCTTCCAGGTTTTCTAGCTCCACTTGGGTACCATTCTGTTATTTTCTTAGTCCATCTGTCATCATGTCTTCGAGCTATGTGTCCTACCCAAGACCATTTTATTTCTTTAGATTTGATAAGAATGTCCTTTTCTTGAGTTTGCTGCCTAATCCATGTGTTTCTCTTCTTATCTAACAGTCTGATTCCCAGTATAATTCGTTCCATTCTTCGCTGTGTAGTTCTCAGCTTCTCTTCCATTCTTTTGGTGAGTGCCCGAGTTTCACTTCCATAAGTCATGGTGGGAGTATACATTGATTCATTCTTTTACGTTTCAGACAAACTGAGATATTGCTCCTCACTATGACTATATTTCCTGAATGCTATCCATCCAAAATTTATTCTTCTCTTGACTTCCAGCCATTTATCATTATTACAGCTAATAACTTGTCCCAGATAAGATTATGACCCCACCTTTTCAATTACTGCTCCTTCAATCATTATTTCCCTTTCTGTGGCATACTTGTTCATCATTACTTTTGTTTTAGCCATATTCATCTTTAGTCCAAAATCCTTACTAACTGTGCATGACTATTAAGATTTTCCTCTAATTCTTTGGGATCGTGGCTTATGACCACAATGTCATGTGCAAATCGTAAATTGTTTAGGTACTTTCCGTTCACATTGACTCCTTTCTGCGACCAGTCTAATCTTCTAAAAGCTTCCACAAGGGCAGCAGTAAACAGCTTCGGAGATATTGTGTCTCCTTGTCGAACTCCTTTCTGTCTTTGTCTAGTCTGATAAAGGAGGTAGCGTTCTCATATATTTTCTTCAAAACGTAATATGTGGCATATCTGTGCCTTGTCTTTCCTGTGCCCGAAAAATTGCCTTATGCTGTATGGAGTCAAATGCCCTTTCATAATCCACAAACGCCAGGCATAATGGTGTTTTATATTCATTTGCTTTCTCCATTAGCTGTAATATTACGTGAAAGTGATCCTTAGTTGAGAATCCTGTCCTAAAGCCAGGTTGCTCTTTCGGTTGATTCTCATCAAGTATTCTTTCTAATCTGTTAGTAATGACCCTTTTGAACAACTTGTAGATGTGGGATAACAAGCTAATTGGTCTTTAATTTCCAATTTCTGATTTATCTCCTTTCTTATGCATCAAAACTATGATTGTATTATTCCAGCTTAGGCGTCACACCTTTTCGAATGCACTTTGTGAAGAGCCTTGCCAGTTTTTGTGTTATGTCTCTTCCTCCCAGTTTTAACAAATCTACAGTAACTTCATCTTCCCCCGGGGCTTTCTGATTCTTCATTTTCTTCAATGCATGTTCTACCTCATCAGGAAGAATATCGGGTATGTCGTATGTGTTGCTACTTTGCAATCCATCTTTCCCACTGCTGGCATCATTCCCTCGCTCCTTGTATAATTCTCTATAGTAGTCTTCTGCTATTTGAATTATGCCTTCTCTGCTGTTTATAAGTACACCATCGCTATTCTTCAGTTTCCGTATCACTTGTCTTTCTGTATTACTGCTCATGGCTGCTGATTTAAATCCTTTGTTTTCCCTTAATGCTTGTTCTACTTTTCTTGGGTTAAATCTTCTTATGTCCTCTCTGAGTCTCTTTCTAATGACTTTGCATAACTCAGTATACTCAATTTTCTCCCTGTCAGTGTTTTTTTCTTGCTCTTCATTTGTCGTCTTTGGTTCATCATGACAAGTGTTTCTTGACTAATTTTTTTTTCTTTGGATTTCTGTTTCCCTATAGGTTTCTTGGGCTTTATCACTTTCAGAAAGTTGTAATATTCCTCGTCGATATCTTTGTCCTGAGCAGTCTGCAGAAGCTCAAACTTGTTCTTAAGTTCCAGTACATACTGCTTTTTCTCCTCTTCTGTTATCTCAAAGACCTTTGTATTATTTACTCGAGTCAGTTTTTTCCTTTCCTTTCCTACATCTATATCAAGTGTGCATCTTACCATTCTGTGATCACTTCCAACATTTACCTTATTCAGGACGGTAACATCATTCACAATATATCTTCTGTTAGTGAGGATGAAGTCGATTTCATTAGTTGTTAATCCTTTTGGATTCTTCCATGTCCACTTTCTGTTCACCCTTTTCTTGAAAAAAAGTGTTCATTACAGACAGTCCTTGAGATTCTGCAAATTCCACAAGTCTTTCGCCTCTTTCATTTTTTTCACCAATTCCAAAATTTCCTATAGTTCCCCTTTCTGCGCTGTTTTGTCTTTTTCCAACTTTAGTATTGAAGTCCCCCATAATAATAGCGTAGTGGGTTTTCTGCTCATCTAGAAGACTCTTAATTTCGGTGTAAATTTCTTCAACCTCTTCCTCATCATGGCTTGATATTGGTGCATAAATCATTATAACCTTTAGTTTTGAACCTCTTAGAAATCGTGAGTATTAGTCCTGACGTCCTTGGTGAGGTACTTTTGAATTCCAAAATGTTGTTTTTTAAATCTTTATGGAACAGAAACCGAACTCCACCTTCACTCCTTTCACTGTTTCCATTTGTGTACAGGAGATTTCCAATTGTTAACCTTCTTCTTGTTTCAGCCAAACCGATGATAGTCCAAGATTATAGACCAGGCATTATACCTAGCAATACCAAATACCAGGTAACCTCGTCAAGGAGCATCCACCATGTGAGATTGGTACTTTCGCAGCAGTGCTACTTTGTTAGTTAGAATAAACTGAAAGTGTAATTTTCAGTATCGAACATCAGTGATCTTAATTAATCTGCCTTCACAGCGAGCTGCCATTGTATTGCACTACTTCAAATTGCTGCACAACCACTTTGTTCACAATCTTGAGAATCATTAAATGTATGAGTAGAATTTAAAGGTCCTTTTGTAGGGGGAAATTTGTCTTCCAGTGTTTTTTCCATCATAGCTAGAGGTTCATAGAAACTGGTGTCTGGAACTTCACAGAAAGTCAATTCACCAGACAACTCGGCTATTGAAGCACTAGAATCCGACATTTTGGACGACAGAAATTTGTATGGGGGAGGATCGTCAAAGCTTTCCAAGAACATGAAGCCGCCTTTTCCATTACGCACTGCGCAAGGACTTTGTGACTGACGCTGTATGTCGCTCCGTCCTACTGCGAGACGTCACTTTAAGAGACTTCACCTGAGGGGAGAATTTTCACTCCTCTCTGACCTTAATGGAGCTGCAATCCAGTAGTTAGATTTCCAAACTGCCGAAAATGACGATCTGCCACCGTAGAACGTGCCTGGTTCCATTAAACTTACACACAATTTGAAAGCGTTAGAATAAACGGATCCTGGAGGTACTCAGCTTGGGAGAGGTAGAACCATTTGGCCGTTGCACTGTAACATGTGAGAACCTTTAAAAATGATTTATATTAAAAGAATCGAGTGACAATCAGAAGCACTTAAAACAACCTCTTGTCCGCGCCCAGTGCAAAGTCCCATATATATAGACACAAAAAGATCGAACACCCCCCTAAAAACACAAACAGAGGAACTGAATCTTGCGATCCACTTTCTACGCGAACCGACCAAAGGGCACCCGGACGGGGAGCCCGTAACCATCTGAACTGCCACCGTCTTTCTGGCCAGCAGAAGGATGGAGGCGGCTCAGGGAACCTTCTCCCACCCATACCATAAACACTCCAAAATAAACTTCCCATAAGATGGGGATGGCCCTTCCCCCACAGCATAACAACTCCGAAATAAACCTTTTCAATTAACACCCATAATGCAACGCCACATAATTAAAATTAAAAATATTCACTTTGACGTCGCAACAAATACATTCAATGGTTACATCTAACCCAAATCTAACGGGATACCCGCACAGTCACAAGGAAATGTCGAAGCCCACTGTATACAATGATCCCAGTTGAAGCCCAGTCCAAAGATAAAAATAAATTGAAGATTATATTCTGAAATTAAAACCAACGCTATCTACCTAGCGAAAAACAAAACAATGCCAGAAAAATAAACATTTCTTTTCAAACCCCCTCAGGTCAAGTCAAGTGTTTAACTGGTCAAGTCAAACACTTGACTTGACCCGTCATCCACTTGCCAAGAAGAGCTTGGCAAGTGGATGACGGGAAAAACGTTGCAGTGTGCCATGACATAAGTAGACATTTTGGATGGTGCAGGAGCCAGAAGTACCGTATCTTCTGGTAATGTGATGACGAAGGTGGGTGCAGGTGAGGATCTGGTGACAATATCCAACCCCTTTTGCTGTTATGATATCTAGAACGGTTTGTGCACACGATGATTATAGAAGTCTGTATTGCTGCTTTGCATTTATGGTTTTAATGGGAAAGTCTTTTGATCCTTTCCATTCAAGCGGTTGTGTCAGGAGGGCGCCAGTGGTCGTAGTCCTGCCCAGTTCCACGTACGAAGAAGGAGAATTTCATCGGTTGCACGATCTGTTATCCTTTTATTGTAGAAGAGCGGTTCGGAAAGTATTGCGGGAAGTGATGATCCCCCAAGAGTGTGGTGAAGATTTTTACAGCGGTAGAGAACATCTTTATAGACGGACGGTAATCAAAGAGTTGCTGGTTCCACATCGATTCTCAAGATTGCTAAGCGAGATAACACTCTAGTTGCTGTTGCTATTAATTTATCTTTAGTGGCGGTTGTGGGCATTTCATTTGCAGTGTCTTAAGAAGATGATCCGCAAGGCTGCGATTTTGTCATCAAGCGAGACCAACCCCTAATCCCCGTGAGTGAATGGCAGGTAGAGTTTAGAACAGGACATCCAGTTGGTTTTCTTCCAAATGAAGCTTCGTATAGATGCCAGGATTTCGTGAAAGAAGTCAACGGCGGAGTTAGAACTTTAAGGTGCGCCACGAACGCTTTCCGCCATCTGGTTCACCACAAGCAATCGAACTCTCAGCGAAGATGTAGCGCGCACACTCTTCTTTATTTTCCCAAGTATTCTATCGATACGACTCAGCAATTCGAGGCAGTTCTTGTGGGAGAAAAGGAGGTTATTGCAGGGACACACCCCCAGATATTTCTGTCCCTCGCTGAACCATGTGCATGGATTGGGGGTCGGTTCTGGTTTATCACTTTCCAGCCCAAAGGCCACTGGTTTTACCGTGGTTAAGTTTTGTTCCTGATGCTTGAGCGCATAGATAGATCTATCTCTTGTTGATGCCATTCATCGGAAAGTATTTCAATACCAGTGTAACGCTTTGCGAAGAAAAAAGTTTTTTCTTTGTGAATGGCAATATTGTTTCCTTGCCTCAGCAGTTTAAACCTAGATAGCCAAAAAAATAGCATTTTCCTCTAGCTATTATTTTATCAACTGAAATATAAGCTAGATGAAAGAAGTCTGTGTCTTGCGGCTATTATTTCACTGTAATTTATTGCATAGTTTAAAATAAATCGCATATAAAAAGCACACACCAAAATCGTTGGTCGTCAAGAGAAATGATTAATGTTATTGTGGTATCCTTTGTAATTTGTCTAATTATTTTTACTTGGGGACATTTACAAATGTAGAACCAGCAAACCCATCTGAAAATCCAATGGCAATTACGTCTTCTATCACAGAGAACTCGACCTCTCTTTCAACTTACTTGAAGATGTTTGGATTAAACCTTAACCTTTAAAATCTGCAATAATGATTTATTCGTTGAAACAGCAACCAACAGTACTTCAACCATCAGTTTTGGGTACTCTCATCCCAGTGGTTACCTACCATAAGGACCTCGGTGTCTATTTTGATTCGAAGCTGAAATTTAATGTTCACACAGAAAACCTCCAGAAGCGATTCAATACCCTACGCTGGACAGCGAAGCAGCAATTACTTCATTCCAACGAACCGCAACCACTACCAGATATCTTCGAACCACTGTTTATTACGTTATTGTATACGCTGTTGAAATTTGGGCATCAGTCTTTATTTTAATACCTGCCCAGGCTCTCCCCAAAATTCAGGAACTGCTCCGTCTTGAAGTTAACCTGCAGAAAATGGCTACCCACAACAAATACCTTCGCATTCTCCTCGAGTGGATTGCATCTGTTGAACTGAGAAAAATCTTCCGAATTCTGTTACAATGTTCAGTTCTTTTACTCTTAATATTTTCTATTTATTATAATTTCATATTTACATGTTTTAATTTTTGTGTAACCCAAATCTGATGTAACTGTTTTTTTTTTTACCAATTTAATCGCATATATAATGTAAAACTCCTGGCTATGTTGCCTTGATGACAGTTATTGTTTCTAGTACATCTATCATACTTAGCTGCAATAAAGAAGTTTATTAAAATCTGAAACCTGCTGTCATAATACCATCGGAGAAGTATTTTTCAAATTAATAATAATAATAATATGATTTGAGCGAGCCAATTTGTTTGAATATAGTTCAATATCAAGACAACGTGTTGTGAAGGCAAAGTTCATCTTTCTTCCAGACTTTGTGCCTGTATCCGTTGCACCCACAACTACTCTTTTTCGAGCTGACAAAGGTATAACCCAGTTTTGTGTCTTCCGGTGATGTCCTTCCCTAACAGATCTCAATCCCTCCAGTTTTCGATCTTTGAACAGCATTGAATCAGACATCGTGCACCGGTTTGACTTCACGAATTTTAAGAATCATCCGGAATCCACTGATATCAATGAATTGAGATATGCGCATGTCCAGCCTGTTCGTGTAAAAGAGTGATATTTAATGAATTATTGGATGGAAAGAATTTCCTTTTTGTAAACATCCATGAAATTGAGCTCATTCTAAAAATCCTAAAATGTACAAAAGAATAATTTGAAGCATCACGAGGATTTACTATTAAGCGAAATAATATTATAGTGGAGTATCAATAAATAATAAACTAACTAAGATCAGTAAATAATAATCTGATATTTTAAAATATGAGAACATTGTTAGTGAGAGCAGTCACAATGGGAAATAGTTTACTGTTGGAGAAAAAAGTTGCAATTTTCTCTAATTTGTGTTTCCAATTGTCAGGTCACAATGGCCAAAGCTCACTTCACGCATTCTGTTCTTTTATTCTTCGTCATTTCATAGACTCATCTTCACGTATCAGCAAGCATTTCTATACAAAGAAAACCAATAAGCAAAATAAAGAAGAAAATTACTAAGAAAGAGAAAGAAGTAATTCGAGAGACAAAGAAAAAGGGAAAGAAAAGGAATTAATAATATAAAGGAGGAAAAGAGGAACAAAAATAAAAAAGAAAAGGGGTAAGTAGTAGAAAGAAGAAAAGGAGTAAGAAAAAGAAAGGAGTAAGAAAAGAAAGAAAGGAGAAAAAGAAAGGAAAGTAAGAAGGGAGGAAAGTTTATAAAAATATTTATATAAAGAAAATAGAAAATAATGGAAGTTGTCGATTGTGTTCTTTTTTGGATTACCCCATGCATCAATCTGTATCACACAATCCGCGACAGAAGAAGGGGTAAGTTTACTAAGGTTTTTTCATGTCTTGTTATTATTATTATTAGTAATAATAGTTATTATTGTTAAAAATTATAAGATGGAAACTGTAAAATCTTGAAATTGCAACCAATTCATTTTGGATATCAACACCGAGTCTGGTTTTATTTTGCAGAGAGGAGGCTTTTGCGACTTAGAGAAAAGAATCGCCAATTGCGAAACGAAAGAATAGCCAAGTACGGTCCTTATGGTCCAGCCCGACGCACAAGAGGAAGCCTCGACCTTCGACTTGCAATGGCCCGCCATTATCGAGAACGGGCAGAAGCGGACGCGGCCGTGTATAAAATCCTAACTGCATCCGAACCAATCCCGGGTCGAAAATCTCCAAGACCACCAAAGCCTCGCATAAATAACTGGTTCCCCGGCACACCTCTCAACAAGGAATAGGAGAGACTTTACTGTGTCCTGGAAACCCTTTTAATAAATGTTTATGTGGTGTGATTGTTGAGGGGTTGTCAGGGAACCACTTATTTATTCTTTGTGTGTATAAGAAAGAATAAAGCATTGCTATTAAAAAACATTGCAGTCGTTATATGTAATAATTTACTCAAAATCAAATATTATGCATAATAATCCTCAGACAATATAACACTGTAGTATCGGGTAGGCCAGTGGTGTTCAACCGGGGTACTGCAACAACATTCCAGGGGTGCACATAACTCGAGTTAAAGTTACTTAAACTTATTTTTTTAAAATTTATTATTTCATTATGAAAAGGTGTGCAGTTTTTGTTTAATTTTGTAAGGAACTATACTGATGTTTACTTAGTACTCCTTTTTTTTTTTTTTGTCCTCTCTTTTTCCCCTTATATTTAGGAGGGCAACGTTTTTACTGTTTCGTCCTGTACGGGAGGTTCCAGTGAAAGTTAGATGGTGGCATTTGGGGAAGGGTGCAGGAACAGCTTGGCAAGTGGATGAGAAAATCGTGGCTGTGTGGCGTGACATAAGTAACTAATAGACTTTTTTGAAAGTGAAGAAGCCAGCGGTACCGTATTTTCTGGTGATGTGATGAAGAAGATGGATGCAGGTCAGGATCCTGTGTCATTTCCAACCCCTTTTACTGTTGTGATGTGCAAGAGCTTGTGAAAACGCGGATTTAATCGTTTGTTGCTGCTTTGCAACAAACGTCTTTTGATCGTTTGTTGCGTGGAAATAGGAAAGTCTTTCGATCCCTTCCATTCAAGGCGAGGTGTGAAGACGTCTCCAATTCTAATAATTTTTGTCCAGTTCCACGTAGGAAGAAGGAGAATTTCATCGGTTGCAGGGTCTGTTATTTTTTTTATTGTGACACAGTCCACTGTCAGCTGTCTCGAGGTCCCCCTGGGGCGGGAGACACCAGTGATGTGGCGCCTCAGTAGCCAGGTGGGCAGGAGCAGCAGTGAGTAGCAAACGCTTCTTGATTGGACCAGGGTTCGAACCCGTGACCCCGAAATACGGAGGATGCGGAAAGGTCAGGGAATGACACCGCATATCCCCGGAACAATATGGCCTTAGTTGCTAATGCTCCTAAAAACCAAATAACAAACAAACACCAGAGATCACCAAGTCAGACTTGACTCTACACATCTCCTGACCAGCGTCTGTGGCCTCTGAAACAAACTCACCGGACATGACTATTGCTGCAGCTTGCTGCTAAAGCCATTGGCCTCCACATACCAGTGCACTCTTGCACAGCACATTCTTCCTACTTTCTGGGTGTAGTAAATTGGGAGAAATAAATTGTCTACTCCCCTCCTAGCCACCCGATTTTCTTCAATCTGGTGGGGCATGGGCATGTCTCACTGACCATTTGCGGATGCCTTCTCTATTGACCCATCCTCTGTCTTACCCCACAGTCTCCCCACCCTCTCTCTAACTTTGCGACCGCGTCTAATGAATCCAAAACTTTTTAAACCCACATTCAAAAATTCAAGTCCACCATGCAACAACTATATTACCATTCGGCCTATCCCCTGTGGTATAAACTATCGTGCGGACCGGGCTAGCCAGGTGGGTAAAGTATCAGCCTGGGAACCTAAAGGTCGAGGATGTTTCGAATCCCCCCTCGTGCTAGGATCACAGTAAAATGCAAAAACTTTGGGAGGTGCATTATGGCCACAGAAGCTGATGCGGCAACAAGAAAAATAAAACATAGTAACTTTTTTTTTAGATCCTAGTCGCTGAAATCTCGGGAAATTAGGTGGCAGGGCCTGCCAGAGTAAATATAACTATACTGGGTGTACCTGGTCTGCCTCCATGAGGCCAAGTGTGGGCAACGATGTGTCCCATTTAGGGTGCAATGGCTAAAAGTCCAGATGAACAACGGTACAAAACATTACACATATACAAGATCCACATTCTTTTAAATCTCTTGCCTTTACAGTGTACTCTATCACAAGACAATGTATACTAAGCTGAGATGTAGGAAACCCCTGGTGCCGTTTGACTCGAAAACACTTTACGCTTTATTGCAGAAGAGCTGTTCGGGAAGTATTGCTGGAAGTGATGTTCCCTCAAGAGTGTGGTGAAAATTAAGCGTTTTAGAGCGAAACAGGGCGTCTTTACAAAAGGACGGTAGTTTGAGCGTGGCTGGTTCCAAATCCATTCTCAAGATTGCTGAGAGAGAGAGAGAGAGAGAGAGAGAGAGAGAGAGACAGACAGATAGCACTCTAGTAAATAAATAAATAAATTTTCTGTTTATACTCCAGGACGACCAAACGGTCAGAGGAGTTTACAAGATACACAGAATACAAGAAACAGCACCGTATTCAGCAGTCACGGATTTGAACCCCGGTCACTCAAGGCACGTGTACTTATGCACCCGCACGCCTGATCACTAGGCTACGGCGGCCTCTAGCTGTTGCTAGTAGTTTATTCGTAGTGGTGGTTGAGGGCAATTCATTTGCAGTGTCTTAAGAAGGTGATCCAGAGAGCTATGATTTTGTCATCAAGAGAGGTCAACACCTAAGCCCTGTGAGTGAGCGACCTGCAGAGTTTAGAACAGGACCTCCAGCTGGTTTTGTTTCAAATGAAGCTTCGGATAGATAGATGCTGGGATTTGCTGGAGGAAATCAAAGGTGGAGTTTAAACTTTTAAGGTGTGCCACCAAACGCTTTCTTGCATCTGGTTCACCACAAACACTCTCAATCTGAGCGAATGCGAAGAGCACACTTTTCTACATTCCTCAACACTCTCTTGAAACGGCTCAGCAATTCGAGGCAGTTGTTTTGAGAAAAAAAGAGGGTAATGCCGACTAAAAACCCCAGATATTTCTGTTCCTCGCTGAACCATGTGCTTTGGATTGGGGAGTCTGTTCTGGTTTATCAGTTTCCTAACCAACGACTACTGGTTTTACCGTGGTTAAGTTTTGCTCCTGATGGTTGAGTGCAGAGATAGATCGCTCTTTTGTCGATGCCATTCATCGGAAAGTAGTGTAATACTAGTGTAACGCTTTGCTAAAGAAAATGTTTTTTCTTTGTGAACGCAATATTGTTTCCTTGCCTGTAAAGTTTAAATCTTGGTAGCCCAAAAATCTGAAATCAGAAAAATAGTCTTTTCCTCTAACTATTAATTTATAAACTGAAATACAACCTACATCGGCGGTTCTCAACTTTTTTGCCCCATGCACCCTTTTCACCATATGTTACAATGTCATCCCCCCTTTCGAAGATTGTTTGACTCAAAAGGTGCATTCCAAAAAGATAAGGAAAAGTAAAGTGAAATGTTTATCTTTATTTTTAATTTAATATGGGAAATCCAATAAAGTGTGATGTCCTTTAGATTAAGTAAGATATTAAACACATTAGCATTAGAAGAGGCGTACAATGAAAGAAAGCAAGCGCTTTTGCAGCATCAGCCAAAAAAAAAAAAAAAAACATCCTAATATGGTTAGGGGAGGACGTAACTTGGTTTCCATCCATTTGAGTTATAATATATCTAAATTACCACTCTTATACCACGTGGAGCCCCAACATATTCTACCTAGTTGCCACCGAAGCCAAAACACAACGTACAATGAGCAACATTTCAGGCATCCTGCCGATAACCACCACCACACCTTGCTGTTGGAAGACAAAAATATATTTTACATTGAGCAGATCTAAATAACAATCAACTAAGACGTATTTACAGATAATCAATTCCAATTTACAAAAATAGATGAAAAGTTCTAAGTTACAGTATGTTACAATGAGCTATTTTTAGTTTCAATTAGGTTAACCTATTTTTAATTAAATAAATAATATAAGTCATTTTTTCTCCCAAAAGCAAGGCCCGATGATGGATATCGTCAAGGTAACTGAAACTTCACTCGTTGTATATTAGTCTACGCAACACCCAAAAAAATACAACAAAACTCCACGTGGTAATTTAGATATATTATAATTTAACAAAAAAAAAAAAAAAAAAAAAACCAAAACATTTCACTCCAAATGCTTATCCAGGTCATCTTTAAATTTAAGCTATCAACTTACACAACCAGAGGTGGAAGTCTGTTCCAGCAATCAACTAACCTCTGGCTAAAGGTAAATTTCCGCACAACTATTTTATAACTCTCTCCTCAATTTGAATTTATACCCTCTCAGGTTCTTAATCAGAGCAAGTAGAAAAATCTCATCAGCAATGAGCTTGCTCAACCCGTTCAAGACCTTATACACCTCAATCAGATCACCTCGCATGTGCCTAGTCTCCAGGCACTGCAATTTGCAGAACTTATGCCTATCTTGGTGAGACCACTCCTCTCTCCCCCTCACCAATCTTGTAACGCTTCTTTGTGTTCGTTTTAGCAACTCTGCATCCTTCCTAAAATGAGGCCTCTAGACCTGTACGCAGTACTCAAGGTGGCCTGACCATTGCCTTGTACAATAAGATAATCAACTCTTTGTCCCTGTTAGAAAACTTTCTATATATTATTGACTAGACTTAATGACCTGTTCTGGCAGCCAGTCTACACTACTCAGCGAACTTCAGATCTGACACAATTACCCCCAGTTCTTTTTCCCTCTCTATTTCCCTGAGTGTAGTACCACAGATTTGGTACGTTTCTCTTGGGTTACTGCTACCCATATACATTGTGTGTACTGCAACTACCACTGTTGCTAATGAGCTACCCAGTTTCCCTCATTTCGCTTATCTTAAACTATTATGTGTTAGTTAAAATTTACAATTAAAAGAAGACAGCGAACTGGTCAGTAAAATATTTCACGAAACTAAGAAATGGCATTGATCACAACTGGCTGTGTCTGCATCAGTGTGTAACTGAGCAGGTGAAAATGTGGGTGAGAAATGTGCTGCTGTATCATCTACAATCTGTGCAATTGTAATTTGTAGAATGATCAATGTGTCCCAATTCGCACCCCCCCCCAAACTAAAAATCCCATTGGTCAAGAATTCCTGAGTTCAAGAATTCAAGAATTCTAAAACAGCAAGTTTTAGAATTCAAGAATTCTAAAACCCGCTCTCATAATCTCATCGGAGAAGTATTTTTCGAATTAATAATAATATGGGATTTCTGTTATTCTCAAATCATTTTAGCGATCCCATTTGTTTGAGTACAGTTCAGTGTCAAGGCAACTCGTTGTGAAGGCAAAGTTATCTTTCTGCCAGACCCTGTGCCTGTACCCATTGCAAAGGAGGAGAAAAGGAGAAAGAAAAAGTAAGGAGAAAACTTAAAAAAAAAAGAAGAAATAAGGAAAGAAAGGGATTGAAAATAATTATTTATACAAAGGAAAGAACAATGGAGGTGGTGGAGTGTGTTCTTTACTGGATAACGCCGTGTACTAATCTTTATCATACCATCCGTGATAGAAGAAGGGGTTTAGAAACGTTTTTCCCTGTTTTCTTGTTATTATTATCAGTAATAATAGTTATTATGGTCTATGGTCGAAAATTATAATAAATAAACTGTAAAATCTTGAAATTGCAACCAATTCATTTTGGATCTGGACTTGTGCAGTTTAGAGAGATGGAAAAATCAGGTATGAGAGGATCGCAAATTTTGTCCCCACAATTTTCAGCCATCAAAGACAATAAGCCTAGCAAACCCTCATAGTAAATGTTTATGTGGTTCGTGAGTCTGTGTATAATAATTAATGAAAGCCTGTAGGCAATATATAAAGTAATGCTACAAAAATCAGAAAAGTTTTTATACCAATAATAGTTTACCTAAAATCGAATAAATATTATGCATAAAAGCCTCAGACTAAGACAGCTATATATCATTCTAGCAGAGGTTAGACCAAAATTATCAAGATTGTATAACAGGCATTATACCTAGCAATACCAAATACAAGGTAACATCGTCAAGGCGCATCCACCAAATGAGATTGGTATTTTAGCAGTAGTGCTACTTTGTTGAGATTTCAAGCTTTTACTCTAACCTACTATAATCACACAAAAGAATTTACACAAGAAATGTTTTTGGAGAAATTTAACGCGCTGTTTTTCATTGAAGTTAAATTAACGTGAACACAAAAAAAAAAAAAAAAAAGCGGAAAATTCCAACTTGAAATTTCCATCGTTCATTCTGTCAGTTGTAAAACCAACTCCACGTGCGAAACCTGCAGCACCACCAAAGCCACTCCTCTCAACAAGGATTAAACAAAGTCCTTTTATGGATGCTACAGAACATTGTGTCTCAACAACCTGTAGCTCTATATATATATATTTTTTTTTTTAATGTGAACCCCAAACACGAGAGGTATTAGAACTTGTAGTACTTAGTACCGTGCTTGGGTTGGAGGTCGAGAAGACAAAAGAAGATATTTGTTGACATTGGACTTGAACTTCTGTAGACTGTAATTTTCAGGAAATACGAATGAAGGAAGGTTGTTCCAGAAACGGCAGTTGAATGAATAAACGAGGAAGATGAAAAGTTGGTTCTGTGGGTTTGAAGTTGGACAGTAAATGGATGTTGGCTGGTGGCGGCACGTGTTCGGACTGTTTTGAAAGACAGAGCGGGAATTATAGAGCCAATTCAGAAGAACAGTGCCCATGGAAGTATCTGTAAAAGAGGCATGCAGCAGAAACAGTACGTCTGTGAGAAAGCGAGTGGAGGGACTCCGTTAGAGATGAATCATTAATTAACCTAACTGCCCTCTTCTGAATGGAATCTAGAAGCCTGAGAGAGGTTTTGGGGGCCCACCCCAGATGTGGGAACAATATTCCATGGCAGGGCGCATTTGCGATTTATCCAGAGTGAGCAGCTGTTTGGAAGAAAAGTAACGCCGAGAGCGAAAGAGAAAACCAAGTTTTTTAGATGCAGAGGAAGCAATATTTGTAATGTGCTTGTGCCAAGAGAGATTAGAAGTCAGGGTAATCCCCAAAAGAGATATATCATTTTGCCTAGAAATCGGAGTGTCACTAAAGATAAGCATAGGAGCAGAAGAATCCTTTTTGCGAGATATAAGACAAGACTGAGTTTTAGAATGGTTGAAATCAACTAAGTTGTCTTTGCCCCACTGGAGAATTACCTGAAGATCGGCATTTACGGAATTGGTAGCAGATTTTCGAGAAGTTGAAGCTGATTGAGCAGGACAAGGTTTCTCAAAATGGAAAGTGGAATGCAATGTGCCATCATCGGCAAAACTATGGATAGGATTTCCAGTCAATGGAAGAAGGTCATTAATATACAAGAGGAAAAGAGTGGAGGAAAGAATTGAACCTTGGGGGACACCGGCATTAATGGAAAAGTTAGAAGACAGAGAGCCATCTACCATCACCCTCAGTGAGCGATCAGAGAGAAAACTAGATAACCAATTACTAAAAACAGTTGGCAAACCATAAGATGGAAGCTTGTTCAGAAGACCTTTATGCCAAACACGATCAAAAACCTTTGAGATGTCAAGAGCAACTACTTGTGTTTCACCGAACCTTTCCATTGAATTAGTCCATAAATGGGTAACATAAGCCAGAATATCACCAGTGGACCGACACTGACGGAATCCATACTGGAGATCGTTGATCAGACGGAAGGTTTCTAGGTAGTTTAAGAGTTGGCGGTTAATTGATTTCTCCATTACTTTAGAAAGAGTAGAAGTAATTGCAATGGGACGATAATTGGATGGGAGGGATTTGTCACCCTTTTTAGGAACTGGTTGGATATGAGCAAATTTCCAAGCAGAAGAAAAAACGCCTTTGGAATAAGAAAGTGAAAATAGCGGCAAAGAATAGGAGTAAGTTCAGGAGCACAGGTTTTGAGAACAAGTTGAGAAATACCATCAGGACCTGGAGCTTTCTTAGCATCAAGATTCAACAAATTCCTTCTGATATCCTTTTGACGGAAGACCAAAGGAGGCATTGAATGGACCGTGTTGGGAATGGTGGGAGGTGTTTTACCAAGATCATTAATACATGAGCTGGAAGAAAAATGGGATGCTAGAAGGTCAGTTTTATCCTTGGCTGAAGTGACAACCGAACCATCTGGTTTGGAAAGAGGTGGGAGCAGAGATGGGCAAAAGTTGCGGCCAATAGCTTTGGCAAGAGACCAGAATGCTTGTCTACCATTAGGGCAAGAAGCAAGTTTTCTACTCTTAGCCTGTTCAAACTCTAGTTTGGACTGATTAATGACTGCTTTAGAATTGTTGCGAGCTTTGGTGTAGGCAGAAAATGAAACTGAAGAATTAGAAACAAGCCAATTACGATATGCAACATTCTTCTCTTGAACAGCCTTAGCACATTTATTGGAAAACCAAGGTTTAGATAAAGGACGAGATTTTAAAGTGGAGTGTGGGATAAAGGATTCCATTCCTGCAAGAATAATTTCACTGACACGATCTGAGCAAACGTTGACATCAGAAGATTGGAAACAGTAACCGACCAAGGAAAAGAAGAAAAGAAGTCTCGCAGGTCATCCCATTTTGCATTCTTGTAATGCCAAACAACACGAGGTTGGGTATAGCCATGAGATAAAGATTCCATTGGAGAAGAGACAATCACCAAGTTGTGATGTGAAGTGCCTAAAGGACCTCTCACTTCGACCGTGTACTTAGAAGGGTTGTTTGTGAGAAAAAGATCAAGCGTATTGGCTGTGTGATTAGGATTGTCCGGTATTCTTGTAGGTAAATGAACAATCTGTGCTAGGTCATTAGTAATTGCAAAAGCCTCAGCATCTCGACCTGCTGGGTCGGTGTGACTAGAAAACGGAAGCCAGCTGCTGTTGTGGACATTAAAATCACCAAGGAAAATTACCTCACTGTTAGGAAAGTTGGACTGGAGAAAGTCAACTTGCAAAGAGAGGAAGTCAAAGAGCTCCAAGTAATTAGTAGAGTTGGGAGAACGGTAGAGACAACAGATGAATTTGACACAATGAGGTAGAGAGATTTTAAGCCAGAGAAGATCAAAGAGAGGAGATTCCAAATTACCAATTCTCTGACAGGGAATATCAGAACGGACATATGCACAAGTACCACCTTTGAGGCGAAAGGAATCATACAGCTAATAATTTGGACAACTGAGATGAACAGTAGTTGAATCAACCGATAACTGAGATTCTGTCAGAAAAAGTACATGGGGTTTGGAAGACTGCAAGTGGAAATGGACATCGTTGAGATTAGAATTGAGACCACGTATATTTGTGAAATGAATTAGGAAGTGCTTGGGAGGTTTGGATCTTTTCGCAGATAAGTTTGCTCTATTAGTTTGACAATTCATGGTGTATTCAACAGTAAGAAAAAGTGGGTGGGACATGCTGTATGAAGTAATGAAATTTTTGGATATGGCGTACACATGGTAAGAATATACCCAGATCCTTGACATAACATGGCCTTGACAATGCCCCCCGCATACACACTACTCGGACTCCCTCCAGTCACTATCTGGCAGAGTAGAGGTAGCAAGATTATACACTAGCTGATCCGGAAGCCTCCTAGAGAGTTACCAATAGATTCGGTCCGGTGTACTCTCTAGCGGCCGGCCTGCGAAGAGCGTTTTAGAGCTGTACCCTCGAAATATAAGGAAGATTGGATCTCGCCACGACATTCATCATAACCTCAAAAATCATCAATCATACTGCATGATGGAAGAGATAGGGAAGGGTTGACCGGAACTTAGCTCTAGAGACTAAACATGGGTTCCACCACTTCAAGCCTCCAATATATTTAAAGCTCTATATTTAAAAATAAAGTCACGAAACAGAAAATGTCTGTTGGTGCGTCCATTTTTAAGGTTCATATCGGACATTTAGTACGGGGTGCACAGTATATTGTAGAGTAGATTTGGGTCGGAGTTCCTCTACAAATGTATTCTACAGTATACTGTCTGATCACAGCCATAAGAAATAGAATGTGTAGATGCATTCGTACAGTTTTACAGATTTTGACAATTTTTAAAGATTTCACTGGATATAGTATTCTTCAACTCACGCTAGCATATCCAGATATAACAGTCAACTTTAATCTCTAAGTTGTTTATGGTTACAGTGAAATAAAAATAATAATAATAAAAACAATAGTAATAGGATAAAATAAATAATAACAATAGTGCACAGATATGAATAGAAAACCTTGTTACTTAGAACAAATTAAAACTGCAATTTCGAATATCAGAAATCGGTGATCTTAATTAATCTGCCTTCACAACGAGCTGCCGTCGTATTGCACTACTTCAAGTATTTTCCTTCATTAAGTTCGTCGATACGAGTAGATTTAACAAAAAAGAAAGAAAGAAAGAAATTATCATTAAAATTGAAAATTCCCGATTGGCTGAATTTTTTATTCCTCACTTTTTAATTATTACCACATTAGATCCATCTTTCTGAAATGATGTTCTTAAGCATCTGCGTTGTGTGAAGTGAATAATCAGCGTTAGCAATGTCGAACATTTATTTTTTTTTATCTGATATTTTAAAGTCATTGCTGGAGTTAATCTTATAATTATTATTTGATTAATATTCTATTCATTGATACTTCTTCTGACTTGTTTTCGAACTCTGTGTGTTATGTGAGAATACAATCGGCGATCCGTTATTTTTTTAAAGTTTATGAAATGGTTCCGTGCACAAATTAAATTTGAAAATACTGTCTTGGATAAATTGCTGGCAAAGAGATTTTATTAATACACGAAGCGATTTCTTATCCATGAACAGTACGGACAGTGTCGGATTGACCCCATTTTAGATAGCTGTTACTCTATACAAAAAATTACTACAAAATAGATAAAATAAACAAGGTTTTGGAGAGAGAAAAAAACATTTCAACTTCTGGAATTAACCAGATATTTTTTTGGCAGTTGATCAGTCTCAATTTAGGGGTCACACGTTTAAGGTGGTGGACCCTTCGGTGATGGTGAAGAGAAGACCGCCCGCCACTGTTCAATTCACCGTAACGATAATTCAAAATCCTTTGTGTTTTATGGTGGAATTCGCGCAGAAGTTTGGTCTGCAACTTCCCCTGCAGGCTGCACTTCAGATATTGTGCTGATGTGGCAAAAGGAGGCACGTGATTCCTGCTTCTTGCGTGTTTCAGGTTAAATTTGGAGAGGATAGCCTTGGCGGCAATAAATAAGTTGCAAGTGGTGTGCGTTGTGTGTTCAGAGTGAAGCAGATACCAGTAGTCTTCCCGAGTGTGAACTTGGTCGCAGGCAAGCCTCGCAGCATCCAATGCGTACTCCATCAGATTGTCGTTTACAGGGCACGCAACGTAAGTGTGTTCCATGGTACAGGGAGTAGCGCGCAAGAGGCAGTAATTTGAGGCAATTAATCCGAAACTTTGTTGCTTAACTGGGGTAGGAAGGATGTTGTGGCACAGTCCACTGGATGGCCGATTTGGAACATTTCGTTCTGTACTGGAGGTTTCAGTGAAAGTAAGATGGTGGCTTGTGGAGAAGGGTGCAGGAAGAGCTTCGCAAGTGGATGACGGGAAAATCGTGGCTGTGTGGCATGACATAAGTAGCCGATAGACTTTTTTGGAAGGTGAAAAAGCCAGAGGTGCCGTAATTTGTGCTGATGTGATGACGAAGGTGGGCCCAGATAAGGATCCAGTGACATTTCCAACCCCTTTTGCTATTTTGCTATCTGGAAGAGTTTGGCAAACGATGATTTTAGACATCTGTTGCTGCTTTGCATTTATGGTTTTAATGGGAAAAATCTTTTGATCCTTTCCATTCAAGGCGAGGTGTCAGGAGGACTCCAATTGTCCTAATTTCTGCCCAGTTCCACGTAGGAATAAGGAGAATTTCATCGGTTGCAGGGTCTGTTATCCTTTTATTGTAAAAGAGCTGTTCGGTAAGTATTGTGGGAAGAGATGTTCTGTCAAGAGTGTGGTGACAATTAAGTTTTTTACAGCGATATAGTGCGTCTTCATAGAAGGACGGTAGTTAGAGTGTTTCTGGTTCCATATACATTGTCGAGATTGCTGAGAGACACAGAGCACTGTAGTAGTAGTAACTGTTGTGAAGACTGTAATTATGGTGTACTCGCTCAAAAAATCCCCTACGCTCGTACACCCGAAACTTAATGGCAAACCTATCCCAGTTGTTGAGACGCATAGAGATCTGGGAGTAACATTTGATACGAAACTTACGTTCAAGTCTCATATTGACCTGATTATAAAGAAAATGAACTACTTACGTTGGGCAACAAAACAGCACCTCTTGCACGTGAAACAGACTGCAACAACCGCACGATATTTAAGAACCACGGTGTATTCGGTCATTTTGTATGGCGCAGAATTGTGGGCGTCAGCCACCCCTACCGACATTAGGAGAATATATGCGAGTGAATTCTGGCTGCTGAAGTGGGCAAACCATAAGCACCATCTCCCTCAACAGTTAAGGACCACGCAGCTCTCTGAACAGCTTAAACTGCAGCGTTTACCAGACATCATTGCCTGGAAACGATTAATAACCGCAATCAAAATGATGACTGGCACGATATCATCACCATGCTTCTGGCAGCTTTGTGAGTGGCACATCCCGCCATCTGCATTAAGAGGTACAAAATCCTTGAGAATGAAGACCAACAGACTGAAGATGGCCGACAGGTTTATACCCGCTAGTGCGTTAGAATCAATTAAGTGCCTAACACGTATAGGAATTGACCTACTAAGGCTCACAGAAGATCTAAAATATAGAAAACAAACCGCAGTGTGGTTCGCTGAGGCTACTGTTGCCTAGCAGTTGTGTGAATTTCTGTCAAGAACTGTGTGTGTGTGCAATTGAACAATGTATATCTCTCACAAGTTGATCAGTGGATGCGATGTCAAGATGAACTTTTGTATTACAGTTGCCAGGACTCTAGACAGAAATGTAGTGAAGAGTAATGCAATTTATATGTCATCTTTTCGTGTATATTTATTGTATATTTGTTGCCCTTTCTTGTATATTTTAGACATTCTTTTATTCACATTTTATGGTAATCCCCTGGCATTTTCTGCCGTGAAGGGAATTTGTCATTTACCAATGTAAACCTATATTTAAATTTGGTACGACAAATAAAGATTTATTTATTTAATTTATCCGTAGTGGCGGTTGTGGGCATTTCATTTGCAGTTTCTTAAGAACGGGTGATCCAGAAGGCTTTGATTTTGTCAGCAAGGTATACCAATCCCTAACCCCCGTGAGTGAGCGGCTGGCAGAGTTTAGAACAGTACATCCAGTTGGTTTTGTTCCAAAGGAAGTTTCGGATAGATGCTCGGATTTGCAGAAGAAAATCAAAGGTGGACAAAGAACTTTTAAGGGGTGCCACCGAACGCTTTCCTCCATCTGGTTCACCACAAGCAGTCACACTCTCAGCGAAGACGCAGCGCACACTTTTCTACGTTTCTCAAGTACTCTGTTGAAACGGCTGAACAATTTAAGGCAGTTTTTCTGTGAAAAATAGGAGGATATTGCCAAGATACACCTCCAGATATTTCTGTCCCTCGCTGAACCATGTGCATTGGATTGGGGAGTCGGTTCTGGTTTATCAGTTGCCAGCCCAAAGGTCACTCGTTTCACTGTGGTTAAGTTTTGCTCCTGATGCTTGAGCCCATAGTAGATCGATCTTTTTTGGATGCCATTCATCGGAAAGTAGTGCAATACCAGTGTAACGCTTTGCGAAGGAAAAAGTATTTTTCTTTGTGAACGGCAATATTGTTTCCTTGCCTGAGCAGTTTAAATCTTGGTAGCCACAAACATATGAATTTGCAAAAATAGTCTTTTCCTCTAACTATTATTTTATCAACTGAAATGTAAGTTGGATCAGCGATTCTCAACTTTTTTGCCCCATGCACCCTTTTCACCATATGTTACAATGTCATAACCCCACTTTCCAAGATTGATGTCATTCCCTCCTTTCCAAGATTGTTTGACTCAAAAGATGCATTCCAAAAAGATAAGTAAAAGTAAAGCGAAATATTTATCTTTATTTTTAAGTGTGATGTTCTACAGTTTATGTACAAATTATAGAACTGTAGTTTGTAGAAAGATCAGTGTGGTCCCAATCCCACCTGAAACCCTAAAAATCTCACTGGTTGAGAACCCCTGAGCTAGATGAAAGAAATGCAAGTGTTTCACGGCTATTATTTCACTTTAATTTATTGCATAGGTTAAAATAAATCGCATACAAAAAGCACACACCAAAATCATTGGTCACCCAGTGAATGGATTAATGTTATTGTGGTATGCTTTTGTAATTTGTCTAATTATTGTTACTTAGGGCCATTTACTAATGTAGAACCAGAAAAATCTGAAACCTGCTGTCATAATGTCATCGGAGAAGTATTTTTCAAATTAATAATACGGGATTTCAGTTATTTTCCATTCATTTTAGGGATCCCATTTGTTTCAGTACAGTTCAATATCAAGACAACTCGTTGTGAAGGCAAAGTTTATCTTTCTTCCAGACACTGTGCCTGTATCCATTTCACCCACAACCACCCTTTTTCAAGCTGACGAAGGCATAACCCAGTGTGGTTTCTTCAGGTGATCTCCTTCCGTTAAAGGTCTCATGTCCTCCAGTTTTCGATCTTTGAGCAGCATTGAAGCAGTGTACTTTAAAAGACATTCATTACGGATAAAAAGGTCATTCTCTTTTTATTTCTATTAAGATTTTAAATGATTGGTCGTACAACTTCGGTTTTTGTAGTCAAATAGCATACATACATATATTATTATTTGAATTAGAACTAAACAAAATATTCAAATGTCCAGTTCACTCTGAAGATATGGTTTTTTTTTTTTTTTTTTTTTCGGTTAAGAAATAAGTGTGTAATGAATGCAATAACTTGGAAAACACACTGTTCCTTTACGAAAGAGTTGCTTCGGTGTTGCACTAATTTCAAAGAAATGGAATTGCCAGAAAGTCAATTTGTTATTTATTTATTTCAAAGGAAGCACATTTCTGTGGCAGATCGTTTCAGCAGTGCATGCCAGGAAGAAAATAATTAAGTGTACAGCCTTAAAAGTTAACTGATCTGTATGTTATTAACACAGTAAACTCTGAAATTTATTACTGTAAACTGGAATTGGTCAATAATCCAGGGGAACGGAATACTAAGGAATTTAATAAGATTCGGGTACTAATATTGAAGTATCAGTAAATAATAAAGTAAATATCATTTGAGATATTTTAATGTCAGAGCAGTCACAATGGGAAATAGTTTACTGTTGGAGAAAAAAGTTGCAATTTTCTCTAATTTGTGTTTCCAATTGTCAGGTCACAATGGCCAAAGCTCACTTCACGCATTCTGTTCTTTTATTCTTCGTCATTTAATAGAGCCATCCTCTCAGAGAAAAGCATTTTTATACAAAGAAAAGGAATAAGTAAAATAAAGAAGAAAACTACTAAAAAGAGGGAAAGAAATAATTTGAGAGACAAAGAAAAGGAATTAATAACTTAAAGGAGAAAAAGAAATAATTTTATTTAGAAAGCAGAGAAGAATGGAGTTGGTGGATTGTGTTGTGTTATGTATTGGGTAACACTGTGTATTAACCTTTATCATACCACCAATAATCAAAAATTGGTTTCCAGACACGCCTCTCAACAATGAACAAAGGAGTTCCTAACATTTCCAGAAAAACCTCTTAATAAATGTTTATGTGGTGTGAATGTCTGTGTTTAAGAATTAAAGAAAGTGTGTAGCCAAAAAAACAAAGCACTGCCATAAAATATTAATTCAGTTTTTATATCAATAATAGTTTACCTTAAATCAAATAAATATTATGCATAAAAGCCTCAGAGTAAGTGGTAGTAGTAGTAGTAGTAGTGGCACTTGATGCAAGAAAGCAAGTGTAGGAGCTTATGCAGCATCAGCCAAAAAAAAAAAAAAAAAAAATCACACCATACCCTCCAATTGCCTGTCCAGTTCCTCCTTAAATTTATTTAACCTATCAACTTCCACAACGACAGATGGAAGTTTGTTCCAGCAATTAACCACCCGCTGGCTAAAGGCAAATTTCCGCACATCTATTCTACATCTATCCTTTCTTAATTTGAACTTATGTCCCCGTAGGTTCGTATTCTGAACAAGTGGGAGGATCCCATCAGAATTCAGCGTGCTCAACCCATTCAAGGCCTTATAGACCTCAATCAGATCACAGCGCAGGTGCCTAGTCTCCAGCCACTGCAATTTGCAGAACTTAAGCCTCTCTTGGTAAGAGGATCCCTTCATTCCCCTCACCAATCGTGTTGCTCTTCTCTGTACACGCTCAAGCAAATCTACATCCTTCCTAAAATGAGGCCTCCAGACCTGTACGCAGTACTCAAGGCGTGGCCTGACCATTGCCTTATACAGAGGGACAATCACCTCCTTTTCCCTGCTAGCAAAATTCCTATATATCATTGACAAAACCCCATGACCTGCCCTAGCAGCCTGTCTACATTGCTCAGAAAACTTCATATCTGACTGCACAATTACTCCCAGGTCTTTTTCATTTTCTACCACCTTAAGTGTAGTACCACACAGTTGGTACGTTTCTCTGGGGTTACTTCTACCCATATGCAGTACTTTGCATTTGTCAAGGTTAAACTTCAGTTGCCACTTCTTAGCCCATCTGCCCAAATTATCTAGATCCTGTTGCAGTAGCACACTGCCATTACTGTCATTAACAACCCTGCCAACCTTCGTGTCATCTGCAAACTTCGACATTAAGCCTGATATACCTTCATCAATATCATTGATAAATATACAAAACAACAGTGGACCCAACACCGAACCCTGTGGGACTCCACTAATAACATTAGTCCACGAAGAGCAGCACCCATTGATTACCACCCTCTGTCTTCTCCCACTTAACCATCCTTTTATCCATTGTAGCAACTTACCCTTAATACCATTCTGCTCCAATTTGTACAGTAGTCTTCCATGCGCAACAGTGTCAAAAGCTTTCCTGAAATCCAAGTATATGATATCAAAATTATTTTTTGCATCCAGTTCCTTTGTGACCACATCATAATAACCAATCAAATTTGTCAGACAAGACTTTCCCTTAACAAACCCATGCTGTGTCTGAATTATTGCGCTGCAGTCTTGTCTAGATGATCCTGCAATGCATCTTTAACCAGTGACTCCATTATTTTACCCGGAACAGAAGTTAAACTAACTGGTCTGTAATTATTCGTGTCACCCTTCGAACCTCCTTTGTGAATTGGGGATACATTTGCACATCTCCAGTCCGTGGGAACCTCCCCTGAATCCAAGGATGCTCTCATAATTATGGCTAAGGGTTTGCTTAGTTGCTTTGCCGCCTCCTTCAATATAACTGGATAGATCCCATCCGCCCGAGGTGCCTTTCTTATGTTTAACTTCAACAATTTCTCCTCCACTTTGCTCTCAGTTATTACAAAATCATTAAGCACACTGCTACAATTTGATAACCTTCTTCCATTTTCAAACTGTAATGATTCCTCACGTGTGAATGTAGATGCAAAATACTCATTCAGTTTGTTTGCTATCTGAGCAGGATCATCAACAGTCGAACCATCGATGTCAAGTGGACCAATCATATTCAGCCCCTTCCTTTTTTTATTATTATTATTATTATCTGTTTATTTCCATAAGGAAACCACCCCGGGACGGCAAAGTGCCAGGAGGGTGCTAAGTACATATCAGGGTACGAGATACTACGTGCAGTGGGTTACATATACTGAACACGTAGTCTCGTCCCGAAATATTATATACACATTTTATGTTTAATACATACAGTATTTACACATTTATGATTGTGTACAAACATTATACAGCTCATATATTTACAATTCATTAATAATTCCACATATAACTTACATATTAACATAACTGTTACAGAAGGTATATTTTTACAGTCAACAGATTATTATTGTTCTTAAAGCAGAAAGCTTCACTTTTATTCACAATTCTTTAGTACTTTGCGGCCGATTCATATTTCGGTAAGTCTGTACGAATCCTGGAAGATCTCTTTCCGGTATGTTGCATCCTCACACAGTTTTTCGGCATCTATCTGTAGTGAGTTAAATATTCTCGCTGCATTTGATGGGAAGAATCTTTGCAGGCTACTAAGATTGTTCAGGACTGAACGCAGTGGATTATTTAGTTCTCCGCAACGTCTAGCAGTGGCACGCGGTTTAACTAGAATATTATCCAGGACTGGAGCATCCACTCTGCCTGTGAGCATTTGTGCGAGAGTGTGTATGTTCCTGTTAATTGTCCGCTGCATCCAGGGTGTGATGTTAAGGTTTGAGTAGAGAATGGCCCTTGAGATAGTAAAAGGGTGGCCAGCAACTCTGTTAAGCCATCGCAAGAACCAGTACTCGATCCCAAGGACGGACTTATAATGTGAATCTGGAGCTGAAGACCAGATTTGCGAGGCATACATTGCAATTGGCAGGACACACATTAAAATGTACTTGGTCGCTAGCTGAGGATCCCTAATTCCTACCAGTTCCTGCCTAGTAGCCCATAAAGCGGCGAATATTTTTGTCTTCATATGGGCGAAGTGTTGAGCAAAGGTGAGTCTGTCATCCCACTTAAGACCCAGGTCCAGGTGAGAGTGCACTTTTTCCACACTAGACCCGTTCACAGAGATTGAGATGTCATTTTTATTCTGCTTGTAACTTATGGTCATTTGGGCAGACTTCTGTGCATTAATACGGAGCCCGATGCAATCCAGGTAGCTCTCAAATTCTCGGATTGTGCTATTTGCCATCTGGCAAATACTTTCTGCTGATTCATGGTCTTTGGAAGTGATGAAGAATTTTACATCGTCAGCATATGTTATAAAATTGTAGTACCGTGCAAGAAACGGCTCCAGGACGGCCGCGAAGAGAGTAGCCGAAAGAACTCCCCCTTGAGGCACTCCTTGCGAGATGGTAAAGCAAGATTGTAGCTTTTGGTGCTTAACAATAAGTTTCCTATGTTCTAGCAGGCTGGTTATTATAGTTAACAGATTTCCTCTTACATTAAAATAATTCTTCAAAATCGCAATGAGCGCTGGAATTGAGACGTTGTCGTAGGCTGCGGAGATATCCAAAAAAATAATATCAATTTGCTTTTTCTCATTTAGTGCTTTCTGCACGCGAAAAAGGGTTTCCAGTAAGTTTGTTATTGTTGATCTACCCGAAATAACTGAGTGCAAATGTGGTGGTCTATGGCTGAAGCAGTGTTGATTGATGGTGGGAAGAAGCGCTTTTTCGAATACCTTCTGTAGGGTGCAACTAACAGAAATTGGTCTGTAATCCTTAGCCAATTTGGGGTGTTTAATCTTTGGTATTGGGGTTACAATGTAATTTTTCCAAGCTTGCGGGAAAGCTCCTGACCTGATGATTTTCTGATAGATGTGCAGTAATAGATCTATTATAAATGGGCTACTTATTTTAAGGATGAACATTGGAAATTTGTCTGGTCCAACAGTGGCCTTATTGGGCAGATCGTTGATTGCTTTCATTACGCTCTCTTTGGTGATTTGTATTTCACTCAATGGAGGTCTTGTTGGTTCCTCTCTTGCCGAATAGTTTCGCTTGTTTAAATCTTTCAGGAATTCCAAAATTTTGTTACCATTATCAGTGTTCTCAATTTGATTCAGTCCATGCAGGTTACTAAAAGTGTTATTAGCCCATTCCTTGAAAATGCATTCTGTCATATTCTCTGTGCTATTTCTATTGCTAGTAATTCTTTTTGCTCGTTTTAGTTTGTTATGAATAACACTGCAGTGTGCCTGTCGTTTTGCTTTGATGAAATGTGCTCTTTCTTTCTTATAACGAATGTGATCGGCAGGATGACCCGTTCTTTGCCATTTTCTATACAGTTTTTGCTTCCTGAGGAAACTTTCTTTCAGTTGTGGGTTAAACCATTCTTTTGTTCTCTCAGATATTTTGATTTCTTTTGCTGCTCCTTCCAATGCTGTTTGGTATAGCTTTTTAGTGATCATTTCTAAAGCTTCGTCTACTGGCTTTTCTTGCAGGTCATTCCAGTTGTAACTAGTCAGGTGACTGAGAATGACCTCTGCATTAATATACTTCACGGAGAAAAGATACTTACTTTGCTTTTCCCAGTTCGTGTGGTTACCCTGCATGTATTTGTGTATCTTCAGTGCTGCTTCTATTTCAATGGGATTGTGGTCCGACTTAAATTTTATGCAGTTTTGCGTTAGCCTTATGTCTAAGGAACTATGGTACAACAGGTCAAGTTGCTGCATTCCCCTTGTTACTGGTGTCGGAAGCTGCGTCAAGTGCAATGCACCCAATGTAGCATCCAGCTCTTTCTTGGCCTCCCTGTGTTTCGGAAGAGGCAAATTAAAATCTCCGGCTATTATTGTGTCGACTGATGGCTTTAGATTTGCAGCAAGCCAAGCATAGAGTTCGTTTCTTGTCTCCTTTGTGTGCTCAGGTGGGAGGTATATGATGCATATCTGTATTTTCACGTGCTCTTTTGAAAAGGTAACGCAAATCCCTTCAAAATTATTTGAATTGGTTTTTCGTTCTCTTATAGACTGGTATTTATTTTGATAGCAAATTATAACTCCCCCTCCTCGCCTATCTGTTCTTCCGGTTCCCACACATTTGCAGTTTGCTGCCGCAGTTAGCCGATCTAACTGTTTTCCATTTCCCAACCAGGTTTCGATTAGGCAAATGAAATCCAGGTCCCCGTACATCATCATCGTTTGTAGGGTGTGGAGCTTATTTGAGATGCTCCTCACGTTTTGTGCAAACAGGTGGATGTGATGTTCTGCATCCCCAGCTGGGGGTAGTTTTCTTGATTGCTATTGAGCCCGATTCCTTGCATCATTTTTAACCAGTGGTCTGGCCCATCTGTCTCTGTAGGGCTTGACTAAGGTACCTACTGGCCAGGCGCTTACGTCTTGTAGGCGAGTTGCCTTATCTGGTGGACAAGAGATTATAAAGGAGGAGTAAGCTGGGTGTCGTGTTTTCACTTGCTTTACTTCCACAGTTATCCCATGTTCGCCCTCACACATGGCTTTAATATTTTTGGGCTGTGTTGTGGGTCCCAGCCTTGATACAAAAATTTGCTCTCTGGTTGCAACGGAAGTAATGTTGTACATTTCAGAAAACCGTTTGTTTGTTTCTGGTGTGTTACAGGAAGACACATTAATACTTTCTCTGTGAACTGGATTATGTCGTCGGCTATCCTCGGCAAGACTAGGCATGAAATTTTGGGATGGGCGGGTTTTTCTACCCTCAAACGTGTTATGCTTTTTAGGTAGCATAGTGATGTGCGCATAAGTGAGTGGGTTTGCAGGAACATGATTTGAGGGGGAAGATGTAACTCTCGCGATCGTACTCTTGGAATACATGGATGCCCCAATCATTTCAGTTGATTCCTGTTGTCCTAATATTTCTGAGACTTCTTTATTTTGGTTTCGACTTTTCCTAGTGGAATGTGTGGAGCCATTTCCTTGTAATGCCCCTAAAGTTTCACTGGATTTGGTGCTATTGCTTGCGAGGTCCTGCTGCAAACAGACAGTTCCCGGCTGGGCTTGAAATTCACATATTATTTGGCTGTCTTGCAGTTTTGCAATTCGTTCTGATATGTTTTCCCCCGAATTCAATTCTTTTCTTGTCTTCTGTTTCTGATTTTGAATGCTTTCTGTCATCCTGTACAATCCATGCATACCACTTCTACTTTTCTTTGGGTAGCTCTGCCTCGCATAGCAAGTTTCGTCGGTTACGGGGGCCGCTGAGCCACCTTGTGCAACGAGGACTGATTCAAAGCATCCTAGCTTTTCCTCCAGTCGTTTAAGGGTGTGCAATATTTTACTGTTTTGTTCTTTGAGAAGAAAATTCTCTTCCTGCAGTTCCTGTAGCATTTTATGTACAGGGATGAAATTGCTCGCTATATAAGTAAAGAAATCCTTGCTGTTTTTCTTAGCATCTTTTGCCAAAGATTTCTCGTAATCCGCCTTTGCCTGCCGAACCTCCTTTGTGACCTGATTACAGACTAGCTTATATCTGCTACAGGCTTCTGCGTCGCCTGATAATTTATATGCATCCCATGCATTTTTCTTCTCTGTCACGAGTCTCATTAGTTCATTTGATAACCATTTAGGCCTGAACCTTGAACAATATTTCTTCATCGGTATGAAAAGTCTAGTAGCTTCCACGATTAATTCCTTGAATGCTTCCCACTTAGAATTTACTGTTTGTAACATCGTCAGTCGATCCCACTGTACAGAATTTAAAAACTGTCTGAGACCACTGTACTCCCCTTTACGGAAGCAAAAACCCTTTCCTTTACCCCTGACGGTAGTTACCTCTTTGAGTAAATCCCACTTCAGCACACTGTGATCACTGCCACCTAGTGGTTCCTTTATCTGCAAATTCTTAATACACGAATGATCACTGCTGATAACCAGATCAAGAGTATTACTTTCTCTGGTTGCCTCTCGAACATGCTGCTGCAGAAAACAATCATCCAATAAATCCACAAAAGTCTGACTAGTGTGTGAGTGACCAACCCACAAGTTCCAGTCAATATCTGGGAAGTTAAAATCCCCCATTATAAGACATTCTGATTTACTGGCCCACTCTTATTTCTCTGTACAATTGTTCATTGTACTCATTCGAGTCATTAGGCCTATAACACACTCCTACTCTTATCTTTGCCATTCTGATTTACTGGCCCACTCTATTTCTCTGTACAATTGTTCATTGTACTCATTCGAGTCATTAGGCCTATAACACACTCCTACTCTTATCTTTGCTTTTGCAGTGCTTATGTCACACCAAACTGACTCAACAGTGCACTGTCCATCTATATCAACTGGATGCACTTCTTTTGATTTTATGTTTTTCTTAATTAACAGCATAACGCCTCCTCCCTTTCTGTCCTGTCTATCCTTTCTGTACACATTGTACTCCCCAAATTCCAGTTCTGCATTCCTTATATCTTCGTGACACCACGTCTCTGCTATCCCAACAATATCCGCCTTTGATGTCTTGACCAACACTTCAAATTCATCAAATTTATTTACTATACTTCTAGCATTGGTATACATGCAAGCATACATGCTCCTATGCCTATTCCTTGTTACCCTAACACATCCCATATACCCAACTATTCCAGGATGACTGCCATCCGTCCCTGAAACCCCCAACACCCCTCGCTCCAGGTCGCTTCTTATTCTAATAGAAGTTGTGCAAGAATCACCTTCACCTCTGCCTGCGGTTACTGTTAAACTATTAGTCTTTGTATCCCCCCCAAGCTAGCAGTTTTCCGACCCACCTAACACTGCCTCGATAGCATCAGCAAATATTCTTGCACCCTTTCTATTTAAGTGTATCCCATCCCTGTAGAAGCAATCTCTCCTGTTAACAAGTACAGTCCAGGCTGAAAAAAATTCTACCCCTTGAGCCTTGCACAATCTTTCCAGGGCCGAATTGATCGACAAGGCTCTCATCATATACTCCCTCCTATCGTGTCTGGGCAGAATTGCAGACACTTTCAAGTTCAACCCTAATTCTCGGCTTTTTTTCAACAGTGACCTGTACTTGTTGAGTAATTCTGCCGGTCTCCTACTCTTAATATCATTAGTGCCAACGTGTACAACTATATCACCTTTTGTGCCCTTGAAAGATGATATCCGCTCTACAACGTCATCAACCTTTGCCCCTGGCAGACATACCCTGGTCCTGTTCCACCTATCCTTTTAACATAGCATGTTCCCCGTTTCCCTGACAATAGAGTCACCAACAACTAATAGTTCCTGTGGGACCAGCGCATTCTGCCTTGGGGGTTGCCGCTGTGTTGCGTGATGACCAAGTGCAAGCTCTGGCGTTGATGTGGGCAGCTGAGAGCTTGATGGGCCCCCTCAATTTATTTCCTTCGAGGGCATCCACCCTGTCCTTCAAACTCTCATATAGGCCCATAACAACGCTGAGTTGTCGCCTGATTTCCTTACACTCCTTACATCGCGCACACACAAAGACATCCCCCATGGCAATATCATGTTCCGTTCCAGAGAGTTCGGCAAACATTTCACAAGTTGCACATTTTTTTAGGCTGTGACGCGTTGGAGAATCGCCCCCCCCTCAGTTCTCCCCCGAGTCACAACACTCCTGCCACTTTGTGCCCGTTGCTTTGCTGCTCTAGTTCGGGGCATGGTAGTTTAATTAATAAAATCAATAAATTAAATGTCAGTAGTATTTGAATAGAAACTATGAAATAGAAACAGTGAAGCGTATTACTATATAATTATGCGTTAGAGCTACCTCAATTAAAAATTTGAATTCCCTACAAAAACTTTGAATTCCCTATATACAAAAACAATGGCTACAAAAATCGAACAAAAATAACGGTTTTACCTATCGTAAGTAAAATCCAAAGAAAGCTATATAACACTCTACTATCGGTTAGGCCAAAATTATCAGGCTTATACCTTACAATTGAAGTCCTCTAGAACTTCATTTGCTCTGCACTCTAGCTCCAGGCGGGAATTATCAAAAATCAGAATTGCAGGGTTGTCTGCATAAGCTGTCTGAAGGATGTTGTCTCGATCAAACGAAAGCCACCCATCAAGGACCATGTTCCAGCACACAGGCCAAGAACAGAGCCCTGATGGCAGCCCCTAGAAGCAGATCTGGAGACAGAGCAGAATCCTGAGGAAACTGTGATGCTGCGAGAATCAAAGTAATTCGAAAAGAGACGGTAAATAGGAGCAGAGACCCCTGCCTCTCTGAACTTCGCCAGCACACTGCCACCATACAGCATTGAATGCCCCTTTGAAGTCAACAAAGAGACAGATGACATATTTAGAAGTGGAATGTTTTTGAACAGTATTCAGAACCTGACAAATAGCATCAACCGAAGACCTTCCACGGGTAAAGTCGAATTGAAGTGGGGAACTTAGATTTCTATCTAAATAGAAATTTAGAAAACGAGATACAATTTTTCTAGGACTTTGCCAAGGATGGGCAACAGAGCAATGGGCCTGTAAGAGGCCGGATCATTGGAGGGTTTTGTCAAAGGACTTAAGCAGAAGTTTAAGTCTAGCCCGTTTCCAAGCCAGCGGGAATAATCCTGAAGACAGACAAGCATTCAAAAGATTTACTATAATTAATGGGCAATTTTTCCAAAATCTTTTAAGTACAGAAATCTGAAGGAGATCCTGTCCAGGACATTTACCATCCCTTAAGGTTAAGATAGCAGATTCCAACTCAGTATCCGTAAAAGGAACTTCGGCTCGGGCCCTTGGTAAAATAAATGATCTCATCTCATTGTAGTTTGGATGGTGTTTTCACAGTAGGCAGTGTGCTCATGGAGCAAGCCGTCTAAGATAGCATTTATGGACAAACTCCAGTCCAGGGTTTCATTACCATTTACAATCAGAGAAGAAAGAACACCGCCGGGATGAACCTTCTTACTAACAAGTTTGTAGGATAATCCCCACGGATCTTGATTTATGTTATGCTGAACAAACCTTGCCCAGGCAAGTTTCTTCTCTTGGAAAATTGTATAGATATACCATTTTCCAAGAGAAGAGAGAGAGAGAGAGAGAGAGACGAGAGAGAGAGAGAGAGAGAGAGAGAGAGAGAGAGAGAGAGAGAGAGAGAGAAAGAATCTTTATTGCCCTTCACGGCCATAAAGCCTGGGGTTTAACTCCTTCTATTGGATTTATACAACTCACCAAGTATGTCAATCTCATCTCTGGGCCTGTTAGCTCTCTTTGCTCTCTGAAAATTACGACGAGCATTTTAGCATTAGCATTAGCATTAGCATTAGCAGAGGCATATGATGCAAGAAAGCAAGCTTATTCAGCATCAGCCAAAAAAAAAAAAAAAAAACACACCACTCCCATTTCACCCCTCCGTTCGTTCGAAATACCTGTCCAGTTGAGCTTTAAATTTGTTTAGGCTATCAACTTCAACAACAAGTGATGGAAGTCGGTTCCACCAACCAACCACCCGCTGGCCAAAGGCAAATTTCCGCACATCTATCCGACATCCGTCCTTCCTCAATTTGAATTTATGCCCTCTGAGGTGATTATTCTGAGAAAGATGAAGAATCCCATTGGCATTGAGCATGCTCAAACCATTCAAAGCCTTATACACCTCTATCAGATCACCTCGCCGGTGCCTAGTCTCCAGACTCTGTAATTTGCAAAACTTAAGCCTTTCTTCGTAAGAGCAACCCTTTGTTCCATTTACTAATCTTGTTGCCCTTCTCTGTACCCGTTCCAGCAGCTCTACATCCTTCTTGAAATGAGGCCTCCAGACCTGTATACAGTACTCAAGATGTGGCCTTACCATTGCCTTATACAAGGGAATAATCACCTCCTTATCCCTGCTAGAAAAATTCCTGTATATCATTGACAAGACACCATGCGCTACTCTTGCAGCTCGTCTGCACTGCTCAGAGAACTTCATATCTGCCTGCACAATTACCCCCAGGTCCTTTTCATTCTCCACCACTGTCAGTGTAGTACCGCAGAGTTGATACGTTGCTCTGGGGTTACTGTTTCCCATATGCAGCACTTTACATTTGTCGATGTTAAACCTCATTTGCCACCTCTCAGCCCATCTGTTCAACCTTTCCAGATCCTGTTGCAGCAGCATAGCGTCAGTATTGTCCTTAACGACCCTGCCAACCTTTGTATCATCTGCAAACTTGGACATTAAACTTGATATCCCATCATCAATATCATTCATAAACACCGAAAACAACAACGGACCCAACACTGAACCTTGAGGAACTCCACTAATAACATTAGTCCACGTTGAGCAGTGTCCATTGATTACCACTCTCTGTCTTCTACCACTCAACCATCCCCTTATCCATAGCAGCAATTTGCCTCCAATGCCACACTGCTCCAATTTGTGCAGCAGTCTTCCATGTGCAACAGTATCAAAAGCCTTTCTAAGATCCAAATATATAATATCAAAGTTATTCCCTGCATCCAGTTCTTTTGTGACTACATCATAGTATCCAATCAAATTGGTCAGGCAAGACCTGCCCTTAACAAAACCATGCTGCGTCTGAGCTATAACTGAATTCTTGTCTAGATGATCCTGCAGTGCTTCTTTAACCAGTGCCTCCATTAATTTACCTGGAACAGAAGTTAAACTAACAGGTCTATAATTACTTGTGTCAGCCTTTGATCCTCCTTTGTGAATTGGGGTTACATTTGCACATCTCCAGTCTATGGGCACCTCCCCTGAGTCCAAAGAAGCTCTCATAATTATGGCTAGGGGTTTGCATACTTCCTTTGCTGCCTCCTTTAATATAACTGGATAGATCCCATCCACCCCAGGTGCCTTTTTTATGTTTATCCTCAACAATCTCTCCTCCACTTTCCTCTCAGTTATTACAAAATCATCCAGCTCACTGCCAATGTTTACTTTACCTACATCATTCTCCTTCCTGAATAACTCCTCATGCGTGAATGTAGATGCAAAATACTCGTTTAGATTGTTAGCCACCTGAGCAGGATCCTCAACTGTTGAACCATCAATATCCAGTGGACCAATCTGATTCATCCCTTTCCTTTTCGAGTTCAAGTATGTAAAAAACTCTTTTCTGTTTTTCTTTGCATCCTTTGCCAAGGATTTTTCATAGTCTGCCTTTGCCTGCCTAATCTCCTTTGTGACTTGGTTACAGACCAACTTATATCTATCATAGGCTTCCATGTCACCCATTAATTTGTATGTATCCCATGCATTTTTCTTCTCTGCCACATGTCTCATTAGTTCATCTGACAACCATTTAGGCCTAAACCTTGAACAATATTTCTTAGTTGGTATGTAAAGCCTGGTAGCCTCCAAGATTAGTTCCTTGAATGCTTCCCATTTTGAGTTTGCTGTTGGTAACATCATCAGTTGGTCCCACTGTATAGAATTTAAATACTGTCTCAGACCATCATAGTCGCCTTTACGAAAACAAAAACCCTTCCCTTTACCTCTGATGGCAGTTACCTCCTTGAGTAAATCCCACTTCAACACACTGTGATCACTGCCACCTAGTGGTTCATTTATCTGCAGGTTCTTAATGCATGAAGAATCACTACTGATAATCAGATCAAGAGTATTGCTCCCTCTTGTTGCCTCACGAACATGCTGATGTAGAAAACAATCATCCAATAAATCCACAAAAGCCTTGCTAGTGTGCGAGTGACCAACCCACAAATTCCAGTCAATATCTGGGAAATTAAAGTCCCCCATTATAAGACTCTCAGATTTACTGGCCCACTCTATTTCCCTGTACAATATCTTATTATACTCATCAGAGTCATTAGGTCTATAGCACACTCCTACTCTCAATTTTGATTTCCCTATGCTTATGTCGCACCAAACTGACTCGACACTGCCCTGTCCATCGATGTCGACTGGCTTCACTTCCTTGGACTTTATGTGTTTCTTAATTAATTTTGTAAGTTTCTTCTGAGAATTATGAGATTTGGGGTCCACCATGAAACACTATTCATTTTTCGTTTTTTTCTTTTTTAGAGTGGGCTCACAGACGGTGATTAGAATCTCTTGAGAGATTCTAATCACCCAGAGACCTGCATATCAGCAGGAAGCGAGCCAAGTTGGACGATTATTTCTTCTGAAATAAGCTCATGAACGTTTACATCAAAGATATTCCAATCAATGTGTTTTTTTTTAAAACGCGGAAAGTCAAAACAGCACCTAATAATCATAGGATTGTTGTTTAACTGATCATAAAAGTGATGACATTGTGGTCGCTCGAGCACCACGAAGTATGGCTAAGCCATTTGGAAATGTCATAACCAAGAGTAGAGTTTCAAAGGGTAAAGTCAATATAAGATTGACCCAGAGAAGAAACAAAAGTAGGCGGATGGCCTTGGGTATTCCACAGAGTGAGGTTATTGGACTGAATAAGCTCCTCCCAAAGCTAACCTTTAGCGTCTGTAGTAGGGCTATTCCAAAGCTGGTAGTGAGCATTAGCATCCATCATAAAAATGAAGGGAAAATCAGATAAACGGATCAAAACGTCTTACATGTAATTTAGAAATGGCTCTATGGCCTTTCCAGCCTGACTACATTGAGCGTACAGAGAAACAACATAAAATAAACACTGCCAACTAGAGGAAAGAAAATTTTTCTACACCCATACAAGCCCGCTTCAAGATAACAAGGCTTCTCCAGTTTGAGACGATAGAGAGCATTAACTAGGGCGTATTTCTGATTTATTTTTTTTGCCACCACCCATCCGAACCCAACAAACACACACACAGGAACTGAATGTTGGGATCCGCTTTCTACCCGAACCGACCAAAGGGCACCCGTACGGGGAGCCCCGAACCATCTGAGCTGCCACCGTCTTTCTGGCCAGCAGAAGGATGGAGGCGGCTCAGGGAACCCTCCCTCAACCATACCATAAACACTCCAAAATAAACTTCCCATAAGATGGGGATGGCCCTTTCCCCACAGCATAACAATTCCAAAAGACACCTTTTCAATTAACACCCATAATGCAACGCCACAAAATTAAAATTAAAAATATTCACTTTGACGTCGCAACAAATACATTCAATGGTTACATCTAACCCAAATCTAACGGGATACCCGCACAGTCACAAGGAAATGTCGAAGCCCACTGTATACGATGATCCCAGTTCAAGCCCAGCCCAAAGATAAAAATAAATTGAAGATTAAATTCTGAAATTAAAACCAACGCTATCTACTTACAGAAAAACAAAACAATGCCAGAAAAATAAACATTTCTTTTCAAACCCCCTCAGGTCAAGTGTTTGACTGGTCAAGTCAAACACTTGACTTGACCCGTCATCTACTTGCCAAGAAGAGCTTGGCAAGTGGATGACGGGAAAAACGTGGCTGTGAGCCATGACATAAGTAGACTTTTTTGTAGAGTACAGGAGCTAGAGGAACCGTATCTTCTGGTAATGTGATGACGAAGGTGGGTGCAGGTGAGGATCTGGTGACATATCCAACCCCTTTTGCTGTTATGATATCTAGAACGGCTTGTGCACACGATGATTAAAGAAGTCTGTATTGCTGCTTTGCATTTATGGTTTTAATGGGAAAGTCTTTTGATCCTTTCCATTCAAGCGGTGGTGTCAGGAGGGCGCCAGTGGTCGTACTCCTGCCCAGTTCCACGTACGAAGAAGGAGAATTTCATCGGTTGCACGATCTGTTATCCTTTTATTGTACAAGAGCGGTTCGGAAAAATATTCCGGGAAGTGATGATCCCTCAAGAGTGTGGTGAAGATTTTTACAGCGGTACAGAGCATCTTTACAGAAGGACGGTAATCAGAGAGTTGCTAGTTCCACATCGATTCACAAGATTGCTAAGCGAGATAACACTCTAGTTGCTGTTGCTATTAATTTATCTTTAGTGGCGGTTGTGGGCATTTCATTTGCAGTGTCTTAAGAAGATGATCCGCAAGGCTGCGATTTTGTCATCAAGCGAGACCAACCCCTAATCCCCGTGAGTGAATGGTAGGTAGAGTTTAGAACAGGACATCCAGTTGGTTTTCTTCCAAATGAAGTTTCGGATGGATGCTCGCATTTGGTGAAAGAAGTCAAGGCGGAGTTAGAACTTTAAGGTGCACCACGAACGCTTTCCGCCACCTGGTTCACCAGAAGCAATCGAACTCTCAGCGAACATGTAGCGTACACTCTTCTTTATTTTCCCAAGTTTTCTCTCGATACGACTCAGCAATTCGAGGCAGTTCTTGTGGGAGAAAAGGAGATTATTGCAGGGATACACGCCCAGACATTTCTGTTCCTCTTTGAACCATGTGCATTGGATTGGGAAGTATGTTCTGGTTTATCAGTTTCCTGACCAAAGGCCACTGCTTTTGCCGTGGTTACGTTTTGTTCCTGATGCTTGAGCACACAGATAAATAGACCTTTTGTCGATGTCATTCATCGGGAAGTAGCGGAATACCAGTGTAACGCTTTGGGAAGAAAAAAGTTTTTTCTTTGTGAATGGCAATATTGTTTCCTTGCCTCAGCAGTTTAAACCTAGATAGCCAAAAAAATAGCATTTTCCTCTAGCTATTTCTTCATTTTATCAACTGAAATATAAGCTAGATGAAAGAAGTCTGTGTCTTGCGGCTATTATTTCACTGTAAATTATTGCATGGTTTAAAATAAATCGCATATAAAAAGCACACACCAAAATCATTGGTCGTCAAGAGAAATGATTAATGTTATTGTGGTATCCTTTGTAATTTGTCTAATTATTTTTACTTGGGGACATTTACAAATGTAGAACCAGCAAACCCATCTGAAAATCCAATGGCAATTACGTCTTCTATCACAGAGAACCTGACCTCTCTTTCAACTTACTTGAAGATGTTTGGATTAAACCTTAACCCTTCTTAATCTGCAATAATGATTTACTGATTGAAACAGCAACCAACAGTAATTCAACCATTAGTTTTGGGTACTCTCATCCCAGTGGTTACCTGCCATAAGGACCTCGGTGTCTATTTTGATCCGAAGCTGAAATTTAATGTTCACAAAGAAAACCTCCAGAAGCGATTCAACACCCTACGCTGGACAGCGAAGCAGCAATTACTTCATTCCAACGAACCGCAACCACTACCAGATATCTTCAAACAGCTGTTTATTACGTTATTGTATACGCTGTTGAAATTTGGGCATCAGTCTTTATTTTAATACCTGCCCAGGCCCTCCCAAGAATTCAGGAACTGCTCCGTCTTGAAGTTAACCTGCAGAAAATGGCTACCCACAACAAATACCTTCGCATTCTAGTAGAGTGGATTGCATCTGTTGAACTGAGAAGAATCTTCCGAATTCTGTTACAATGTTCAGTTCTTTTACTCTTAATATTTTCTATTTATTATAATTTCATATTTACACGTTTTAATTTTTGTGTAACCCAAATCTGATGTAACTGTTTTTTTTTTTTTTTTTACCAATTTAATCGCATATATAATGTAAAACTCCTGGCTATGTTGCCTTGATGACAGTTATTGTTTCTAGTACATCTATCATACTTAGCTGCAATAAAGAAGTTTATTAAAATCTGAAACCTGCTGTCATAATACTATCGGAGAAGTATTTTTCAAATTAATAATAATAATAATATGATTTGAGCGATCCAATTTGTTTGAATATAGTTCAATATCAAGACAACTTGTTGTGAAGGCAAAGTTCATCTTTCTTCCAGACTTTGTGCCTGTATCCCTTGCACCCACAACTACTCTTTTTCGAGCTGACAAAGGTATAACCCAGTTTTGTGTCTTCCGGTGATCTCCTTCCCTAACAGGTCTCAATCTCTCCAGTTTTCGATCTTTGAGCAGCATTAAATCAGAGTACTGTCCAATGACATCGTGCACCGGTTTGACTTCACGAATTTTAAGAATCATCCGGAATCCACTGATATCAATGAATTGAGATATGCGTATGTCCAGCCTGGCCATGTAAAAGAGTGATATTTAATGAATTATTGCATGGAAAGAATTTCCTTTTTGTAAACACCCATGAAATTGAGCTCATTGTAAAAATCCTAAAATGTACAAAAGAATAATTTGAAGCATCACGAGGATTTACTATTAAGTGAAATAATATTATAGTGGGGTATCAATAAATAAACTAATTAAGATGAGTAAATAATAATGAGATATTTTAAAATATCAGAACATTGTTAGTGAGAGCAGTCACAATGGGAAATAGTTTACTGTTGGAGAAAAAAGTTGCAATTTTCTCTAATTTGTATTTCCAATTGTCAGGTCACAATGGCCAAAGCTCACTTCACGCATTCTATTCTTTTATTCTTCGTCATTTCATAGACTCATCTTCACGTATGAGCAAGCATTTCTATACAAAGAAAACCAATAAGCAAAATAAAGAAGAAAATTACTCAGAAAGAGAAAGAAGTAATTCGAGAGACAAAGAAAAAGGGAAAGAAAAGGAATTCATAATATAAAGGAGAAAAACAGAAAGAAAAATAAAAAAGAAAAGGGGTAAGTAGTAGAAAGAAGAAAAGGAGTAAGAAAAAGAAAGGAGTAAGAAAAGAAAGAAAGGAGAAAAAGAAAGGAAAGTAAGAAGGGAAGAAAGGTTATAAAAATATTTATATAAAGAAAATAGAAAATAATGGAAGTTGTCGATTGTGTTCTTTTTTGGATTACCCCATGCATCAATCTGTATCACACAATCCGCGACAGAAGAAGGGGTAAGTTTACTAAGGTTTTTTCATGTCTTGTTGTTATAATTATTAGTCATAATAGTTATTATTGTTAAAAATTATAAGATGGAAACTGTAAAATCTTGAAATTGCAACCAATTCATTTTGGATATCAACACCGAATCTGGTTTTATATTGCAGAGAGGAGACTTCTCAGGTTAAGAGAAAAACATCGACAGATGCGGAACGAAAGAATAGCCAAGTACGGTCCTTATGGTCCAGCCCGACGCACAAGAGGAAGCCTCGATCTTCGACTTGCAATGGCCCGCCATTATCGAGAACGGGCAGAAGCGGACGCGGCCGTGTATAAAATCCTAACTGCATCCGAACCAATCCCGGGTCGAAAATCTCCAAGACCACCAAAGCCTCGCATAAATAACTGGTTCCCCGGCACCCCTCTCAACAAGGAATAAGCGAGACTTTACTGTGTCCTGGAAACCCTTTTAATAAATGTTTATGTGGTGTGATTGTTGAGGGGATGTCAGGGAACCATTTATTTATTCTTTTTGGTATAAGAAAGAAATCTGTAAGCAATAAAGGATTGCTGTAAAAAAACATTGTAGTCGTTATATGTAATAGTTTACTCAAAATCAAATATTATGCATAAAACCCTCAGACAATATAACACTGTAGTATCGGGTAGGCCAGTGGTGTTCAAACGGGGTGCTGCAACAACATTCCAGGGGTCCACATAATTCGAGTTAAAGTTACTTAAACTTATTATTTTTTTAAAATTTATTATTTCATTATGAAAAGGTGTGCAGTTTTTGTTTAATTTTGTAAGGAACTATACTGATGTTTATTAGTACTCCTTTTTTTTTTTTTTTTGTCCTCTCTTTTTCCCATTATATTTAGGAGGGCAACGTTTTTACTGTTTCGTCCTGTAGGGGAGGTTCCAATGAAAGTTAGATGGTGGCATTTTTTATTTGGGGAAGGGTGCAGGAACAGCTTGGCAAGCGGATGACGGGAAAATCGTGGCTGTTTGGCGTGACATAAGTAACTAATAGACTTTTTTGAAAGTGAAGAAGCCAGCGGTACCGTATTTTCTGGTGATGTGATGAAGAAGGTGGATGCAGGTAGAGGATCTGATCACACTTTCAACCCCTTTTGCTGTTGTGATATGTGGAGGGGCTTGTGAAAACGCGGATTTAGACGTTTGGGAAAGTCTTTTGATCCCTTCCATTCAAGGCGAGGTGTCAGGACGTGTCCAACAGTACTAATTTTTGTCCAGTTCCACGTAGGAAGAAGGAGAATTTCATCGGTTGCAGGCTCTATTATTTTTTTTATTGTGACACAGTCCACTGCTCAGCTGTCTCGAGGTCCCCCTGGGGCGGAAGACACCAGTGATGTGGCGCCTCCGTAGCCAGGTGGGCAGGAGCAGCAGTGAGTAGGAAACGCTTCTTGATTGGACCAGGGTTCGAACCCGTGACCCCCAAATACGGAGGATGCGGAAAGGTTAGGGAATGACCACCGCATATCCCCGGAACAATATGGCCTTAGTTGCTAATGCTCCTAAAAACCAAATAACAACAACATCAGTCTGTAATTTTTCATTCTCCTCCATTCTCCAACTAGATTCATCCTCACTTTGAAAACGGCTCGAGATCTTAAGTGTTGACTCATTGAAGAACATTATACAAGAATGTCACATATCCCCTACTCCGAGCTGAGTTATCTGCATGTATGCAACTTGGGTGTTTATAAATTGGCTTGTTATGCGTTATTAGTATTAGTAGCACAAATGATACAAAAAATTAAGCTTATACACATCAGCCAAAAAAATAAAAAATAAATAAATAAAACTTCCCATTTCACCTATCCACTCCTCTAGCCGTTTGTCTAGTTCTTCCTTCTAATGTGTGGAAAAATATGTAAATTACACTGTCTGGAATGGAAATAAAATTTCCATACGTAAACATTTCTAAAAACGTTTTTCGAAATTTTTTGTTTATAAAGTTGATAAATCCCTGTAATAAATATAATAATTGTGATCTAACCCGACCCTCATTACTAGACCTAACAGTATATCCACCGCCAAGGATGCCACGTGTCTGTAGTATCGTTTGTCATTTCCGGTGACGGCGTGCTATACTGTAACGGAATTTTTATTGCGATTTTTTTTGTATATAACACCCCTATTTTTAATTAATAGACTAATTAAATTATGGCCGTGAGCCTTAAAGTTCCGCTGTGGTCAATAATTATAATATCTGGGGTTCGTCACAGATTCTTCCCTGTAAGACAGGCTAGGGCTTGCAAAAACGCTGGGAGTGCAAAACGCTGATGGAACTGATATTTTGGTCCCACATGTCACCGCCACCCCTCCACTTTTACTTTATCAACTGAGTGTAACAAAATAATAACAGTACATAAAATAGTGTTGTTATTATTATATAATAAAGTCAAACCCCTTCCCCAAAATGTGCACATTTAGGTGAATTGTTTTAAAACCAAATTAATCCAACTTTGTTTACCCAACAAACACAGTACTGTACAAAATAGAGCGTTCAAGTTTAAGTTTTTAATCAAGGTTTTTTTAATTTTAAAACATCATAACAATAACAAGAGAACAAAAAACTGCTCCCTATCGCCCATTAAAAATAATACAAAACGTAAGCAAAACCTGAACATACTATCCGATAACCATAAATAAGCCAGTTGAGTTTAGATTATAAATAAACGAAAAAAGGTCAATTACGTACATATACATTAATGACACTAGAAAATTTATTGAAAATTAATTTCCCTTTTTAATGATGATGGTAAACATTTTGTGGTTGGCAGTGTTTGTTCGAAGATAAAATAAGGGCCAAGTTCGAATCGATACGATGAGATTGCGCAACAATAAATAGGAAATATTTACGAAACCATTTTTTAAATTTTTATTACAAATTTTTATTTCATTTTTGTCATTTTTGCAGTATGTGATGCGCAGTTATTTCAAAAATTTAAGGGTTGAAATTTTGTCACTAGGAGACAGTGCGTCACCAGCTTTATCTGCCATCTTGACTATAGTAGTAACTATGAATTGCACATTTTTCCAGCGCTGCAGTTTTGTTTTCTGTCTAAACAACGACCAGCGTGTTATTGTGATAGTCTGGAGGTCAAAGATCAGATCAGATCAAATCGCAGCGTTTCAGGTACACTATCCGTAGTGGTGCCGATTGTTTATTGTAATAAGTTCCCTACTGATAGCAGAAGCCTCCTGTAGTACGCACTGTTCGATTGGCACAGCAATGCAATCAGTGATTTTGCAATGTGACAGTGTAAACACAAATTAGTTAGGCGTTTTACCGAAGTACACATCTCAGTAAGTATAAATTTATTTATTTGTTTGCATACTATTTGTGTATGAGAGAGAGTACATACAGTAGTACTTACATAAGTCAACAAATATCTTCTTTCATCTTCTCAACCTCCAACCCAAGCACGGTACTAAGTACTATAGGTTCTAATACCTCTCGGGTTTGTGGTTTTCATGAAAAAAAAAAAAAAATAAAAAATACAATACAGTAAAAGATAAACTGTGTGCTTCTAAATATTCCTTTAAAAAAGTTATAATTTACGAATAATTACACTTGGTTTAAAAATACTATCTTATTATAAAGCAGACTAGAAAAATGTAATAATTATTTATTTTTAAATGGTTTTTTTTTTTTTTTTTTTCAATCTTATGTTTTCACATAATATGCACTGAGTGGACAGATATTATGGGATACTTACCTAGTAACGGGTAGGCCATTCCATAGCTGTAAAATCTGCGGAATACTCTTCGAACCATGTTCTAGTCACCACGGCTCTGTGCTGGAAGAGTTCATTGTTCTGTGGGTGCACGATGACCATGAAGGGATGCAGTTGATCTGCAAGGATGGACCGTTCAGAGGTCCCAACGTGTGCCAGTTGAACACGCCCCAGACCATTACCGACCGTCCACCTGTGTGAACAGTTCCGTGTTGACATGACGGGTGCATAGCTTCGTGCAGTTTCTGCCAAATACCTCCCGTCAGTTCGAAATAACTGGAAACGAGACTCATTGGACCAAGAGACTCGTCTCCAATCATCCAAGGTCCAGTGCTGATGTCTTTCACTCAGTTGAGGCTTAGAGTCCTGTGTTATGGTGTTAGCAATGACTCTGGTGGGTCCGATAGCCTATTGTGGCCAATGATTGTCGGATGGTCTTAGTGGAGACGTTTCTGGCACCTCCCTCGTTGAAGTCGGCTGTGATTTGTGCCACTGTCGCTCTCCAGTTGACTGAAACAATGCGAGACAGACTTCGACGGCCATGTTCATCCACCACCTCTCTCCCACAGTAGTGTCCACGATGAGATGTTATTCCGGAAATGGCGTATACCCTTGATACTGTCGAACGGGGATAGTGCAATTTCTGTACCACCTCCGCAATAGATTTATCCATGTGTCGGGTACCCTCTATCATCCCTCTCAAAGTCGGTTAACTCACGACGTTTATCCACTTTGCCTTCACAACTTAGTTGCTTTGATATTGTATTACCTTCAAATAGTATTGCGGAAAGGTTAATCTGGCATTAATTTAATTGTACTTTGTGTACTGTATTTATCTACACTAAAAGTTTCATTATAAAATTGCCATTACGTAATTTGTACAAAACTAACGATTTTTTCTTTCTTAACAAGCTTGCACTTTATGTGTGTCTACAATATATGAAATGAATATTTTATATAAATATTTAATATATTAAATTGATATTAAAATGACATATAAAATTTGTTATACAAATGCTGAAATTCTGGCAGAACTTCAGCTGACGTGACATTACGTCAGCTGAAGACAATTTCAAGGCATTATTTAAAAAAAAAAAAAAAACCCTTTATGATTTTAAATATCACAAATGATCTGTAACTCATTCGGTGCCTAACAATTTGCACTTGCCTGCCACTCGAAGTATTTGCGAGGGTTTCAATATTCTCCTTTCGTTTTTATGCCAGAAAAATGGTGTTTGCATCATGACAATGTGCCGTGTCATTTCTCTGTTGCAGTGAGAGAGTTTTTAACGAAAAATGAGATCGCAACATTGGAGTACCCTCCTTATTGTTCCGATCTGGCGCCGTGCGACTTTTCATTGTTCCCGAAAATTAAAATCGACCTCAAAGGAAAACGATTTGAGGACAATAGATATTCAGAAAAACACAATGCAGCATTTAAAGGTGGCCGATGCTGTTTTAGCTCCTGGAAATCGCGAATTTGGCGCTGCATAGGCCCGGCTGGAGAGTACTTTGAAGTGGATATAGATTGAAATTTGTATTTAAAATAATAAATGATTTAAAAAATATTTCTCGTTTCTTTTTAGCCACACCTTGTGTGATATGTTGGAAATATGTCGTGAAAGCCCTTATACATGTAATAAAAGAAAATTAAAACAATCTTACTTTTAAAAAATGTAATATAGGCTAACGAATACATTTAGTCCTTACAGAACTTATGTTATGGAATTTGCTTAAACCCATTCTATTTATCTACTTACTAGCCCTCTTGGGTAGCACAGTTGGTAGAATTGGCTTCTTCCCCACACGGGCGGTAAATACTTCATTCGCGTCCCCTCAATGAAGTGAGAAATTTTTATGGGCCTTTTTCACAACGTGGCTGAGTTAGTCGGTCTCAGGCGAGGAGAACATCATTTTCCTCCCAGAAACTCGGTTTTTTCGTCACTCCTACTCAGGGGCCCCTGAAGGGTATGGCGCGCCCTTAGACCACATTCACTGATGTTACCTCCCTAATTTTTTAGAATGATTAATTTTACATTTTATTTACTTACAAAAAGGAAATTATACGCAATATAATTACATAAATTAGGAATTATAATTATGCAAATCAGTAAATTATGAATTTAATATTGTTTGTTTTTAACATATTAACACATAAAATACACAAAATTTTTCTTGTGGACTTTGTTTTTGGGAGGAGGGACGCTTGGTTGTTTTGGGTATTTTTTATTATTATTATTATTATTATTATTAATAGCCATATAGTACAAGGAAGCCTGAGGCTTATGCTGCACCAGCCAAGAAAAAAAAAAAAAAAAAAAAATCTGAGTTACCCTTAGAGAGAGAGAGAGAGAGAGAGAAAAGTAGAAGGGAATCACCAAGAAAGAGAAGAATGATGATATCCAGTTCAGGACCCTGGGTGTGCCAAGCCCATACTCACTAGATGTGAGCCCCTGGGGATAATTTTCTGGCGCTTCAGCTTCTATGGCCATAATGCGCCGAAACTTACTTTTTATGGATCATTATCTGATGTCTAGGAGGGGAGTCCTAGGGGCGCCAAGCCGCTCCTCCTAGACATCAGATAATGTCTGGGAGGGGAGGCCTGATAATTATAAATTATAATTATCATTATAATTTATAATGATTCGATACGAAATTTAAAAACATAAAATAAAATAAATAAGTAAATGGTCCTTTCTCTTTTAATATGGAGGAAGTGTTTTCTTTCTGAATTTTTCCGGTGATGTGTTGATTGTGCATTTTTGAATCTATCTACGCGAAACGATGTCCATTTTGATGTCAAGAGTCAATAAATTGGAGAAATATGAATATTTTTGCAATCGAAAGGTAGTTGATTGACCTTAGGTATGTGAAACGATCAAATACAAAAATAAACAAAACTTCTCCAACAATTTAATTCGTGAACTCAAATACCATTTGACGACATTGCTTCCTGGTGTTGTTATTATCTTCCATCTGTTCTCAGTCAAGGTTATCAGAGTAGTTAGGGTAACCTTGGTCGTAGTAATCGCTCGCTTACACCGTTGCTTGGCGACAGTCCGTAATGGTTACGATCTTGTACCGCGTAAAACACGAAGGCGGCGGTTGATGGTGGTAGTACTGGTATGAAACAACGAAGTCTTGAAAGAATTGGAATGAAATCTTGAAGTAAAGGAGTGAGGAGAAAGGGTTCTGTAACCGGTGAGAGAGAGAGAGAGAACAGAATAACAATCGTGAAGGCCCTGAATTTTCAGAAGTAAATAGTGACGGAAATAACTGCAGAGCCATGGATCACGTGTTGTACTGTTTATGCGTTAAAAAAGGTTGGTGTTAGGAGCGATTTTTTAGATTTTAGATGATCGATTATCCGCATGTTATGTGCAGACTGTGGAATGATAAAGTTTTACCTGCTTATCAGAATATAAATGTAAATATTGTTTCACTGGGATCCAAAGTAAGCTTGATGGTTGTTTAGAACTGGCTTACCATGACAACGTTGTTTTGTTTTCGTATTGCTTATATAGTTGTATTTAATGTCTGGTAATGTTCAGCCTCACGGATTACGTGTGCAAGTATTTTTCCGACTACCCCCATGGGCTCACATCAGGTGAGTATGGGCTTGGCACACCCAGTGTCCTGAGCTGGATATCATCATTCTTCTCTTTCTTGGTGATTCCTTTCTACTTCTAACTCTGTCTCAGGGTAACTCGGAAATTTTTTTTTGGCTGGTGCAGCATAAGCCTCAAGCTTCCTTGCACCATATGGCTAATAATAATAATCTCAGTGAACAGTGCCCTTACTACTGCCCAGGGTATGAATGGTGATGGTTTAGTACCACACCAAATTTTGACAAGTACTAAAAATAAGTGGTACAACCCTAAAAATTGGACTCTAAAAAGGGGGCTAAATTTAATTAAATTTACAGGAGTGATTTACCAATTATTAAAATCAGTATCCAGATTAAACATTATAAGTTATGAATTGTTTCATTATAAATAAAATAGATTAATTTCCAGATTAATTCATAGATATGCTAAATTAACGAAAATATTGTTAATTTTAACATTGTTTATTTGGTTCAGACAAATAGTATACTTAGCCTTTTTTGGAGACACCAGGACATTACACTCAAAATCAGGATGTTTGGTCACCACAGTGGTATTTAACCATATAAAAGTTTCCATTATATTGAGTGCTTAAAACCAGGGCCGGATTAAGGATGAAATATGCCCTGGGCCCTGGCCATATATAAAGCTGAGGCCCCTTCCCCGGCCATATTTAATTTGAGGCCCCTTTAATATATATATATATATATTAAACATACATATAAATACAAATATTACATATGCTTTTATATTTATATCGTGAATAATTCCTTCATAAAAATGTAAAATAAGAGGTCAAAAATGTTTTATGTTTTTTGACTTGAAAAATAAAGTACTAATAAAAACAGTTTTAGTAGAAACTTTTAACTTATTTATTGTACAATAAAAATATATAGGAATAAAATTTAAACACCTAACAAGTTAAGTTAAAAATGCTTTTATATTACATGTTTTCTTGGTTTATTATTATTATTATTATTAGAAATTTTTATCACTACTTTAAAAAATATTTACAGTGAAAATGAGGTCCCTCTTCGGGTGAGGCCCTGGCCTTGGCTAGTTGGGCCGTAGCATTAACGCGGCCCTGCTTAAAACTCTTTTATTTTATTTAAAACAGTTGCCGACACTGTTTTATTAGTTCATTAACATTTTTACATCTAAAAAATTCAAATAGCATTCAGTGATTTTATTGCAACAATAAAATTCTAATAATATTAATTTTTAAACATAAATTTCTAAGATAAATTCTTTCTTTAGCTTTTTCTGTTAGTTGGCCATTAACATATCAAAGTTTGTATTGAGTAAGTTAGTGCTAGAATAAGTGTTGCGAAAATAACTTCAGTACCAGATTTATAGAAATGGTTTTGAATTTCTTCAAAAACAAAAATTTAGATTTAGCACAGTGGCATTTTAATATGTTTGATATAATGCAGAGGCCTTTAGAACGAAGAGTACCTAGGGCCTATGAACAGAGAGATAATCTTGACTAGGTATACCACACTGACTGAGATATAGCTCACTCATGCATTGCCTGTTGTGTTGGACCTCTAATTATAGGCAATATTTGTAATAATTGACTTAAATATATTTGGTATTCAGCATTTCATTATAAATTGTAGCCATTCAAATGGCTACAATCAAATGGGTAATTATGCTATTGGCTTGAATTTCGCCAACCTCTTCCAAGCCAAGGATGTTTCACATAAAACCATCTACCATGCGTGCGCGGCACACGTGTCATTTTTTTTATACTTTGTCTAACCCTTTGTGAATGCTTTCTGTGCTGCATACCTCAGAACATTTTTGTTTTTTCTATTGTCAGGAATCCATTGTAGAATTTATTACATGCAATTCTGAATAAACCTGTATATTCATTTACTTTATTTTTTTATTTTTAACAGGCTCACTATAGATTTGACAACTCCTGCCAAGAAAGCTGTAGAAACCAAGATGAAGACTTCGCTGGCAATAAGTGCATTCCTAATATTTTTACATTTTGGATTTCTATATGCAGATTGTTCTTTTACTGTTGATGATCGCAGGAATTGTTTTTTAAAAGATGGTAAACCTTTTCGATATATTTCTGGTTCCCTTCATTACTTTCGGGTTCCACCAGCATGTTGGAAAGACAGAATGATGAAGATGAAAGCAGCTGGACTAAATGCTATACAAACATATGTTGAATGGAGTGGTCATGAACCAGAACCAGGTGTCTATAATTTTGCAGATAATTATGATCTTGTTTCATTTCTTAAGACTGCTGCCCAGCTAGGTTTGTTGGTTGTATTTCGTCCAGGTCCCTACATTTGTGCTGAGAGGGATTTTGGAGGCTTTCCTTACTGGCTGCTTAAAAAGAAACCATCCATGGTGCTAAGATCAAGTGACCCAACATACCTAAAATATGTAGATAGATGGTTTAAGGTGTTGCTTCCACTTGTTCGCCCACTGCTTTATGAAAATGGTGGGCCAATTATAACTGTTCAAGTGGAAAATGAATATGGACAACATGGCTGTGATTTTGAATACATGACCCATTTGAGGGATTTGATTCGTTCTTTGCTTGGTCCTAATGTTGTTCTTTTCAAAACTGATGTCCCTAATGTAGCATATTACATGTGTGACAACATTGATGGTGTGCTGACGACAGCAGATTTTGGATCTGGTCAAGATGTCCATGAAGCATTTGATACTGTCCGCTTATTTGAGCATAGAGGACCACTTATAGTAACTGAGTACTATCCTGGGTGGATGGACCACTGGGGTGAACCACATGCAAATGTGAGTGCTACAAAAATATGTGCAACTTTAGATAAAATACTGTCAACAAATGCTTCAGTTAATTTTTATATGTTCCATGGGGGAACTAATTTTGGATTTACAAATGGTGCCAATGAAGTCTATCTTCCACAGCCAACCAGTTATGACTATGGGGCACCACTGTCTGAATCAGGAGATCCCACATCTCTTTATACTGCTATACGTAAAGTAATATCTAAGTATGCACCACTTCCTCCTGGGCCACCTCCTCACCCTTCACCGAAATTGGCTACAGGTCCTCTTAAATTGAAATTTGTTTCATCCTTATTTGACAGCCTCCCCTTTTTAGGAGGACCACCTCCAGTGTTTTCAAAGTATCCTGAAACATTCGAAGCACTTAGTTTGACAGCTGGATTTTGTGCCTACTCAGTTTTGATAGATTTTATTCCTACAGATCCTGCTGTTCTAAGTATTCCTGACCTTCATGATAGAGGTTATATTTTTGTGGACAAAGAATTTAGAGGCATTCTAAGCAGACCATCTATTCTATCTATTGCTTTATTTCTGAATAGAGACCAGGTCATCACCATCCTAGTAGAGAATCAGGGACGTATCAACTCTGGAGCCAGTGACTTTAAGGTACCATAAGAAAATAATAATACAGTAATCTAATTATGAAATTGGTTATACAGGGTGATAAAAAAGTTATAATGGCATACGATATTTGTTTTGGGTATTTGTTAACTTATGTAGTAATACACATTCACAAAAGATATATACAAGAGTGACTTTCTTCTGTGTAACAAAAATTCACTGTTTTCATCATGTTTCTTCTCAAAATATGCATGCATGCATATTGTGTTTTAAATAGCCTCAAAGTAAAAGTTGGGTGAATGTAGTGTTTCAAAAAGATGTGCACACATTTTAGGAAATAAATAAAATTAATTAAAAACCTTAAGAAGTATTATTATTGAGTGTGCACAGAAGGAATAGTTTGTGGCATATGGTGAACTAGTGCAGATGTCGAAATTATCCATCATTTCCTTCCCGACACTGTTCACAACAGCAGACAACTGAATGATAAATGTTCTTCAATGTAACTATTCAGATAGTTTCATATGCTTGTTAATTTGATCTTTGTAATTGTTGAAGTGTGGTCGGTTTTCTACTGACTGAGGTTAAATCAGGTGAATTTGGGGATACTTGATACCTCTTTGGCCTATCTGTGAAATGATTATGAAGATAGGTCTTGATATTATGATGATAGTGTGGGGTCCTTTTTGGTAGTAACCCACCTCATTCCCATATACACAGTGCTACCACTTTATTAGGTACACCCCTGCTGTCCACAAAAATGGTTTGTCCCACAACATTGCAAGTCACATGACCACAGTTGTGGATATAAATGCAGCAGAAAAACCTTTTTAGTATCAGTTAAGCGTACGAATCGTAGCAAGAATGGGGAAAAGGAGTGATCTAATGGACTTCGAATGTGGCATGGCAGTAGGTGCAAGACGTACTGGACAAAGCATCTCTACCGAACTTTTCACACACCACAGTTTCAAGGGTGTATCGAGAATAGTGCAACGAACAGAAAACATCCTCTCAATGGCACTCCTGTGGAAGAAAATCACTTGTTGATGAGAGAGGTCAGAGGAGGATGGCTAGAATTGTGCAAGCAAACAGATGGGCCGCAATGTTGCACATCACGTCAGAATACAACCTTGGTATGCAGAACAAAATATCACAGCAGACCACTAGTCGCACTTTGTCACTAATGGGCTACAATAGCCGACGGCCACATCGCATACCTTTGTTATCAATGAAGAACAAGAGAGCACACCTCCTGTGGGCACAGCAACACCAGCACTGGACTATCAAGGATTGGAACACAGTTGCTTGGTCTGACAAGTCGAAGTTCCTGGTGCATCATGTTGATGGAAGGCTCAGAATTTGGCGAAAACAACATGAATCCATGGACTCGTCATGTCTGACGACTACTGTGCAAAGTGGTGGGGGCAGTGTTATGGTGTGGGGAATGTTTTCTTGGCACACATTGGGTCCATTGATACCCATAGATTCACGTCATATTGTACTTTAACATCGTTGCTGACCAAGTGCATCCGTTCATGTTGTCAGTTTATCCTCAGTTAGATGGTTACTTCCAGCAGGATAATGCACCAGTGCACAAAGCCCAAATCACTATGGAATGGTTCCAGGAACATGACAATGACTTTTCTTTGCTGCAGTGGCCCGCTCAATCCGCAGATCTCAATCCTATTGAACATCTTTGGGATGAGCTGGAAAGGGCAGTTGCTGCAGGCCTACTCTGCCGTCAAATCTCAAGGAATTGCATGACACACTCATGTCTGCATGGTACTCCATTTCTGCAGATTTTTAGCATCTTGTTCAATCCATGCCTAGACAAATTCAGGCTGTTTTGAAGGCTAAAGGAGGCTCAACACGCTACTAGGTAGGTGTACCTAATAAAGTGGCAGCACAGTGTAGCTCATAAATGTTAGGCACAATGGTGATATACACCTTCGTATTAAGCATGTTGAGGTGTATATCACTGCTAAATGTCCCTTCAAAAAAATACAGTCCAGCAATTTCCCCTGGATTTCCCAGCAATTTCACCACACCAGAGTAACTACGGGTACATTCACTGCATTTGCCACACGAATGCTTGGGTTATCAGAAGACCAAAACACACAATTGTGTCAGTTTACTGTACCAGCTTGAATGTTGCCACATCCAACAGAACTTAACTTAGCGACTGAGATCATCTTCATTCATATCATGTAGCAATCTTGCACATAAGATTTCCACTGAGCCCTTTTGAGAATGTGGTGTATTCTTATTCTGCTTATTGCAGTCTCACTTTGCAGATTTTCATGGTATCATGTAAATAGTTATAATACCATGTTAGAATTTTCTTCACAATGGGTGGAGTTCCCAGATCTTTACCTCCACCAATCTTAAACAGTACTATGCATCTCAAATATATTCTAAAAATTGCTCTTCATAATTGTGAATTTTTAAAAGATTTTTTTAACGTTCAATATATTCTTGTAGGAAGTCTAGTTTTCCAAGATGTAACTGAGTTATTTGTGGCTCATTGCAGCTGACATTGATGAATGCCATCTGGCATTTCATTACCCAGCACAGTTATCAGCTGGATTAGTTCTTGATGTTGACACTTGTCTAATAAAAATGACCTAAACAGTTTTCAGACATTTTATTCACAGCATATGTAGTCATAAAACAACTTGGCTGTTTGCCTAGATTTGATACATGGTTTATTGTTCAGCACGAAGTTACTAATTGTGGGCATCTGATGAGAGACCAATAAGTCTCAAAACAGGCTGTAATATCAGTATCTCTGAGTTTTAACAAATAATGGATTTGCCCCTTTTGGTGATGTTATTTAATTAAAAATAAAATTACTAATTTTATTTTGACTCATGGGAAACAATGTAATTTTTAAAACATAAACATAAAATTAACATAAGCCCATACACTATCAATGTTAATTTTTTGTTTGGTGTTTAACAGATGCCAAGCAAGCTAAAGTGTCATGTCGTTCCTCTAGGTAATTCCCATTGCTTTGTGGTATCTGTGAGACACCAGTGACAAGTGTCTAAATCTTGCCATAGAGTTTTGGTTTCACCAGTTAAATGCATTATACAAGCTGACAAAAATATGTACATTCACATTGCATCTGCTAGATGCCATGTCTGTACAGTATTTGTGTTTCAATCTGGGGGATGAGTGACCTTGAAAATTCTAAAACTTTCTTCATTATTATTATTGGCTTTTTTCATTTAATTTTGTTTGATATTTTTTAATTGAGTTTAGAAAATCATAATTAATAGATGACCATTTCAGTTCAGTAAAAAAAAGCTAAAAATTAATATTTCTAATTAAAACAAAAAGAGGTATCACACAGATGCCATGTGTGTGTCTCTGTTAAATTTCGACTAATAGAACTTGACTCATCGAATATATTTATTGATATAACATTGTAACTATTTGCAATGTGATTACCAAACATCATTATAAAAAAGAACCACAAATACCAAGGGTTCATATTATTAGTGTCAAATCAATCCCGTACAACTTGATTTTCTTGACAGAATATTCATAAAAATTTGTATAAAACGTCAGTAGCATACTTCGCTTTGAACAGTAAGTTTTTGAGAAAGCATTTAAATGTTTAGAAAATGACCTTTTAACCCTGAGTCAGTTGCACAGGGTTGATTCTACCCTAACAATATTTAGCAATTATGCTTCATCTACTCTGCCCATATAGCTGAAATGCCTAAATACCTGTTGTTAAAAATGTTTTCTTTGAATTCTCCATAGAAAATTCCAGAAATGTCTGTTAATTATTGCACAGTTAAGAAAAATTCATGATTAAGTCAAGCTTAATTATATGCATGTTTGATTGATGTGTCATGAAGCATTACTGATAGTAATTGTTCCTTTACTGCTGCATGCTTTCTTCCAATCGGTAACACTCTTTTGCGACATTGATGCATTGTTTGGAATTACTGTTGAAGCATGCACTTCACATTTCATGCATGCTCTTGTTATTGACCGGCTGGCATCTAATTGCAATGTTCATTGAAGCACATGTGGTGTTTAAATTTGCATTTGCTTGCTGACAGGTCTAAAGGGAGTTTTAATATCAAAAATTAATTAAAAATATATGTTTTTAATATAGAACATGGATTTTCATGGTTGAGTTCAGAAGAGATTGAAAATAAAGATGGCTTGTTTGCCCTCTAAGCTGTGTTTGTGATAGCCTTGTTCAACTTAAGCTTCTTTGAGAACAAGTGATTACAGCAGTATATTTAGGTATGTTGGGGTGTCCAAATTTAAGCCTGTGGGAGGCCCATTCCTTTACATATTGTAGGACGCTTTAAGTGTTATGTCCATCCCCCTCTCCTTAAACTTAAAGCTAGCTTTTTAAAAAAAAAAAAATATATATATATATATATATATATATATATAGTTTCACATTGACTTTTGAAAATATTTAGCTGTAGTAATATTCCATTTTTCTGTTTTGCTTTGTTATGATGTTTTATGTGTCTTCCTCAGTATTTAACACTAATATTACAACCATGTAATAAGAATGTTATTGACTTGTAAAAATAGCATTACATTTTCATATTTAATTATTAAATGTAAAAAAAATTAAACTACAAATATTGATCAACAGAAATTAAATCCTATTTTGAAAAATGTGTAATTAGTGATAATGACCTCTTTTTACATCCCACAACCTGCTGTCCATAAGAACACGTGGCCTGTGACTTCCATTATTTGTTCATGTACCTAGCCAAAAAAAAAAAAAAAAAGGTTGGATGCTCCCTGTGCTATATTAAAGGGATATAATTGACCAGCATCATTTTTTCTGTAAGGAATCACTTCTACCAAAGTGGATAACTGCATTTTTCAAGGTGACTCATCATCATGCTGTAGTTTTGGGGAAGTATATTTACTCATTAACTTTCGGCTGTCATTTTCTAGTAGTGCCATACGAATATGTTTTAAGTCAGTGATTATTTGAAATGACTTTTTAAGTTCTGACCTCAGTGTCATTGAATTAAAATATGAATTAAATCAGTGGTTTTCAACCTTTTTTTAATAAGGGCACCCCTAAGTAATTTATTTTATTTTGCGGTACCCCTACTCAATTTTTTCAGTATATATATATATATATATAAAATATTAAAAAATATATGTTATATATTTATTACAATAATATAATTATAAAAATTACATTTCATAATACAAATTATATATATACAGTATATAACAATTTTATTCTTTATATAGAGGTACTAAGTAAATCAATTATAGATCACCACAAAATTAAAAAGATACTGTACACCTTTTTATAATGAAATAAACATATAAATTAAAAAATAATAATAAGTTTAAGTAATGTAAACCCAAATTACGTGGCACCCATGGAATGTTGTTGCGGCGCCCTAAGGTGCCACGGCACCCCGGTTGAAAACCACTGAATTAAATTAACATATAAATGTTTAAAGTTTGACCAACAACATCATGGGGGTGGTCACATTTTAAAGATATGAAAAAATGCATAAGCCTGTTATGAAATGCTGATCAGCTGTTTTTAATAATGATTAGACTAACAAGTTTATAATCAGTATTTAGTTAATAGATTTTTTTTTTTTTTTTTTTCAGGGTCTTGTATCCAATGCCACTTTAGGTTCAACAGTCCTGACTAACTGGTTCATGCAGCCAATTCCTGTTAACTGTTCCAGACATATTAATTACTTATCGCAAAATATTGGTTCAAAATTTGCAGCTAATCCAGAAGTCCCAGGATTTTTTAGTGTTTCCTTTACACTTCCTCGTGGTGTAATGCCTATGGATACTTTTCTAAATCCAGCAGGGTGGCACAAAGGAGTAGCATTTCTAAATGGGTTTAATTTGGGACGTTACTGGCCAGTTGTTGGACCTCAGGTGACTTTGTATGTTCCTGGGTGCCTTATTCATCCCTTTCCAACAAAAAATAATCTAACTTTGTTAGAACTGGAATATGCACCTTGCCAATCTTCATCAGAATCAAATTGTACAGTTAAGTTTGTAGATAAAGCTTATTTGAATGGTCCTACACCGTATTCTGACTGATAATATTTATTGCTTTGTAAATTCCTGGTTTTTAAATAGCTTGAGAAAGTCTAAGTAATAGATGTAGTATGCATATTCATAATATCAGCACCTTAATTACACTGAATAATAGCTATGCATATTCAGAATAATAGATGACATGGATATTCATTAAATGTTAGCATATTTTTATGTTCGGTTTTTTGGAAATCTTTAGAATCAAAGATAATTATTATATGTGCATCTTTACAAAGTTTAATTTATATATTATTCAAATTAGGTTCTCCAAAATTTTGACAGCAGATATTTTATAATTACTCTTGCACATTTATTGCACTGAAAAGATGAATGATAATAAATTGAAGAAATTCATATGGAATATTATTACATTCATAATTCCTGCTGCTATAAATGGTTTACATTTCCCTTGTATCTGGTAAATATTGTAAAGATACATTACTAGACAAGGTAAAATTACTGTTAAAATGTAGAATAGATTTAGAATAATGAAACTGAAATGGGAATGTTACATTACCCATGGTAAAAAAATTGGAAAAATGTCTTCTTTCTTCGGTAAATGCAATTCCGAGTAGTGTTTGTTGCTTATCTGAGGAGATTATGCCTTAATCTATTATTGCTAGTCACAGAGGGATAATTTTGATCCCAATTTATATAATTTTTTAACTGTTTTATGCTCTTTACCTACTCTGTTCACTCATTTGAACCCATGCCTTTTGGAAAAGTTTTCCCATTTTTGAACAAGGTCAAAATGGGCCCCATTGCAGTGCAAGTTTTTGTGTATGCCAACAAGCTAATATTAAATCTCTGAAATTGTATAATAGCAGTTCATAACAGAGGAGAAACAGTTTAATAATTATGGCTGAATGGGATAATGTTGGGTACTCATCATCATCATCATATCACTTGCTTTTATTGTTTGGTTTTAATACTTGAATAACTAGAATTCATAAACTTTCAGAAGTAAATGCTTCCAGAGAATGTGCCAGGCTCATGGCTCTAATATGCAAGTGGACTTCTATAGGCTTCACTGAAAGACTGCTTACATATTGTGCCATTTCATCAGTGGTGCAGGGACAACCCAGATTTCTCCCATTGTGGATACAGCCTTTTCTGCTTTCCAATCATTCAAATCTTATAGCCTTTGTTGCTTCAAACAATCCAAATCATACAGCCTTTGCTGCTTTAAAATCATTCAAATCATACAGCCTTTGCTGCTTTCAGATTAATTCCATATGGATCCTTTTTATTGTAGCATGTATAAAAGTCACATTGTGCACTAATTATTGAACTTATCATTGTAACTGTTTGCCTTTTTTGAGTCACCTTGTATTTTATAAACCCAAAAACTGTTGTCAGATTGAAAGATGGTGAAAAATAACCATGGTTTTAACAGGGGGAGAGCAAATGAAGTTCAAGGCAAATGTTTGAAAAATACTGGGCAAATTATATATTTTAAAATCATTAATAAAATAGAAATGAAGTGCAATAAGGCATAGGAATTCAGGTGATTTTGGGTATCAGTTACACTAATTAACAGTCCTGAGCATGATTCAGCCTTTGAACCTGTTGCTAGTCAGAAGCAAAGAGTGATAGATTTTCATTAGTGTGAATATAGTTTTGCATTTATGAAGGCTTCAATGGGGAAGCTGTACTGTCATATCCCATGTTAGGTGTGTTAAGTGCAGAAAAGCAGCTAAGGCTATTAAGTATCAGTATATTGTAACTGCGTGCCTCCATAGCCATTCGAGCCCGTCACCACCAAATACGGAGGATGCGGAAAGGTCAGGGAATGACCACCGCATATCCCGGAGCAATATGGCCTTAGTTGCTAATGCTCCTAAAAAAAAGCAAATAACAATAACAATAACAATAACCTCCATAGCCAGGTGGGAAGGAGCAGCAGTGCGTAGCACACACACTTCTTGATTAGACCGGGGTTCGAGCCCATCACCACCAAATATGGAGGATGCAGAAAGGTCAGGGAATGACCACTGCATATCCTGGAGCAATATGGCCTTAGTTGCTAATGCTCCTAAAAATCAAATAACAACAAACAAACAAATATTGTAACTGCAATATCGTATGTTCTTTGGTTTATATGGTTGCTGGATGAAAAAAAAAAAACCTGTTTCTGGGAGATACAAGTAAAACTGTGCAATTCTTGCTCAAGGCCAACTGACTCAGCCATGTGAAAAAAAAAAAAGATTTCCTCACATCTTTGATGGGATTCAAACCCTGGTCTTTTACACTATGTGGAAGGATAGTGAGCTTGATAATAGGAGCCATTGTGGTTAGTACACTGGATGATATGCTCACTGTCCAGTGTGCTAACCATAATGGCTCCTATTATCATGTAGCTCCCTATAAGCTGTCCTAGCACTTGTGATGAATCAGTGGTATTACTTCCTTCTAATATGACCATACCTCGGCTTTATGTACAACTTCTACATTACACGACTGAATAATTCCTACTTGTATTCATATAACACTTATAGTGGTGTTCCAGTGAATTTGTAGTCTTGTGAAGATTGACTGTATTATTTTATTTTTTTTTATGAAAACTCCAAACACGAAGAGTATTAGAACCTATAATACTTAGTACCATGCATGGGTTGAAGGTTGAGAAGATGAAATAAGTTACTTCTTGACATTAGACTTGAATTTCTGTAGATTGTAATTTTCAGGAAATACATGTGAAGGGAAGTTGTTTTCCAGAAAATGGAAGTTGAAGGAATAAATGAGAAAAAAGAAAAGTTGGTTCTATGAGTTTTAAGTTGGACAGTAAATGGATGCAGCACATGTTCGGACTGGTTTGGAAGAGAGAGGTGATATTATAGAAGCCAATTCAGAAGAACATTGCCCATGGAAATACATACAGAAAAGGCATGCAGCAGAAACAGAATATCTACGAGATAAGAGTGTGAAGAGACTTTATAAGAAATGGATCATTAAATTACCTAACTAGCTTCTGAATGGAGTTTAGAAGCCTGGGAGAAGTGGTTGTGGGGGCACCATCCCAAATGTGGAAACAATATTCCATGTTTCGGTGGATTTGAGATTTGTACAGAGCAAATAGCTGTTTAAGAGAAAAGTAATGCTAAGAGCAAAAGAGAAAATTTTCTCTTTCAGCAGAGGTGTGTGATAACAGACTGGATCTGGAGGAATTAGGGTATAAGAGTTACTGCTGCTCTCTTAAATAAGCTGGCTCTGCAGGTGAAAGCTGCAGTCAGAATGTGGTTCCACCTTCAAAGTAGATCATAACCTCTTATTTTCATGTGGAGGTATCTCAGGGAGGATTAGGTATTTCCTCTCTCTCTCTCTCTCTCTCTGATGGTTTATCCCTGTAATCAATGACTGCCTGCTGAAGCTGTCATTCTCCGCCTTTCCATTGGTGAGGAAGATTGTAGAAACACCTTTAATTAAGCAGGAACTGATGTCAATCAAAAAATTATTATACGAAGGAGGAAGGTTGTTAGACTCCACAACCAAAAGTTAAGACTCACTGGAGAGACTTGTTACATGGCTCATATGATGGCTGTGTTTTTAGATTCTGGTAAAATTAAGGCTCAACACCAACTGAGCACGAATACATCAACTTAGTATAGACCAGGATTAATGCCCTTCCAGCACTATCAAGAACATCTCGAGCAAGGTTGGCTAGCAGGGATTGTAGAGCTGACTGCCAAGTGGTTGAGTCTCTCACCCATATTGCCTTGCAGTGTTCTCATGGTGTGCACATTAAACACCATAATGCAATTGTTAAATTTTTAGTATTGTTGCCAACTGATTTTCTCAAAAGAATTGGGGCGTATTAAAGGAATCCCACTACCATACTTTATATGGTCTTAGAAAACTGGACTTAGTATGCATTAAAGGTAATCAAGTGATGATTTTGGATGGTCAGGTTGTAGGTCATAGATACATTCTGGAGGTATCGCACAGATTAAAGGCAAGGTATTACAATTATAAGTTAAAAGAACTGAATATGTGCTCAATTTGGTCATCAACCTATAGTTTACACTATTACCATCTCCTTTTGGGGAGTTTAAAACTCCACCTCTGCAAACCTTTTACTTTCTTTAGGCCTTTTAACTTAACATTTTCAGATTTAAAGATAATCACCATCCAGGCTCTATGGGGTATCTTCACTTGTTGAGGGTTCACTAGCAAGTGACCACTATGGAGTGAAGAACTTACCATGTTGTTTTGTAGTTGGCCACATTCTTGTAAGGTTACCATAGCCTAATATGGAAATAAAAAAAAAACCCGAGGTGGCACCCACATTGCAATTCACAGGAATGTGGGAGTCAATTTGATCCTATTCATGGTGATTTCTTGAATTTATAACAGAGAAATCAAGTAACTTTTCTTGAAAGGTGTTGAATTACTGAGTAATATAGTTTAAGAACAGAATGGTTTTAGAGCACAAAATAGCTGAAAAAAACTTGTTTTGGGGAGGAAAAATAGTGCCCCCCCACACAGGTGGCAACAGGTTAACGAAATTTCCTAGAATAGTGTGAACAGGAATTAGAGGTATATTATTTTGTTATATATGATGTTATATTATTTTAATAAATGAAATATAGAAATTGTCTAATAGGTAATACCACCTGATTTATTCAGATACATTCCAGCAGGCCATAATCCAACATGGATTGGCTATAGTAAGTAGGGTTTAAAATCTACCTGGACCAAGCCTTTCAAGTTCAAATGAGGCCTGCCATTCTTTTTCACTATTTTTTTAAACAAATATGAAAAAGTATATATATATAATCAAAAATGTATAGCAAAATTTTTTTTAACACAAATGATATTTTCCACAGTATTTATTGAACTTATAAATAAATGGCAATAAAAGTAAATCTTAATTGTTAGGCATATAAAGAAATTATTAGAATCAAAGCTTATGACTGAACTGATTTCCACAAAAATCAGGAACCTCACAATCACATGCCAAGACACATTAATTTAGAGCTAAGCAGTAATTCCCTGAAAAAATTTTCAAGTTAGTATCAGGAATAAAATTGACTGAATTATTGATAGTTCAGTGCAGTCACACTATCATTAGACAAAAATTGGATCTCCTTGCTTTTTCTAAGGGGTAGTCCAGATTCTACATATATTACAAATAAAAATAAGGGACTGCTACCTGATAATTCTCATTTTTTGTATGTTCATTTTATAAAGCTTTAATAATACAGCAGTGTAATTGTATTCATCTATTTAAAATGAAAGTTTTTATCTTCACTTTTCTGATTATTTTGATATGATATTTCAGAAGTTGATATATTAGCTCAGATCCAAGATAAAAAAAAATTATGTGCAGTTTGTGGAATTAATATCAGTATTGTGCAAAAAAAAAAAAAAAAAAAAAAGTAGTAGTGAAGTGTAAAAATGATTGTTTGTGAAATCTATAACTGTGTTTTTTTTCATGTTAAAATCTACTCATTTTTTTTTCAGGCTGTTTAAACATGGAAATTTGCACAGAGATTTACTGTTTAATGAACACTGTGATTATGTATATGCAATGATGTGTGGTAATTTTATTTTGTACTTCAAGCGAAAATCACTGCCAACAAATCACTATTTTTATAATAATATTTAAGTTAAGCACAAAAGCATTGTCTAGTTCTGAATTCAAATTGTATTTTTTTATTATAGCAAATATGGAAATCACTTGAAATATAAATTTTAAAATAAAAATGTTTTCTTGTAAATTTTTTCACTTGTGTAATTTTCTGATATGTTGCTTGAATGTAGCCACGAATGCATCACTTGTATAGTCACAAAAATTGTATCACTGGCTTAAAGTTTCTTATTACATCATACTATGGTATTAGCTTGCTGAATGCGTCTCATTTGAGGACTGTGAATAAAATATCTACTTGCTAATAAGTGCTGTCAGGTTTCTATTCAGCAGCAGTATGGCATACTGTTGCTGAATAGAAACACCGAAGAAGAAAAGTGTAATTGTTGCACTTGGTAAGAGCCGATTTTTCTAACCTGTATATTTCTAAAAAGGTTGGCTGTAATCACTCTTCTATGTCAAGAATTCTTAAAAATAAATGTCAAGAGAAAATTTGGAATGGGGCTGAAACAGATCTATACTCTGGCACAGGGAAGAACTTTTAAAACACCTAAATCTCCATGACTGTCATGCAACCTTTGCAGACCTAAATAAAAGCCAAGTTGAAGGCATATAATAGGGATAAAGGCACACTGAATAACTGTCTAGCAAAGCCTTGTCATGGAGTGGTGTCTGAAAGCAGACACTATTCTTCGTAAGAAGCCCTTATTGACCAAATTACCAAGATAAAATAATGCCCAATCTGACCTAAGAACATGCTTAGTGGAAAATGCATATTGGGCCATTGATACACTGATATCAAGGGCCTAATATTTGCCATGAAAACACTTCCTATACCATTATACTGCCACCACCAGACTGCATTGTTGACACCTGGCAGGATTAGACCAGACTCATGCTGCTTTTGCCATATTCTGGGCATCCCATCAGTGTGAAACAGCAGGAAATGGAATTTGTCAGACCAGGCAATGCAGCAGTATCACCTGGTGGCCAAGTTGGGGGTTTAAGATTAGTGGAGCTAGTAGCAATAACAAAAAAGAAAAGCTTCCCTTTCTGAGCTTTACTAATTTGAGAGTAAAGAGTTCTTAAAGAAAAATAACTATATAAAACAAAAGATCTACAAGAGGCTCTCTACACATTAGAAATTGCTCAACACAGGGCTTATTCAAGTTGTCCCCAGTTCTGTGACAACTGATGACAATAAATAAGGAAATGGTAAGGAAACTACCTCCGAGTTGCTCGCAGAAGTGAGGAAGTCTTCCTTTTGTTACTGTCATTAGCAATGAAATGCAATACCACTTTCGACCAACCAAATGACAACTGCAGAGTATAGCCGACATTCTCTCTGTGCAAGGCAAAAACTTTTACCTGCCAAGGAAAGAAGCTTCCATCTTTCCTTGGCAGGGAAAGTCAGAGCTTCTCTCTTTTGGTATATGAAAGGTGTTATTTTGATGGATAAAGGACAAAAATTCTAAGGCATGTAGCACCATCTTAAAAAAACTCAAGGGCTGTTTTCATTGTTTGATCAGAAAAGACATAGGCAGTGACCTCCTCCAACGTGGCAATGCAAGTTTGCACATAAGTTTGGCAATGGAAGTAATCTCAAAACTGCTCTACACCATGTCCTATCCACTACACTGTTCAAACTTAAATCTTTTGATCTACTGAAAACTGCTATTCATGGTCGAGTTTAAGGAATGTAGTCAATTAGGATAATGAAGAAACTTGGTTACGTAAAAAGGTAGCTCAGAGTGCTGAAGAAATATAGATGAAGATTATGTGAAATATACAAAAAATAATATGTAAACAAGATATGTAAAAACATTTACACCAGTTTTCAGCCTTCTTAAACTTGCTGAGAAAAAAAAAAAAATTGTGGGATAAAATTTTGTGATCCTTAAAAACACAAACTGGGTAAATTTATTCTTTTAAAGAGTTAGTCAGAATTAATTTTTTGAATATTTTTCCCTTCTCATATGTTCATAGCTTGATCCATGATGGTTGTATACTTGCAGGCAGTTCTAAAAAAATTCCTCATTAGTAACCGATCTATCAAAACAGGGTAGCCTGGATCATGAACTCTAAACTTACATGGATCAGTTATTTGTAAACCTTACCATTACTTTTGTGTTGCATGTAGCCAAGCAATTGGTAAACATTTTGAAAGAGGTCACATTCTATAAATTATTGCAGAATAAAACATGCATATCAGTAATAAGGCATAACATTAATGTGTGACCTGAAGATATCTAAGAATATAGTATTGGCCTGTTAACTTCTAAATAATTCCATCCTTGCCAACTTCGGTGCCATGATTGGGTATCCCACTTTCAGAATCTTAAGCCCAGAGGTGTATTTCTAAAAAAAATAGTACCGGAATGGTCATTCTCCAGAAGACTATATGATAACGCCACATCGACTGTACATTAACTGAATCATACTTCAGACTCACGGTTCACAGAACAACCAGTTCTAGCATTCAGCTCATGGCAAATCAAAATGCAGCATTCGCACACATCACAGTATATTTCATTCGTTGGATCTCTTAATCTAACACATTGTACTTTAGTAAGAAACATTAAAGTTTCATTGCAAAATTTATATTTTTGTTTTTAAATAAATTTTTAAAGAAATCTATTAATTTTAAAGATTACTATTAATATATATTTTTAGTAGCAATGGGTAAAATAGATATTTCTCCCTCCTCATTGATTATGCCATTGTTTCATAATATTAGGCATATAAATTTAATGATTTTCTATTATGACATTTAAAAAAAAGTACCAGAACATTGTTCCGGCTTGAATACACCACTGCTTAAGCCACTGTTTTCACTGCATTATGTCCATGTTGCATCTGTTGAAATATCTCCCCAACAGTGACTTTTCTATGCACAAGAATGATGTTTTCATTTGTCACTACATCTTGTAAGGTTGCTGTTTATCCCCAATGTTTTTTTTTTGCTCTGCTGAAATTTCATATTTCAGATATTACTGACATTTTTGGCAACATACACTAGTCAGCCTGTGATTGATATCAATGGCAATGCATCCCTCTTTGCACAAGGACTCAATAATTGCTCTTTGTTTTAGCTTAATATCCATGATTAATGTCCACAGACCTAGAATGAAAAATATACAAAGACTATGTACTTCTTAGGTATGTAAGGATTCACAAAGAATAAATCATTAATATGCAGGTGACAGGCCAACGGGTATTGGTTTCGGTACAAACTTTGCAGTCGAATAAATGAAATACATGAGGCGTTGAAAGATACTTAAAATAATATATGGGTCTTTGAAAGAAACATATATATGCATTTTATTTAACACCACAAAAGATTTACAAATTCACCGTAGGTATTTAAACACTTTTCTGAATTTTGCATAAACAAATACATTCTCCTTTAATGGAATTCATGTACTTACTCTTTAAACCTTGTTACTGTAGTTTTTACATTACTATATGAATGGTTTCAGAGTTTTCTTTAAGAGCCAAAGATACAGGTAAAGATCTAGACTGCAGGGGGGAAGTCTGAGCACCTTCCAAAAAATATATATTCATATTCAGTGTAACTTTCATAATCCCTGTCATATAGAGGAGCACACAGTTATGCAAGTAATTTGGCTATTCAGTGGCAGATGTTCATTTGCTTTCTTGTAAGTTCACAACTGTTTTTGTGATAATTTTTTTTTTTTTTTAAACAAACATTGTAATCTTTAGAAAAGGAATAATTTTAAGCACCTTAATTAAGATTTTTATTCTTGTAGTTACTTAAATATTTAGGAAATAAAACTCTACTGTTGCCAGTGTGAATATTGGAATATCACTGCAGTAAGAAATTTTAAACAGAACTGGAGGAATTTCTGCAAGTATAATTCTTGATATTAAAATTCCAGTTATTTGAAGGTTATGCACATAGCCTAAGTACAGAGGCAATTAATTATTTTTTATTGGATAATACAATAGTTCTGATCCTATAACCTCCACAGAATGATAGCTGCCAACATTGCTGAAGGTGGTTCTACGAATCAAGGCTTTATTGCATGCACTGTGTTTGGTATATATGCTGACCTGATTGTAGCTGGTTGTCATGCCACAGGAGAGCTGTTTGTGCACTAAGTGCAGAGAGAGAATTAAGCAGAAGTTTACATTTTGCTGGATGAATTTGAGTGGCTGAAGAAAAGGGTTGTTACTTTGAAAGGAATTAAATCAGGGAACTCATTGAGTACTCAGCTGTTCATCTTAATGTTGGAAACTACCATTATGTCTGGCTGAGTGGAGGGATCACCAAGAACAGGATGCACAGGCCCCTTATGAAAAGTCCTTAGCTAAGAGTGTAAAGAAAAGCAGAAAAGAATTCTTTGCATATGTTAACGCTAGATAAAAAAAAGGAAGAATCATATTGGTCCACTAGATATGAATGGTATGACTATTGATCTATTACAGATTGCTGATAAATTGAATAAAGATTTTGCATCTACATCCACACATGAAGTTAGCAGAAGTATACTGAATACTGACTTGGAGTCAAATGATTTTATGATAACAGAAAGTAAGGCTGTAGAGAACTTGCTGCAGCTAAAAGTGAACAAAGCATCTGGGGCTGGTGAAATCTATCCAATTACATTAAAAGAAGTGGCAAAAGAGGTAAACTAAAATTTTGGCCATAATAATGAGAGCATCTTTAGATTCAGGGGAAGTACCTGTAGATTGGAGATGTGCAAATTGTAACCCCTATTCACAATGGTGGTTCAAAGGGTGAAGTGGTTAACTATAGACCTGTTAGTTTAATCTTTGTGGCAGGGAAAATAATGGAATAATTAAAGAAATAATGCAAGATCATGCGTCACAAATTTCATTAGCTGTTATGAAGTTGTTCCAAAGGAACTGGATGCAAAGAACATTCTGACATCATCTACTAGATTTCAGTAAAGCCTTTGGTACCATACCATATATACAACACAGTGTTGTATAAACTGGAGCATTAGGGAGAAGTTACTACTATGCATAAAGGAATAGTTAAGTGCTGGTAGATAAGGGATGGTTATAAATGATCACTGCTCCTCATAGACTGATGTGATGAGTGGAGTTCCACAGGGGTTGGGCTCCTTATTGATTTCAACCCCAAGTTTATCGCATGAGTTCAATGAGACCTAGACAATATTTCAACAATTTGCGTTTTGATAGATTCCATCCACACAGCTGAAACTCCTAATAGTGTTATGAAAATTTTTTTATTTTTTTTTATATATATATTTTTTTATTTCTTTTCTTTGATCACTGAAAATTCCAGAAATTTCTTTTAATTATCAGGAAATATTCAGGAATTAAGTTAATCCTAATTATATGCACATTTTGAGTGGCATCTGTCATGTATAATTATTGATAGTGAGCTGGCTTTGTGACATTGAAGCGTCATCTGGAATCAAACTGTTGACGTGTGCTTCACGTTTCATGCAGTGGTGCTCCTGTTATTAGCAGGATGGTGTCCAATTACGCATGTTCATTGAAGCACGTGGATTTTTCAATTCATTTGGCTTGGCAACAGGTTTAAAGTTTTATTTTCAAAAATTAAAATTATACATTTTTAATGTAAAAAATGGATTTTTAACAGTTATGTTCAGAAATGATAGGAAATAAAGGAGGCATTCAAAACTAAACAATTTGAATTATTTCTTGCTGATTTTCAAAACTGCAAGCATATGGGGTCACTTACACCCCAGTATAGGAGTGACAATTCTTTGTGCTACCAGTGATGGATTAATGTTTATTAATGACAGTGTTGTAGGTATTTCAAGTTTTATGTCTAAGCTTGCTGGTGATACAAGGTGGGCACAGTAATTAGGGAATGCCACTTCAAGATGATCTTAATAAATTAAGCAGATTGGCTTTAAAATGGAAATTGAGGTTTCACAGTGATAAGTGTAAGGTACTACTGCATTTGGATAGCAGTAATTCTAGAATAACATTTGGGTGGTACCAAACTCAAAGTGGTAGAGTATTAAAAAGATCTAGGGGTAATAGTACACTATTACCCCTAGTATGATTCTGCAGTACAAACAAGCTGCTAGAAAAGTTCGTGGGATTCTGACAATGATATACAGGAACTTTAACAGCAGGGAGAAAGGGTGATTATCCCATTGCTCAAGGCAATGTTTAGGCTGCATCTGGAATGCTGAATACAGATTTGGAAACCTCATTTTAGGAAAATGTGGATCTGTTTGAATGAATGCAGAGAAGAGTAATGAGATTAGTGGGAGAACAAAAAAGTACTCTTACCAAGAATTCTGTAAGTTCTGTAAATATAAGGCTTTAAAAGGCTAAGGGTACCCTTTTGTTCTTCTTGCTAAACTTTGTTTAATCAACAATTGATTATTCTTAGGCAATCAGCCAAAAGAGTAATCAATTGTTTGAATAAACTTCTGCCTAGTGTCAAGGTGAGTAATTTGATGCAAGTAAGCCTTGCTTGCTTTCAGCGTTTATTATGGTACCATGTGGAATACATAATGTCTAGGCAATTAAAAGGAAAAAAGTGAACACGATGCACCTTTTGTAACTGATAGCGCTTGTGTTTCCACCACAGCATTTTCATTTTTGTTTCTGATGTAATGTGATACCATGATCCATTTTTGGTAACAGTCTGTTGCAAGAAGATGGCCCCCTTCCTGTTTGTAAAGCATAAGATTTTATAAGTGGAAGAATGTATAACAGAGGCACCATCTTTTAAAAGATGGTAGCTCTGTTAAACATACCTCCATATTATGCAACAATGCATTATGGCACACATGATTTGAGTGACAATCAAAGATCATTAGATTAAAAAAAAAAAAAAATGCCAGGCATTTAATATAATGGTTGTTTACATTTTAGCTTGAAAACATTCCCTGTTGTGGTGAATTCATTTGCCCCACCACCCAACCCAGTATTAAGATCCAGTCTAGTCAAATATTATGGCTGGCAATAATGCTATGCATACCTCTATTCTATTCAACCTAACATCATGATTGAGGAATCCACTTAGTATACACATTCCAAAATCCTAAGCTATTAATGATTTTTCACAGCATGCCCAAGATGTATCTGTTGCAAAACTGCCAAAGGATTTCCCTGAGTGGCTCTTCTATCCACAAGAATCATGTCTTCATTGCTTTTGCCTGTCTTTGCAGCAGGCAAAGATAGACAAATCACCCTTAGTGACAAAGTTTAAGATCAAAAGTGGAAATCCAAGTATAACTTGTCCACAAGGTATCTGGAGACTGTGTTGCAGACATTCAGATTATGCAAGCGACAGTGTATTTAGTATACAAAGTTTCAGAAGTATTAAAAGATAATTAGATAAAAAAAAAAAAAATAAATATATATGTAATAACCAATATGAATAAAACCATATACTTCACAACTTTTTTTGAAATTTTTCATACAGAAATATGGATAAAAAGTATATGTATTTCAGACCATATATTACAGCCAACAAGTCTGAGATTGCTGGTAATGAATAAAACTCTTCAAACAAGGCTTCAGTTCTCCAAATTGCAGCATCTCAAAACCAGGCATCTGCAGGGAGACCTGATTGAGGTGTTTAAAGCCTTAAATGGATTGAGTAAGATGAATGTTAATAGTATAATTTCACTTACTGAGACTACACATAATGGGGTGTAAATTTAAGTTGAGGAAGGATGGTTGCAGGATAGATGTGCAGAAGTGTGCCTTCAGCCAGCACGTGGTTGATTGTTAGAGCACTTGTTATTTGGTTTTTAGGAGCATTAGCAACTAAGGCCGTATTGCTGGGGGATATGCGGTGGTCATTCCCTGACCTTTCCGCATCCTCCGTATTTAGTGGTGACAGGCTCGAACCCCGGTCTAATCAAGAAGCGTGTGCTACGCACTGCTGCTGCTCCTTCCCACCTGGCTATGGAGGCGCCTTGTTAGAGCACACTTCCATCTGTTGTGGAAGTGGATGGGTTGAATAACTTCAAGGGAGAACTAGATAATTCTTGGAGGACATAGACGAGTGAACTGTGTTTTTTTTTTTTTTTTTTTTTTTTTGGCTTGTGCTATATAAGCTTGCTTTCTTGCATCATTTGCCATTACTGCTACTACTACAAGTGAATATTAGTAATTTACTAAAAAGCTGTGACTGAGAAATTAACATACAACCAAGTATAAACATGCCATTTTATTTAGTGCATTAAAATAAAATACAATACAGATTTTCAGAATTTTTTTTTTAAAATAATTTTTGAATTTGTAATAATCCATCACTTAAAAACAAGTATGCCAACTATTTTATTTATGAACTAGTTGCCAAGAATTAAATTTAAAATGCCTTTAATATTAATACTATAAATTATTTTCACATTGTAAATAGACACTATAATACCAGCAAAACAATAACTTTGTAATATGATTACAATTACAATCCACCACATTTAATACCCTTTCTTAAAAATCAAACGAAAAAATATGTACTACTCATTTTTCAATGTGGTGTATCACTGGAAAATCTGATGAATAAGCCATTTTAGTTTCTGCACAACTCACTGAAGGACTGTTAATGGCATAGCATTAGAAGATATCAAATGTAAACTATGCTGGAAGCCTAAAGAAATATTTATTTCTCCATCCTTCAATAATGCAACCAGACTTAGCTGCAAGAAGTTTGGAGCAAGGTATTAAATTTGGGATTGAATTTAATAAAATGAGTGAAATTTCAGTTGTTGGCACATGAATTATGTTAGAAAAATGTAAATATTACTAAACTGCAGTTAAGAAAGTGATAAATGCAAACTTTTTTTTTTTCTGGATAATATACAGAATTCAGAAAATGCCCACTATTTTGTGATATAATTGTATACAGTATAGTAAATTGCTTAACGCAGAAATGGGTCCCTAATCTTTCTTTCTATATACTGCATATCTCTGAAAACTAATCTATTTTCAAATTTTAGGAAATGTGTGGGTTAACCTCGGCATTCTTAAAAATAAATGCATACTAAAATAAAATGCAAACCAGCTTCGCAGTTCATGATTTTTATTTCATCATTAAAAATTATATGAAAACAAAAGAAAAAACAGTGATATGTATAGATACATTAATTTCTAAATTATTTTAGAAATCTGTGAAAGAAATATTAGCTAAAACTTAATTAACTCAAGAGTTAATTACAATTCAAGTGAGCTTCCTATTAAAGTAGGACTATTCCAAACACATGCATGAAGTAATGACAAAACTGTACCAACAATACAAAAACGGAAGCAATAATGCTGTTTATTGTTTACATCAGATGAGGAAAATCAAATGACGATGGTTTAAGCTGGATAACATGGAAATGAAAAAAAAAAAAAAAAAAAAAAAAGTTATCTAAGAGGCAATACGAGAAAACAGCTGCCATCTAAAATTAAATCTAATACTAAAATGAGGAGCTAATGTCAAGTCTATCGTCCAAGCAAAGTTTATTTAAACATGGCTTCAATGTAGGCTATTTTACTCGTGACTGGGCATCTAAGATGGACCACACCTTTAAACTGAAGAAATTACCATCTACAATCAATTTAAATGCAATTATACTTCTCTACTTAAGTAAACTTTCTGGTCTAATGCACGCAGCTCTTATGTCAAATTACATATATTCAGTTTTGTTATAATATATAATTTATTTATTGAACTAGTCATATATTCTTTTAATCGAAACATATCTCAGTCACTAACATGGAACATTGAGTACAATTATGCTTAGATGCAGAGCAGAATTACTTCAAATACATGATGCAAGGGATCCAGTTGCCAAAAACTGAGGTATGTTTCACCCAAATTTTATTGAAATTGGCCGATAAATGAAAGATATATTGTGAAACTAGAGTTCGAAGTGAGGAAACCGCTCTGCTGTGTACTGCTCTGGAAAGCAGTTTATTCTTCACTAATTATTCTACATATAGCTATACAGAATAAATGATTTTACAAATTATAATTATATTATACATTAATTACCAAAATTGAAGAAACAAAAATGCAATCTCATCAAAAATGATGTGCAAAAAATGAACTATACAGATAAACACTCCTAAAACATGTAAAATGAGTGTTTCTGGGGGTGGCTGCATAGTCAAACCCCAACAACACAATTACGTATTGATAACTAAAGAATCTGGAGGATGCCCAGTTTTTCACAGTCACTAAGCCATAAGTGTGTCAGCCTCTGTCATTTAAAAGTTTAAGCAACAGATTTGCTGCATCGGCTTGAACAATGACATTTCTGGCATAGAGCAGAAATCAACAGTTATCTGACATGGGGGGGGGGGGTGACTTCCCTCATGGAGTTCTTAGCATGACATTTCCTCAGTGATCTGCTTTTAGAATTCTCAATGTTGTATGTAACCTATACAATGTTGAGAAATGTTTTAAAAGCAGGCCGAGTCGGATATTAAATAACAATACGGAACAGTGTTAAAGGTCTAAATCAGTGGTACCCAAAATATTACCAACAAGTTTAAAATTGTGTTGTAGTGAAGTTAAGTACTTTGCAAAGTGAAAAAGTGTGGTCACCACTAGGCTACATGGCTGTGCCTCCATCAGTTCATCCTGCCATTGCATCAATGGATGCAATTGATTTTCCTCAGGGGCAGGGATATCATCAACTGGGTAACCAACGTGATTTGCATTAAATTTTATCATAATATTAAAAGAGTATGTTTTAATTTATATATAAATTATGTAAAAAAGATTCAAAATGTATTTGCTTCTTCAAATTTGGTAAAAAATACGTGGGTGATCATTTAATTCGAGAAATGGTACAAGATCTTAGATTTCTTCTTCTCGAAATACTCTTCCTTGAACTTTACACACTGTTGCCACTGTGTACCCATGCATTAAATGCTTGCAAACCATTTTTTGAAAGACTGTGAAGTTTGCTACCGTTGTGGCTGTGCAAACATCATTGTGTCAGATGCAAAATGCTTGCCTTTCAGGGCATTCTTCAGACACGGAAACAGGAAGAAATCACAAGGGGCTAAGTCCAATGAATAAGGGGGATGTTGCAGAACCTCGGACCTATAGCATGATCGCTGCCTGCACAATATTAGCCACACGGGGCCTGGAATTGTCTTGATGGAGAAACCACTTCACACCGGAATATGGCCATCCTACCAAGACACTCATTACCATACTCTTCATTTACCTCTTTAACTGTTTCCGATGCTTTTAAGCCCTATCTGACACAATAACAAATCACATATTACTGTTCAATCTGTACATCCAACATGGTACTTGCTTCAAAACGATTGTCAGTGACACATGGCTAAAAAAACTGTCTTCATGCAACACTAGCTCGACAAGTACTGACATGTGCACACAGAATCTGCTCAGTAGCTATCAGGGAGAGGGCCTCTAGTGGCAGTTATAGAATGTTCACATGGTAAACAAAATCTTGCACCAGTCCACGAATTAAATGATCATCCCTCGTTCCTGATCAGAGAACAGTTACACGATAATTAAACTTTGGATAGATATCAACTATTCAGAAACGTTTCTGAATTTTAAGTTCTTTTTATAATAAGGCTGATGATGCTATATATCTGAATAAACTTCATACTGTGTAACATTAATCTGATAAAGAGGCCTTGACAATAAACGTCAATAATAAGAATAATTTTAGTGAAACCAAGATTATACGATTTTATTCTAGTTTCACTACTTTTACTTTACACTAGAGAATTCTAATAGCCTATGTATAAGGGTTATAGAAAAAAAAGAAAGAAAAAAAGAAACAACAACACTATTGTGTATAAACAAAGGTGAAGGATGGACTGTGACTTGTCCATCGTGCACACTGGTGTTGTTTGTACCAGATATGTTGTAGGACGGTACAGTTAGCAGAAAGTATGTGGCAGTTCAGCAGAAAGTATGGTGTCATTAGCAAGAGATATAAAGAATGTTTACAAAACATAAGCCACAATTCAGAATCATTAAGGTCATGTGGATATAACTGTATTTGAGGATACAATTCTAAGGAGTGTTCATGATGAACCAAGTTCTGGTTGACCTGCCACTGATGAACACCAAGTACAACTCTTTGCTTCTGTTGAAAGTAGGCAGGCAGTGGATAGTGCAACAACCTGGTGATGGGGTTGGAGTTTATCCAAAAATGGTGTTGTATGCAAAAAAGGCATCTTAAGAATGCAAGATTGCATTACTCTGGATTGCTCACCATTATTACCTTGCAAAGGTAATAATAGTGAGATGGCACCACAATCAAGAGACCAAGTTTTGTATGGATTACTACACTATACGAAATGCAGAACTCTTGGAATGGTGAATTGGAAAATATCCAGCATCCACTAATCCTCTGACATGTGACTTTCTCTTTTTTCATCATGAAAAACCCTCCCCCAACAATTTCACCAGACACAAGATATCTTCCAAGCCACTTATGGTTCTAGATATACATATACATTCGTTGACCTATATGCATGTGGGGTGTTATACAGAAGGCTGGTTTATGTTGAAGGAATTATAATTGCCAAAGGTATATAAATAAACAGTTTTGCACTATGCACTACTTTTTCCACAACCCTCATATATATCCTATATACATTAATTATTTTACATAACACTGATTTCAGTGTAAGACTGTCAGATTCTTTTATTTCTATTTAATAATGTCATAAGGATTTCATAAATATTCACATAATAAAAATTATTTATAATTAATTGCTTATAGAAACTGATTACTATGAAAAAGAAATGGTACTTACATGAAATAGGTAAATGCTACAAGGGAAATTCTTAGCAAGGCAATATTGCTAACTGTATACCCACTGTGCACACAGGAACATTGGTGTTGTCTGTACCAGATATGTACAAGGCACCCCAATATTCAATAAAAGAAAACAAAGCAACACAGAACCCACCTCAGCAGTGCAGGCACATGACTTCCCACCCAAGGAGATTTATCCCCTACAACTACCAGAACAAGAGTGGCATTTCCCATTAAAGTCAAAATAACCAAAGAAAGCCACAAGCACCACCTTTTCAATGGACATCAGTGCTTGTGAACTGCAAAAAGGTTCACATTTCAGGCTGACTGCTTAAAAATTGGGTTTGTCTTGGTATACAAGTAGTGACATTGTAGCTTGTTAAGAATTTACCCTAATTGTAGTATTTACTTGTTTTGTGATAAATGTTTCTTTTTCACAAGTTTTGTAGATATAAACATGGTTGTCTAATTATAATATATAAAAAAAATGAAAGAAAGAAAAAAAAAAAGAAGAAATGATTATTATTTATTTTCTTTTTAATTTCTGGTCAACAGTGTCTCATTTTAAAGCAGTTGTAAAAACAGTTTTCTCATGACTATAGTCTGAAATATAAGTAATACTTTTTTTCTTTTTCTCTGGGAGAGAAAAAAATTCATATAATGTTGCAATACCAATTATCATTAAAATCAGAAGAAAATGCTTAATCCTGTAACAAGTATGCAAAAAAAAAGTAACATGATTAGGCATGCTGCTATTAAGGTCACTACTCAATATTTTTGGAATAAAGGCAAAAATAGTTTAAAGTTGTGCAATTTTTAATGCTATTCTTTATTTCTGTGCAAGGAGATGCACTCCTATACAACCAAAAATAAAATTGGTTATCTCGCTTTCAAAAAGGGGTGATACAAATCAAAAACAATTCAAAGCAAATACTAGAGGATGCCTCCAAAATTAAATTATGAGTAGACATAGGTTACATAAGCTGATTTTAATGTCTATATTTTTCCAATCCTAACCATCAATGATCAAAAGTCAAGAACAAAGTGAAATACTAAAATTCATATTGACACAATTCTAGTAGGCATTTTTTTTTTTTTTTTTGCTGCATTGGGTTAACAGTGCTTTGTTTTTACAGTTTAAGATTAAACCATTCCAATATAATCTTTCACATTTCATTTAATATTTTTAATATTGTGTCACAGACTATCATTTCAGGGTGGTCAGAATATGAAATTCAAACGAAGTTTCAGCTTTATATGTAGCAACACTCCAAGCAAAGCTAATTACTACTGGGATATTAGCAGGCAGCAGTTACCTATTTTATAGAATAAAGGACCCATTCTTGAACACTAACTGCTCTCTAAATATTAACAGCACTGCAATGCAATGAACAGTCAGAGTATGAGTATCAATGAATCTTTGTTTATTTTGATGTTGGCTTGGTATAATTAAGAACTTTGTTCTATTTTTTTAACATTTGTTTTAGCTTCAACTGACATTTCCATCTAAGTACCCGTAATTAGTAGAAACACAGAGTATGATAGAGATAGTAAATACTACAACTCCAGTGAAAATAATTAAGCATCATAAAAATGCTCTTCAGAAAAGTTCAGTTTTTTTTCTTTTTCAAAAGAATTCCAAAGTGTATTTGTTCATTTAAAGTATCAATATCCCATCACATTATAATAACTAATATCTGTTCATATAAGAAATCGGCACTCAAAATACACCATTATGCTCTTGTTTGTATTATACCTTGCAAGAAACGTTTCTTGTATTCGGTTCATTTTTCATCTGTGGCTTACAAAAATCTGTTGTGTGTGCTACTTCCTTTAGACACACAAAACAATCTTATACCAAATACTTCATGACAAACTAAATGGAAAGGGCAGTAGTACAATTGTTGCAAGAGTGTACTAGGATGAATAATATTGTCCAGGACTATATCAAGCAACCCACAAAACTAATCACACCTACTATTTAAGTGGCCTAGAACTACTAGTGGCAATTAATACCTCACTTAGTGTTAGGAATTTCTCCAGTATTAATTAGAAAACATTCTTCTTTCACAAAGGATACTTTCCTAGCAAGTTATATGGTCTGAAAAATAATTTTTCTTTTGTTCTAAAGGCCATTAACTTACACAGATATCCTAGAAAAGAGCAATATCATATTAGTTGTAAGGCAAAATAAATGATAGAAGAGTTATAGAACTAATGGAAAGAAATATGTAATGTGATATAAAGGCACACAATGAGTGGCAAATTCAGTGGATAATAATTTAAGAAAAAATTATACGGTACTGAGTTCAGAACTTGTGCAGTAAGTTGACAGCCAAAAACAGATGACACACTTCACTATTTATCAATAATGAGATATATATATATCTCACTTAAGAGTTGATTATATAAATTCAGCAGATATAAATTCTGTATAGAATATTTAAAAAACAGTGAATCATGCTTGTATATAATAATAAATAAAATTTACATAGGAACATATGTGAAAGGAATGTACTTCATTATTATGCCACAAATGTGGTAATTATTACAAAACCCTTATTACTCAAGAAGTCATTTATATTTTCTAATTACAGGAGAAATCACATATTGAGAGAAACTGCCTCTAACGAATTGTTTCCTGAATTGTTTTTGCCTGTTTACAATAATGATATTTTCAGCAACAATATATATAATTTCATAAATAACTATATGTATATATATATATATATATATCTATGTATAGATAGATGCATTCTTAATACACTGTTTCAATGTGACACAGTTTTATTAATTTACTTAAATAATTTTATTCAATTTACTCACACAAGTGCCATATAAAGGAGATGAGTAGAAGGGTATTTAGGAGCTTGTGTAGAATAGCATAATATCTGTTTTAGACATTCTGGACAGCTTCTTGACATTTACAAATATATTGTACTTTGAATCACATCACAGCAGCCGAACAACATAATGTTGTCCAAATACAACATTGAACAGCAGGATAGAGTACACAACCAACAATACAATCAAGTGGTTGTTATTTTTTCCCCTCCCTCCAAGTAAATACAGTGGATGAGCAGCAAATGCCACACTTGAAGTATTTAGGCACTATAAAGAAGTTACATTACTTAAGGACATCAAGTAATGATTCTGCACAGTGTTTAACTTTAGGTGTATCACTTGAACGTTGCAGGGGTTTAACAACTGCACTAATTCCTTCCTCTTTGGCACTGGCAATCACCTCAGGATCACCCCATAATAAGGTACCAATGCACACTAATAAGCGGAACTGGGCTTCTGGATCATTAGCAACATTTAACATTTCTTTTGCTCCCATCATGCATTTCTTCTTAGCATCTAGATCAGGGTGTTTGTGAAATGCCACAGCATAATTGAGATATAAAGTTGCTAAGGCAATCTGAGTGTTTTTATTGGGAGATACTGCACAGTTCCTTGCCATAACAAGAATGCGTTCATGAAGGCTAAGCACCAAGGTTTCCCCAAAAGAATGGCCGAATAAGTTACAAAGAGTTCGGAGGGAAAGCATCTGATTAGCATGAGAATTATCTCGAGAAAGAAAGTTAAGGAGATGGTTTACAAGTGGTACTCCTGCTACCTGAGATACTCTTCGATTTACTGCTAGTCCTCGTACAGCAAGTCTTAATACATCCAAGGCTGGGAAAACCATATCTATGGAGGGAAGAGAAAAGAGAGAGGGGAAAAATGAATACCACTATTATTTTTAATATATAGATTCATTGTATTTTCACTTATTATATAAGTGGCACAATTTCCACATTTGTGATGGTTATCAAAATTTTTCAGTTTCTAATAGCAATGCAATTTATTTTGTAAAAGTATAAAAAGAAAGTTTTATTATAGTATTAAATGCTTCAAGAAAAAAGATAAATTTTCCTTCTTCACATACTAAATAACCATTATACATTACACTCAATTACCACAAATATCATTATTACTGCATGTCTGTAGTTTTTTACAATATAAAATTAGAAATATTTGAACTGAGTCACTTTTCAAAATGGGTCCCACTTTTGGATTACACTGCTGCTACACAGCAGGTGTCATTTGAACAATAATTATGAAAAACAAACATACAAGAGTATTTTAATCTGTTCAGAAATTGTTCACAAGTAGCCCTCATGGAATATTGATCTGAGTGAAGACCAGTAAGTGGAAATAGCCAATATACCAAAGAACTTATCAGGACTAATGCACCAGTTTGGAAGGAATTTGTGAATAAACTGAATGCTATCATGGAACAGCTTATGATGTACTTTAAAAGTATCTCCTTCACTGCTATCCCAGAAACCAAAATGTAGTGGAAACACATGAATTTTACACAGGAAAATATTCACACACACAGCCACCCTCAGACTAGAAAGAAAACTCATTATTTTGGGACTGGTATGGTCTTTTTTAGTGATACATTTCCATACAATAGCTCTAAACTTCTTTGCAGCATTGTGAATGCTAGCATAATTGGTAAAAAAAAAAAAAAAAAGAAAAAAGAAATTATCCTGAAGCAGGATAGTACTCATCCCCAATGTTGCTATACCTCTATTGATCTGGAGTTGAAATCTAACTTCCATTTGCCATGAAGTCTAATCTTTCACCTTGTGATTTTAACATGTTTGGGTACCTTGAGGGAGAAAAGTCAATAAATGACTGAATGGATGCATCCCACTTAGTCAATCAAAATATTATATCACAAATAAATAGCTGTAAACAAGTAGTAAATACACAGGATCAGTGTATTTACTTATACTTGCTTAACTTATACTCTTATAAACTGAACCAAATTAATAATGAACTAAGTAAAACACTAATAATAAGCACATTTCATAGAATTTTCCTTCTACTTGCTCAGTATAATGGAAAGCTCATTAATATTAATGGTTATATTACAGTAAGAGAAGAACATGAACTAAGAGGACTGAATGTGATACAATGCTAGATACTTATTCTGTTTTGTTTTAAAAAAATTGTTAATATTAATGTGATTGCTGTTTATCTATACTAAAGTGCCCATGGAAAATTCTTTGAAATGTATGTTATTATTACCAAACTTTATTATGTATAAAATTTTATTCAGATAAAGTGTTTGGACCTGATCCAGTATGCTCTTTAATCACTACCATAAAAGTTATTAAAAAAACAAAAACTGTGAACAATTTTTATACTGTTCAAGCAAAGAGCCAACTATTTCGCATTTTGTTTGAAGAGTAGCATGGTACCAAACAAGTGCCGACACGGTGCTTGTTTACAGTTTCAGGTTATTTTTTTTTAATTCTCCCACTACTTCAATAAACATCTAAGTCTTACTGTTATCCTCTTTCAGAATACTTTTCATCTGTTTGAAAACTTGTGCAATGAGAAGTGTTTACTTCTGTTCAAAGGACGACTTGGCATAAAAGTTTTTTTTTTTTTTTTTTTAATCTGATATAGAGACTGGATATATCCTTGACCTAACAGTTTAATAAATGAAAATTTAAATGCAAGCAGTCATTGTAATGCATTTACTTCAGCCATGCCTAGGTAACAGTCAGTCTATATACAGACAACTGGTATATAAGTCTGCTGCGTTCTATGGAATTGCATGAAAAGAAAACCAATTCTTGTGGTACTGTTCATCCTAAAAGGGAATGCCACCTTTCAATTTGAAGGAGAAATTACAGAAAGGGTGCAACACAGTCATTCTGCACAGATATGACAGTGCTTCATTGGATGAACAGAAGGGAAGTTAGAATGCTGACAACACTTTAGGCAGACAAGATGGTTGACATTGGTAAAATCGAAAAGAAAAATCAATGATGCTGGAATGTGTAAATATATATAACAAAAACATGGTTCAACATACAGATCTGATACGATGCTGAATTTGGTAGTGTCTGTGCAAAACTGGTACAAAAAAAAAAGTTTATACATTTTGTGGATATGTGCTTATTGAATGCCCATGCTCCTTAACAAGAGCACACTACTGTAAAAAAAATAGCCTTTGCAAAATTTCAGTTATCTGTAAGACAACTTTTAGAGGGGAAGAGGTGGTGGAAGAAAATCAACAGAACGTCATTTTCCTTCTACTTCACCTGGTATCATCTGCAAGAAAAATGCAATGAGGTACTACCATCATTCGTACACATATCAAAGCACACCAAAAGAAAAAAAGAGATGATAAGTGTTCTGAATGTGATGGGATTTTGCATTGATCTGTGCTTTAGGTTGTGCCATACTGTAGACACCTCCGTAGCCAGATGGGAAGGAGCAGCAGTGCGTAGCACACGCTTCTTGATTAGACCGGGGTTCGAGCCCGTCACTACCAAATATGGAGGATGCGGAAAGGTCAGGGAATGACCACCGCATATCCCGGAGCGATATGGCCTTAGTTGCTAATGCTCCTTAAAAAAAAAAAAACCAAACCAAACCAAGCCATACTGCACAAAACTTTTGATTGCAATTTATTGTTTTGAAGTTACTAATCTGATATTTCTTTGCTATACCAGCAATAAAATATTTCGTAAGTTAATAAAATATGTTCCATTTATGTATCATGTATAAATATTAAGATGCTACAGAAGTTAAATATTAACTTCTGTAGCATTTTTTACACTTTCAAAAAAGCATCAACTTTTTTCAAAAATAACTTAGGCCATGGGGTTTGTTTGTTATTTGGTTTTTAGGAGCATTAGCAACTAAGGCCATATTGCTCCGGGATATGCGGTGGTCATTCCCTGACCTTTCCGCATTCTCCGTATTTGGTGGTGACGGGTTCGAACCCCGGTCTAATCAAGAAGCATGTGCTACGCACTGCTGCTCCTTCCCACCTGGCTACGGAGGCGCCAAGCCATGGGGTTAGTAGCTCTGAAAGTAACTCAATCCCTAAAGAGTTAAAGTTACTCCCGTTTTCGGCATACTGTTTTCTAATGACAATATTCTATACCAGGAGTGGTCAACTTAATTTGTGATGCAATCTACCGTATTTCCCCATGTATAAGATGCACCTTTTTTCGAAAAATTTGGGGTCTAAAAACTGGGTGCGTCTTATACAGTGGTTGTAGATTTTTTTTTTACTTGCATTTCCCACTTTTTCGCGCTCATTGTTTCGCACTCGTTACCGGTATATTAGGTTACGTTTTGCCACGTTCTGCCCAGAAAAGATTTTCGTACAGTGCTGAATTCAAGTTAAAAGTGATCCAGTTTGCAAAAGTGAATGGAAATCGTGCTGCTGAACGTAAGTTTGGCCCTCCTCCAACTGAGAAAACAATCCGAGACTGGCTACAGGAAGAAGAAACCTACTGAAAACGTCACGGCAAAAGAAGGCAAGTCAGCAAAATGGCCTGATTTAGAGAGGAAATTGAAGAGCAAAGGGCAATTGGAATTCCTGTGTCTACAAAGATGGTTCAGCATGAGGCAAGAAGAATTGCTGATGAAAAAGAAGTTACTGATTTCAAAGGAGGACACAATTGGTGCTTCAGGTTCATGAAACGGAATGGACTAAGCATGCGTACACGCACCAGACTTGCCCAAAAGATGCCTGAAAGCTACGAGCAGAAGGTCCTTGAATTTCATTGTTTTGTCATCCAATGTCGGAAGACACATCAGTTTGAGTTGGGACAGATTGCAAATATGGACGAAGTCCCCCTTCAATTTGATGTCCCAAGTAACAGAACTGTTGATAAGAAGGGGGTGAAAACTGTAACCGTGAAGACAAGTGGACATGAAAAGAGCCATTATACAGTTGTTCTAGCTTGTTGTGCTGACGGAACCAAGATGCCTCCTATGCTGATTTTCAAACACAAAACAATGCCAAAAGAAGACATTCCTCGAGGAGTGATTGTCCACATTCATGACAAGGGTTGGATGGATCAGGATGGAATGAAGATCTGGTTTGAGAAAGTTTGGAGCAGGAGACCAGGTGGTCTCTAACACAAAACTACCCTATTGGTGCTTGATCAGTTCAGGGCACACATAACAAAAAACACAAAGAAGATTGCTGCAGAGATAAAAACAAAACTTGCCGTCATACCTGGAGGCTTGACATCCCAGCTCCAACCACTTGATGTCAGCATTAACAAACCCTTCAAAGCTGCCATGAGAGACTAATGGAACCAATGGATGAAGTCTTCTGGGAACAATTTGACACCAGCAGGAAGAGTGAAGAAACCAACTATAGAAGTTTGTACCTGGGTGAAAAGATCCTGGGATAATATCAAGATTGAGATCGTTGTCAAGTCATTTAAGAAGTGTGGCATTTCAAATGCCATAGATGGAACTGAGGACGAGGCAATATATGAAGACAGTGATCCGTCATCAGACACAGATGAGGACAAGCTAATGGATGGGAGTTTTGACAGTGATGAGTTGCATGAATTTTATGAATGAATAATTTGAGTTCAATAACTTTGTGTAACACATTTCTTTTCAAATTTCGGGCCCCAAAATGAAGGTGCATCTTATACATGGGGAAATACGGTACTTTTTTCCTTCAAAATGTGCCATGATCTACCATCTCAAAAATTTCATTGCACATGGTTAAAAAAGTTAATCAACACATATCAAAAAATGTTGTTTATAAATTTTAAAATTAAATACAATTCAGAATTCTTATTTTAAATTCATACATATTTACATTTTTAATTTATGTGAAATTTGTGTTTTCATGTCATCTGCCAAGCTTTCAAAATCGGGGATATACCGTGATAAGGCCACCCGTAAAGAATCTTCTGTATGTGAGTCCATAAGAGTAGAACAATTCTTCGTCTTTGTTTCAAACAGGAAAAGGCCAATTCATATAGATATGAGGAACCAAAACAGGAATTTAAAAGTTCACAGCATTTTTTTTACATTTGGGTACTTTTCTTAGCAGATGTATTTCCAGAAGTCTTTTTCTGATGATCTGGCTTTTCGGAAGATATCGTTTCGCAATGTAATAATTTAATTTTCAAGTAATATTTTCTCCATAAGAAAAATCTCAGCGATTTTTCTGAAATTTGTTTCATATCTGTCAGCATTAAATGGATAAGAAATATATTGAACAATGTCTTCAAATTGTTTTAAAATCACTGAATCTGATTTCATAATCATCCACAACTTTCTCAATTTCAGAAACATATTTCTCACTATTAAATTCAAAAACAGGATATTTTTGCAAATGATCTTGCACATTTATAAAATGATCGAATTTTTTCCCTTTGAGATCCTTAGCCATTGCCAAAAATTAATATTTATATGCAGAAATACTACTAATCATGTCACCCACATTTTTATTTTTTCCTTGTAATTCCAAATTCAGATCACTTAATTTATGGGTAAAATCTGCCAAAAAAGCCAGGTCACACAACCAATCCGTATCTCATAGCTGCTGTTAATCATCTTGCCTTTGATCAACAATTTTTTAAATTTCATTCAAAATCTCTGTAAAAACCTACTCTGACTCAGCCATCTCACATCTGTGTGTAATATCAAATCTGGTTCATTTTCATCGAGTTGCATTTTGAAAAGTCTTTTGAAGAGATTATCCTCTGATGGAATTCATGATTTTGAAAGCTATGTCCATAACACTTTTAGTATTTAATCTTTTACTGGCTAACACTTGTTGGTGGATGTTACAGTGGTAACTCAAAAAAATCTGGGAATTCATCATCTTTTAGCACAATGCAATGAATCCGTTAAGATGCCCCAATTATTGCTTTAGTTCAATCTGTTGTTATTGATATGAGCTTAAATAGTGGTAATTAAATTTTTTCAATAAAATTTTTGAATGCGTTAAATATACCAGGACCTCTAGTTAATGAAACCACACCCAGCAGTTCTTCTCTAGTGGCAGAATCATCAAAAACCATACGAATAAAAACGAGCAACTGAGCTGTATCACTGACATCTGTAGATTCATCCAGTTGTAAAGAAAAGGACACACAATTAGCAATATGAGCATGTAATTGTTCGCTCGCATTTTTACTCATTTTTTGATGCATTGCATCACAGTATTTCGAGATAATTGCAGATCTCGAAGAGCACTTTTAATTTAATTTTTGTTCTTAAAATTTTCAAAAAGAGAATGTTATTTCTAAAAATGCATCTTTGATGAACTGACTATCAGAAAATGGTTTGAATTTTTTTGCAAGAAGACGGCTCACTTTTAAATGATGCTACAGTTATTGCTTTAGATTGTAAATTAGATGTCATGAAGAAATTTTGTTGTGCAAATAAACTGAATTTAAGTTTTTAATTTATTTTTTCTAAGGTCACTATTAGGTGAAAAATCCTATTGGTATTATTTACCATGGAGTGCGATAAAGTGCCTTTCTAAATTTCCTTTTTTTGGGTATAGCCACAGGAGCATTACAAATCAAACAACAACATTTTTCTATTTTCATTATAAAAAAGTATTCTAATTCTCACTCTTGATGAAAATGATACGTTTTACTCTTTTACATAGCATTAATATTAAAGCAAAGGGTATAAATTAATGTATAAGTACTATCCAGTCATTAATATTAAGTATGCTAAATAAGAATTCAACACACACTAGGCTCTTCACAATGTAATTGCGTGAATTTTCACTAGACAAGCCTAGAGGCTGCACAGCAACAATAGTCACGCGGTTCAACAGATTTGTAATAAGCGTATTCAGTGGGGGGCATAATAATAATAACATTTAGATTGACTAATCTATTTTTTATATATATTTAAGTTTTGTCATGATCGACTGAAATTAAAGCTGCGATCGACTTGTTGGCCATCCCTGTTCTATAGTAATGACACCCTTCATCCAGTTTATAGAATTCAAATTAGCCTAACTAAATTAAGTGGACATCAAGTGCTACAAATTAATGCTGCTTCCACTTAGGTGTGCACATGGAGTGTTATAAATATATCTTATTGGTGTGCATACTTAGGCTGGAACTTTCTAATAGCATTTGAATTTTCTTCTGTATAAGCAACTTCTGAGATCACAATGCCAAGTCTTTCTCATAAAATAAAACAATGGAACATCTGGTTTCACCTACAATTAACCTTAACTAACAACATGTTGCATTTTCGACCATAAACCCTGACTTTCAAAGCAAAATGCATGATGAACAATTGTCCAGGGCATAATTTTTAGAGAGAGAAAAACAGCATTTCTTTCTTTAACATTTCTCTCTCTAATGATATACAGGAATTTTCTAGTATGGAAAAGGAAGTGATTATCCCTTTGTTTAAGGCAATGGTCAGGCCACACCTTGAGTACTGCATACAGGTCTGAAAGACTCATTTTAGGAAGGATGTAGAGTTCCTTGGGTGCAGAGAAGGGCAACAAGATTGGTGAGAAGAATGAAGGGGGTGATCTTACCAAGAAAGGCTTAAGTTTGGCAATTTTTTTTTTTTTTTTTTTTTTAATGAAAACCCCAAACACAAGAGGTGAGGTATTAGAACCTATAGTACTTAGCACCATGCTTGGGTTAAAAAAATTGCACTGTCTGGAGACTAGGCACCTGCGAGGTGATCTGTTATGTTATGTTATTTGATTTTTAGGAGCATTAGCAACTAAGGCCATATTGCTCCGGGATATGCGGTGATCATTCTCTGACCTTTCCGCATCCTCCGTATTTGGTGGTCATGGGCTCGAACCCTGGTCTAATCAAGAAGCGTGTGCTATGCACTGCTGCTCCTGCCCACCTGGCTACGGAGGCACCTGAGGTGATCTGATTGAGGTGTATAAGGTTTTGAATGGGTTGAGCAGGCTCAATTCTAATGGGATCCTTCCTCTTGCTCATATTATGAACCTGAGGGGGCATAAATTCAAATTGAGGAAAGACAGTTATAGAATAGATGTGCAGAAATTTGCCTTTAGCCAGTGGGTAGTTGATAGCTTAATAAATTCAAGGAGGAATTGGACATATGTTTGGAGGGAATGGATGGGTGAAATGTTTTTTTTTTTTGCTGATGCTACATAAGCTTGCTTTCTTGCATCACATGCCTCTACTACCACTACTACAACAGTAGTCTCCAGACTCCTCTGGCCATACCTGTGTTATTTGGAGACAAGTGACTCTCTGAGTTAGAAACAATGGCAGTCTGCCTAGTTACCATTAGGTCAGAATGCGTAAAAACTCTGGTTTACTGAAACGGAAAGTTTCTTTCAGATAATACTGAAAAGGAATTACCAACCTTCACATAATGTAAGTAATAAGTACCGCATTAATTCTTTTTTAACAAGGCATATGTTTTGGCTTATACAAACAATACAGAGGCCTTTCGTCTGCACTGTAATTCAGAGATTTGAAACGAGCAGGCTTTGCTATTCAAAATATTCTAAATAACAAAATTAAAATGGTTTACATCAATGCTGAGTAGTGCCTTAGGAGCTGGTGCTGAACCGTACAGAAGAAATTGGTTTTTCGTGACTTGCAGATTAAAGTCTTCCAGGGTGTGCTTTTGATAATTTAATGCTATACTTTAATAAACTAATAACATAAATTAACTTAATACTATGTGTTTATATTTACAATATAACACACAGCATTAAATATTCATTTTGAGTCCAAGCCATAAAAACCATAGACCATCTGAGGTGATTCTGACCAAGGCATCAAAAAATGTGCTATATGACATCACAAGAGCAAAAAAAAAAAAATAAAATAAATAAAATAAAATAAAAACAAATAAATAAATGAATAATAATAATAAAAAAAAAAAATCAATAAAAGGACCTTTTTCTGCACAAGCCTCAGCAAACTGGTTCACAATCTGCTGCTGAGAAAATTTTTTCTGATACTCTTAAAATTCTTAAATCTAAAATATTTTCCAATATTCTTAAAACGATACAAAATAAGAAAAAGCTTGGTGGTCTTCTTTTATTTACAAATATCTTTTGGAGAGGTTACATAAACTATCCAACCAAAATTCATGGGACGTGCTTTGAGCAAGAAATTATACATATTGGTCTATAACGGTAATCAGTAGTTAGCCCAAAATTCACCTCAAATGTGTATGCCAAACAATAAGTACTTGGAAAGAGCTAGGAGAGTTTCAGAGGAAAATGATAATTGGAAGTCATGTAAGAAAGAAGCAGGTGCATGCTGTTGCTCAGAAATTAAACATTCCATATTGGTTATTGGCAATATGCTGTAGAAATGGAAAGACCACAGGTTACACAGAGCACAAGAAATGATCAGGGAAGCATAAAATAGTACTTGACAGAGCCAATGCACTTCGATGCTTAACCATAATTTTGTATCCTGAGGTCTGGTGGACCCAGTTCAAAGGTCAACTAATAAATTCTATAATTTTTACTCTATGGACACAGCTGAAATTCGCTATAGGTGAAGCCAGAACTGTTTTCTTCGATTTTCCCACTTCAATTTTCAAAAATTTCTATTGAATTTCAAGCAAATGACAAAAATGTGACATCAAGTGTGTATTTTTTTAGGCCTTTTTCTGTTATTTTTCTAAACCCACCCTAATTAACCTATGGCTTATGAAACACAATACTTGATTCGTTTGTTTTGGAGCAGGAGTTTCTGTTTACAGAGCAAAATTGTTTTCATGGAGCGAGCTGTGAGAAAAACCATTAGAGTTAGGGGAGAAACTTCCTAGATACAGCTACATCGAGAGAGTGCCAACAGTGGTTACGTCACATCGAGAAGGAAAATAAACATAACACAGTCGGGAGCTAAACTGTTAGTTAACATAAGAAGCAATAAGCGAAACAGTAGCAACAACTGTTTTTTGAAAGGCGAAAAGATCGTATTTCCTTTCTTCAATGTGTAGTTCGCCTACTAACAGAAAATCAGGGAAATTCACCTTTTAGAAACGAGAAAAACTGGTGTAAAACCGATAACCTTGCAATGCGCATTTGATAAAAAAAAAAGTTTGGTTTATTGTAATTGTTTTTAGCGAAAAGCAGTTTCCTGGATATATATTTGATCTTATAACGGAATTTAAAGAAAATATTTCTATTTATAGCTGAGTTATAAACTGGTAAAATCGCCACTTCGAAAACGACAAAGGGAAAAACATATATGTGTGTGTGTGCGTGTGTGTGTGTGTATATCCGCTAAGAATAATGGGTTGTTTCTTGAAATGCGTATTGTTCACAAAACTGCAATATTTCTAACAATACAAAGCTAACAGATTATGAATCACTGGCTGCTCAAAAAGTATTGTTAGAAGATATTTGCTTGTTACGCTTTGATGTCATCCCAAAGAGAGAAATTCAGTTTTAGAACAGAAGCCAAATAAATTCGCTATCCACGGCCGTAATGCTGTTCTGAACTGCAATAAAAAGATATAAACCCCGCTGAAAAATAGATTTTCTCCCCATAACTTCTCGTTTTACTGTGGTTTTAGGCAGAGTGCAATTTCACACATTCAAGCCGGTGACTGATAAACGCGGTGCGGTTTCTTGTATTCTCTCTCTATTTTGGGATCTCCACTGACCGGGGTCATCCTGGAGTATAAACAGAAAATTTGTTTGTCGGAATGCTGCTCACCATTGGCACCAATTATCAACTCTTTTACCGACCTTCTAATGTATGCTGTGTTCAAATAATCCACTTCGCGAAATTCGAAAGTGCTACATCAATTAGGAGCAAAAACCGTTTCCCCCAACATAAACGAATTACTTTATAAGTATAATAAAGGATGAACTAATGATTTTACTGACTGGAAGGAAGTGTCCACAATGAAACATATGTACAAGGCAGTCACTCAAAGGAAAGTAACCATAGTCATTTGTATTCAAGGACAAGCCATACAGCGATGTTTGAAATGTATAATGCAGTTCACTGGCTATTTCCAGAGGGATTATTGCAAAATATTGTTCCATAAAACAATTACAGAAAAGCAAAGAGGGTTTTTTTTTATCAAATGTACACCGGACAAAAATCGGACTAATCCGAACTTAGGCATCCTACGATGATGCTGACTTATTAGAACTTTAGCATCTGTTGTGAAACTGAATGCAATAAAGAAACAGACTTAGAATTTTCGAATCTGCGATGAAACTGACTTGCTAGAACTTCAGCATCTCTGATGTGAAAGTTACATTTGTGGACCTTTGACAATCTCCTGGCCTCCCCCCTCATCAAAAGGGTATTTTTATTTTGTTCTCTCTGTCTCTTTCCATTAGGACCGGACTAGAAAGGTGAACTCTCTCCCCTAAGGAGTTTTTTCCCCCAGGTGAATGAAAGGAACTGGAAATTTCTGAACCCTGTTTTCCTTCATTCGGCAAACAGCTACTCTGTCAGTGCAAGAGAAGTGAAATTACATTTGCAGCTCAGAATGAAATTCAAGCAAGCAATCATATGACACTTGATGGTGAATTTTTCGGGTGTGTGTGATAATGAAAATTCAATTTTTCCCTCGAAAATTTTTGATGGTATCAAATGCATATCAAGGAAATATCGAAGTAACGGATTGTTTTCACAATCTGTTACTCGAGCGCATTTTTTTTTTTTTTTTTTTTCGTTTGCACACCAGGTGAGATGAAGGCGAAGTTCCTTCGACATCAGTTTTCGAAGTTTATAACGCAGCTATGAATAGAAATATTTTCTTGAAAGTTCGTAAGAAGATCAAATATACATCCATGAAACTGCTGTTCCGATTTAGTCCTCTAAAAACAATTACAATAAAGCAAACTTTTTTTTTTTTTTATGAAATGCGCATTGTGGTGATCAGTTTTACGACAGTTTTTATTTTCCTTCCGTTTCCAGTATAGCTTCCAATAGATGAATTTCCTTGATTTTTTTGTTAGTAGATACAATACATACTGAAGAAAAGAAAGATATTTTTGTTCTTCAAAACCAATTCATTGCAATTCTTTCGTACAACAATTATGAAAAGCAGTAAAGCAACTGTTGTGAGAGAGCCATGCAAATTAGTGTTCACAAGTAATGATGCTCAACTGTTTGTTTTCCACGACAGTTGTTTACTTTTTTATTTTCTCCTTGGATCACCTTGGTAATGCTAATTACATAAGCTTGACCAATCAATTATCTCTCTGCGGGTGTTGATTCATTTTAGCCAGAGGTGCCGAGCTGACGCGCGAATTTTTGAACTAATACTGCAACACGTTTTATTTTCAAAGCTTGGATCTTGTTTTGCCGACATCAAAATTTAATAAATTGAAATGTGATTGTATATTTTTGCTGTTTTAGAGTGAATTAATAGTTTTTACTGAGTGCTAAAGGTAGGAAATCAAAGAATATACTTCTGTTTATGTATATTGAGAGTTTAAATTTTGTAAATTGAGTAGAAATTATGGAAATTATTAGTTTCTCTTGGTGGGGGACAATTTTCAAGTGAGATTGAAAATTACGATTTGGGGAAGGGGATAAAAATACGGTTAAGATGGCCAGTTTTCTCACCTTGCCATCAAACTTTAAGAATCCAAGTTTGGAGTTGCATGTAAATTTGTGTTTCTATAATGCATGGAGAGCTATAGCTCACATTGTGATCAATACGGTCAGTTCTGCTATAATGCGAAAAATCACGTTGGCTCATGCACGATTTCGTCTTCAAGTAACACCAGGTGAATGCAAAACCTGGCACCAAGCTGAAAGTAGCGAGCTGCGCAACAATACATAAAAGTTTACGAAACTTAAAAAATGTCAGATGTGTGAGAGCTATATTTCCCATTTAGTGTAGTTGTATTAGTCGGAGATACAATGTTGTCATTTGCTGTATTCACAAGATAACACGAGACATTGCACGCTGACTGATGTTTTCAGGAGCTCACATTTTTCTGTTCGAACAGAAGTTTCGTGAGGCATGATAGTGTGAGTGGAGGACCACATTTCTGGAGGTCACTACTATAAAACAAAAACAATTTGCAGTTGCTGGTTTAGTGGGCTTTTCTGTAAGTGCAATTATAAACGGGTAGTAAACTTGATCTTATTGTACTTGTGACAATACCGATAGCTGGAATTCTGTGAGTTTTTACGTTATTATAGTGAAACGTGTTTCTCCTTCCACAAAATCTTCAATCTTATAAAAAACTTAAATAAATTTTCAGCATATTCTCTTCATTCCTATTTTTTAAGCTTCATAAACTTGCTACTCCATATCTCACTTGTGCAATTTGCATGTGCCAAGTTCATTGTTATTGATTATCTTTTTTACTGTTTTAAATTTTACAATAAAAAAAAAATATATGTCAGTGAACAGAAATATCAATTGATATGTATATATTACAGTGCTATATTTACTGTAATATTTATTTATTTATTAGAAATTTAATATGTTTAAATCTGTGTGTTAGCAATTTTATTGGGTTTCTAACTTTAGTGTTTTACTTACCAGACTGAACTTTTTTTTTTGAGTTCTCTGCCCCTATCCCTATTTTTCCCATAAGCCCTGTTGTTTTTAATGTGCCAAATACCATAACACAGTGATTTTTAGGAACACATGTACCATGTTATAGTAGAACTGACTGTAATTGATAATTAACCTTTTACAATCTGATGTTGCGGTGGCCACAATGGTTTGTGCTGCCCTCTATTTATACTTCATATAAATAATGTGAAAAACTAGACTAATGTTTATATTTAATAGTCTTTTTTTTTTTTTTTTTTTCTCATTTTAGAAGGCATAGAGTATCTTTATTCTGTGTTAGAAGTGTTGTATTTAGACATGATACGACCATTATGAACAGCCTTTCTGATTCAGAATCTAAATGAAAAAAAAAAAAAAAAACCTAATATAACAGAATATTTGTCTGAAGAATGGACAGGAAAATTCCACTTTACGAGAATGTATTTAGCAGGGAGTGTGCATTCTGCTCACCAACAAAACAGAAAACAAAAGGAATTCAAAGTAGGGAAACTAAAGTAAAAAATATTTTTGGTAGTGATCCAAATGAAAAGTTTTGTGAATATTTTGTTCTAGGAAAAATTATTGCATTAGATGAAACTAGTACAGGTTTAAGGGGTAGAATTTCATTCAAACGTTATAACCCATAAAATGGATCTTCATGTATTCATTTTAGCTGACTACGAACAAGTTACATGTCAACTATTATGCCATATTTTGGAAAGCCAACTACTGAATTTATAAAAATCAGGCTTGACCCCTCAAGGATCATGCTTCATCTCATTCAAAACTGCTTCACAGTACCTCAACACTGCAAAGCAATTTTTCGATGAGATGATGGTGGAAATTGTTTTTCTGGTCTTTAGAAGTCTCAATTGTGAATAGTTCCATCTTGATGAAGGTTGGAGATCCATTTAAAAAGAGCCTTTGTCCTAAGTACTTTTGATGGTTGGTTGGTTGGTTGGTTGTTGGGTTTTATTAAATGTTAGGATGAGAACTCGGGTAGGGACGAGATTCCCATCCTTTCTCGTTGATATTCTTTTGACAGCCGTCACTCCTTGTTCTTTCAATTCAGAGGAGATCTCTTCTTCAGAAACATGAAGGTCCCACTCTGAAATGACATCTCGTGAAGAGTTCAAAGTTTTGTGGGGGATTATGATGACAGGTATTCCCCCTATTGATGTGGCTTTAGCCACATCAATAGGGGGAATACCCTATTTAGCTTCGACTAAAATACGCCTGTTTAGCTTCGACTAAAAGGTCGCCAGAACGCAGTCGTTTTACAGATTTGGGTGATCCTGCCAACCCTTCTAATCCTTTCTGGATAAAGAAGGGTGGCATCTTCCCAATTGACTGCTCTCCGGTCGAATGGAGAATGAGGAAAAGTGGTGTTACAGATGGTGTTTTATCCTCAGTTCTGGCTCTTTTGACAGAAGTGTTGTCAGTGTTATCGTCTCGGTTAGGTAGGGGCCTTGTTAGGGCCCCAGAAGAAGTAGAATTTAAATTACTCATATGAGTAAGATAAAAATTTCAGATGCCCTAAGTACCTCACCCACCACGGAGCCCTACAAAGGGACGCCCACTCGTGAACTAGCAGGTACTGCATACACGAATGGGACTCCAAGTTAGCTTAGAGGCACCATACCCACATTTCCAGTAAGCCTTGATCCCGTCCTAGGACCAAAGGGAGGGAGACTTATTGGAATGCAGTTGACTCTAGCAGTAAGAACCACCCGCCGATTGATCCCAGTCGGGCCGGTCCGGGACCACCCGTCTTGTCGAAGCAGGGGCCAAAGTGGTGTATTAAGGCTGGGTCCCTCAACCACCAGGATCCTCCTTTCCGAATTCCACGGGTCGCGGTGCACGGCTGCACACGCCGGATTCCAACGACGTAACCCTGGAACCAAGGTATGGGCATTAGATCCCAGTGATGCTAATTTGGAAAACCAGCAGCATCACTGGGAGGTTCCCTCACCACGTACAGGTGCCCACGTCGATGGGCCTAAGTACTTTTGAAAGAAGTCACTTGTTCAGCTAGTAGGAGATATCTGAAATAAGAATATTCTGTGCAGTATGTAGTAACAGAAGTGTTAGAAGTAAGACAAAAGAAACAGTTTGTTGCTGTAAGACATGATCCTGAAAAACCAGGATCTGCAAAGTTACATGAACACTAAAATCATAAATAATTAACATTTAATATCTAAAGAGTTTATAAAATGTTTTACCATGTGATTTTATGTATTAGTTCATGCAAAACCAAAAATAATATTTGTACATTACATTACATTTTGATGTGGTCATATTTTTTTCTTAATTTTATAGCTGGATGATATGGGGAAGAGAGCAAAAATAATACTGGACTGCAAAGGGTTAATGTATGACAGAATTTCTATAACTGTCTAAAGCAATATAAATATGAAAACTGGAGTAGTGATATTTACCTTTTGGCCAATGGATAATGCTTTCCAGAGAGGACAATTGTTCATCTGTAACCTCAGATACGGAATTGACTAGAAGCAAAACATCTCTCATCTTATTATCTGTGATTTGTTGATTTACAGGAACCTCCTTATTCAATTGATGCAATTTATTTGTAATACCCTCTGTGTTTGCAGAATCAAACCTTAGGTAGGTAGTCTGAGGAAAATATATAGCTCCTTTGCTATTATCACCTGCTGCTCCACTAGGAGATGAATCTATTAAATATAAGCATGTATTTCAAATAAAAATAAAATAATAATAAAAAAATAAAGAATAAATAAAATAAACAAATAAGATGAAAAGTTGTACTAAAACAACACCAGGAGGTATGAGCAAAATAGTATCACAAACATGCTTATATGATGCTTATATTACTTAACGAAACTTAAAGTGATAAATTAGAAAAATAAGATGGGCAAGGAATATACCTAATGACTGACTTCCATAGTACAAGCGTACAAGTTATCTTAAGAGGTTACTTCAAGAAAAGATAAATTACCATATAACGTGTATTCTGATGTCAAAGTGGTTGTTTTTAGTGGAGGCTTTATGGTGCAATGGCAACTAAAAGTCATAATGTGACAAGGTGTTGAAGCCTTTAAAGTGAAACTGAAATTGCTGTGCACACACACATTAATGAACAAAATTTGCACCACTCTTCTTCTTGCAAAACTGCTATGGAATCTTTCAACAAACCAGCTGAATGGCTACTATGAATCAAATTTAATGCTATTATTCAGCAGCTCTAAAATAAATTAGCTTTCACACTACATAAAATTAAATCCACACTTCAAAATCCTTTTGCTACTAACACTTATGTTGAATGAGATCCCAGCACAGATGCAAGTGAAGGTTATTGAATCACAAAATAATGATTCTTCTAAAGATGCATTTGCTAAGGGAAATCTACTTCAATTTTATGCTGGGCTGCCTATTTCAAGGTTGTCTACCCATTCAGACTGTCTTCAAGTATGGAGACCACACTAAAAAAAAATAAAAAATAAGTTTCTTGAAAGGGACCAAAGACAGGCAAGGCAATGTGTCTGATGTATTCAACAAAAGGGCATCCACACAAAAAAAGACTGAATATGTGAGATGTATACTTGTTGACTAAGCACCTTAGGGAGGGCTGACTGAGGACTATAATATTCAGAGGGCATAGAAAAATGAATGAAGATGAAAATTTCACTGTTGTAAATGATTACAGAAGAGACCATAAATTAAAATTACAAGGAAGAGGTTTAGATGGGATTGTAAAAAGTTTTCTTTTAGCCAGTGAGTTGTTAATTACTGCAATAAGTTAACACCGTGGGTAGTAAAAATGTACAGCATGGGGCAATCCAAAGGTGAGCTGGATAGGTATGTAATATTGTTATTTTGGTTGGTTCAGCAAAAGTCTGACGCTTCCTTGCACCACATGGCCAATATCAATACTAAGACTTTCTCAAAACAAATGATCACAGCATTTAGTAGTACACATTTGTGAGATAGCATTCTAATTTATGAACTATTGAAAAAAATAAATACTGTTCCTGGGTTACTAATGAGCAATTATAATGTGCAATGTTATGCATGTTACCTTTGGGTTATCTTAAGATTTACAAACTAGAACATCCAATGTCAGAAATCTCATTAGGCTCATTTTAAATATAATTGTTTAAGAATTTATTTCACAACCTGTAATTTTTACAATTTTTTACCCTAAATTCAGTAGGATATAAATATATTCTACAATAGATTATTAAAACATACTTGAATAAAACATTTAATGTTAATTTTATTTTCTCTTCAAAAATAAGCAAGGCTAACCCCCCCCCCACCAACAAGAGCATTGTAATATGTTGTCAACATGTGAAAGTACAATTATATTTTATATAACTGTATTGTTATGTGTTTACTCTAGTAAAAGCTATTAACATAGACCCAACTAGATTTTCACAAAAATTTCACTTAAGTGTTAGAAAAACATTTCACAAAATATTACATTTACCTGACCCTTATATATAATTGAACATTAGACACATGCACAGTGCAGTCTACATGCCAGTTTATTGAGAAGAGATAAAGATTTAAACAAGATAAAGAAATCAAGATTTAAATTATACAAATTATTTCTTGGTAAATTAATATATGGTCCATCCATCCTGTGTGTGTTTCCAGAATGCATAAGACTCTCCCCCCCCAAATTTCTGGGGTACCATTGTCTTGCAAGGTCTTCAGGAATCTCTGAATTAATTATATAAAGGCTGTAAAGAATTTGGCATTAAAATTAATTACACAAAAACAAAAGTTATGAAAGTCTGGAGAGGAAAAAAAATTTAGAATGCAGACCTGAGAGAGAGAGTTTGTTTAGTTTTTATTGGCGCATTAGCAACTAAGGCTATAATGCACCAAGGCCAACCTGAGAGAGAGAGAGAGAGAGAGAGAGAGAGAGAGAGAGAGAGAGAGAGAGAGAGAGAGAGAGAAAGGAAGAAGTCAGTAATTTTTATATCTATGAATTGTCTCTAATGAAGATAGCAAGCTATACATGGAAATAAGCAACAGAATAAGTAAAGTAAAAAGTGTAGGAAGCGAATGAATCAAAATGATTCAAAGAAAAAGAAATAGCTGAAATTCAAAATCAGTTTTTTAAACAAGTGTGTGTTTTTAACAAAACAGTTTTTTAGGCAATTAAAATGTGCTAAAGGCTCTTAGCTATGGAGCTAAGAGCTGAAATAAGAAGTTGACCAAAAATTAGAACAATTTGCATCTTCAGAAATAAGAATTTTAAGAAAAATAAATGGAACACATTAAGCAGTGGATAAAACCTTTTATAAATTAGGAAATAAAAAACTTGAAGTAACAAATATCCAATAAAAGGTAAGTGAAGCAAACTTATAATGGCAATGTTACTCATTTTAAAGAATTTGCATTTTGAAACCAAGTGAAGAATTGTACTTGCTGGGAGAAAGGTGCAGCTTTTATTTGTATTGCTGATTTTATCACATTGAAATTTTATAACATTACTTTTAACATCAAGTTACCTCCAGTCTCTTGGACAGGTGACTGATGTGAGAGCTGGGAATTAGCTTGTCCTCCACTGTGTTCGGTGCTAGGAGATGTTGAAGAAGCACCTGTTGGAACATATCGAGAGCCACCTAAAAATAGCATTAGAAGATGGGCAAAATCAATAAGCTTTAAACTCTATAACTTATTAATAAAGCAGGATATGTTCTTTTGCTACATTACACTTAGAAACCAACGTTCGTAAAAAAATATATAAATAAATAAATATTCAATCCCAGAGTGGCATTGAGTTACCTCAATATTATACTAATTTCACTTAAGCTTTCACTAATTTCACTCCTGCTCTCCCATGCAGTGCTCAAGTCAGTTGGTCTTGAAAGTGGACTGCTCGATTTTTCATAAAGCAAAATATGGGAACTGATGATACAATACATACAATTTACATCAGTATATTATAATATACTGATGTTGCTGCTGTTTATATAGCAGCTAAGGTTATATTACTCTGTGTGTATTATGTCTGTTAGGATTATGTTTTTTTATTGGTGCATTGGTGTCTAACACTATTATGCACCAAGAATTATGTCTGTACAAGTGTGTTCAAGGACTGAAAAATATGGAATAACTTATTGGGAGGAATCATACAGGCAACCCTCATATAACACTGTACTTTTACAACACAGTTTTGCTCCAACACGATTGGTAAATTGTGGCAATTCTTGCACAACACAGTACTTATATAACACGGTTTGAGAATTGTGAGAAATCTTGCATAACAGTATTTTTGAGCTTTTGTGCTGGGAAAACCCCGCTATTATGTTAGATGTAATTTTCGATGTTTCCATTCCTTTTCAAGAATCCCTGCTCTTGACTTGCTAGTCGTTATCGCCTTCGTGATATTTTTCTAAAGCACATTTCTGTAGATCACTACCATAAAACAATAATTTATTTTTTGAAAATAAAAACAATTTGCAGTTTCTGGTTTACTGGTCTTTTCTGTTAGTGTAATCAATTATAAACGGGTAGAAAACTCTGATCTTATTGCATTTGCTACAGTACTGATAGCTGGAATTCTGTGGGATTTTACGTTATTATGGTGAAATGTGTTTTCCCTTCCATGAAATATTCAATCATATAAAAAACAAATTTTCAGAAACTCATTACTCCATATCTCACTTGTGTGTATCGTGTTTGTTGCAACTTGTGCATGCCGTGTTCTTTGTTATATCACTTTTAGTTTTAAATTTTACAAAAAAAAAAAAAAAAAAAAAAAAGTCAGTGAACAGAAATATCAATTAGTTAGTATGTACATATTATAGTATGTATTAATTAAGCTATGTACGTAAGCATAAATTTTTTCTTTTGCTAACTGGAAAATATTCTTCCGATTTTCATGTATCATTTAACTTTGTTAATTAGTAAGGTAATAAAGTTAAATTTGTACTTTATATCTTTAAAGCAGGGGTTCACTGTATTTTGTTGGGAGATCCCCGAGTTCTGTGCTATTGAACTTGTGCTTGTTTGAGACCATAAAAAATTGTGACTTCGAAGCATGCAGGTCGTGACTTTTAAAGAGAGCAGAAAGTACATGATATCTAGATGCTGCAGAAGAGATTGTGCTTAGCAGCAATGAAGAGGAAGAAAATTAAATGAATGCTTGTTTGTTTGTTTGTTACTTGGTTTTTAGGAGCATTAGCAACTAAGGCCATATTGCTCCGGGGATATGCGGTGGTCATTCACTGACCTTTCCACATCCTCCGTATTTGGTGGTCACGGGCTAAAATCGGGCCAAAATGCACTATTCCCGATGTGTCCCAATTAACCGGAATCGACTGTACAGTAATACCCCGACTTACGCTACCCCGACTTACGCGAACTCGGAGTTACGCGGTTCTTGATTTTTTCGTTTGGCAACGCTGCCGCCCACTATCTTCAAGGTCGTTTTTCATATGTTATCGATATACGGTGCAACGGCGTAGAATGAGAGCAAAAGTTGAACAAAATTCAACTTTGCTGCTTTTATGTTTTTTTATATCAGTGAAGGGGAAACACATTTCACCATAATAACGTAAAAACCAACACAATTCCAGCTATCGGTATAATCGCAAATGCAATTAGATCGAGTTTACTACCAGTTTATAACAGATTTCACTAGCAGAAACGCAACTGGATTTTTATTGTTTTATGGGAGTAACCCCTAGAAATGTGTGGTGTTAATAGTGTATCTCTGCCTTTATGGTGTTGTTTATTCAGTTGCTGCACACGTGCGCAGCTTTGTTTATGTGTATCAAGCGTGCCTCCTCGTTTTGTAATTGCGCTTTATTCCCTAAAAATGAATAAAATACTTAATTAAAAGGTGTGAAAAGGAAGCGTCCTGGTGAAGACACTGCAGATTCAGAGAGAAAAAGAAAAGCAATTATCGATAAACAGAGGCGGACTGGGTCAAAAATTCTTACCCGGGAAAATTTATAGTGGCCTCATACTATGGTTTATGGCCAAAGTCACACTGGCCCACCGGGGTTTCCCTGGTAAGGCTTATGGCCAGTCCGCCTCTGTCGATAGAGAAAAAATATGAAATTGTGAAACGCTTTGAGCGAAATGAAAGACCATGTGATATTGCACGTGCTACAGACCTAAATGAAGCAATGGCGAAAAGCACATGACAATTGCAAACTTGACAGGTTGAAAATTGAAAAGGGCTCAATTGTAAAGGGCTTAAAAATTTTAGAAAACATAGACTCCAACGAAGAACGCGTTATAGCTACAAAGCAAGGAATAAAAAAATTATTAGCTTGCTACGAAGAAATTCTGCGTGAAAAAAAGAAGGCGCGTCAGACGAATTTGTTAGATTTTTATGAAGCCATCGACATCGAAATAACTTTTTAACGTAAGTCATTTGTTTTTTTAATACATATTTTGTATTAAACTGTATAAAGAACTGCAATTTTATTAATATTTTTCTTCTAAACTAGTGTTTTTGTTAGTCCCTGGTCCCAATTAAGCAAAATTTATACGTATTTATATGCAAAGTTGTACCCCGACTTACGCGAATTCGACTTACGCGATTTTCGTCGGACCCACCTATCGCGTAACTTCGGGGTATTACTGTATTTCTAATGTGCTTGTGCCAAGAGAGATTAGAAGTCAGGGTAATCCCCAAAAGAGATATATCATTTTGCCTAGAAATCGGAGTGTCACCAAAGATAAGCATAGGAGCAGAAGAATCCTTTTTGCGAAATACTTTTTTGAGTTTTAGAAGGATTGAAATCAACTAAGTTGTCTTTGCCCCACTGGAGATCAGCATTTAAGGAATTGGTAGTGGATATTCGAGAAGTTGAAGCTGATTGAGCAGGACAAGGTTTCTCAAAATGGAAAGTGGAATGCAATGTGCTATCATTGGCAAAACTATGGATAGGATTTCCAGTTAATGGAAGAAGGTCATTAATATACAAGAGGAAAAGAGTGGGGGAAAGAACTGAACTTTGGGAACCACCAGCATTAGTGGAGAAGTCAGAAGACAGAGAGCCTTCTACTATCACTCTCAGTGAGTGATCAGAGAGAAAACTGGATAATCAATTACAAAAAACAGTTGGCAAACCATAAGATGGAAACTTGTTTAGAAGACCTTTATGCCAAACACGATCGAAAGTCTTTGAGATGTCAAGAGCAACTGCTTGTGTTTCACCAAACTTTTCCATTGGATTTGTCCATAAATGGGTAACACAAGCCAGAATATCACCAGTGGATCGACACTGACGGAATCCATACTGTGATTGTTGATCAGAAGGAAGGAAGGTTTCTAGGTAGTTTAAGAGTTGACGGTTAAATGATTTCTCCATTACTTTAGAAAGAGTAGAAGTAATTGCAATGGGACGATAATTGGATGGGAGGGATTTGTCACCCTTTTTTAGAAACTGGCTGGATATGAGCAAATTTCCAAGCAGAAGGATAAACACCTCTGGAATAAGAAAGTGAAAAAAGGTGACAAAGAACAGGAGTAAGTTCAGGAGCACAGGTTTTGAGAACAAGAGGAGAAATACTGTCATGACCTGGCGTTTTCTGAGCATCAAGATTCGTCAAAATCCTTCTGACATCCTTTTGACAGAAGACCACAGGAGGCATTGAATGGAGCGTGGTGGGAATGTTGGGAGGTGTTTTACCAAGATCATTAATACATGAGTTGGAATAAAAATGGGATGCTAGAAGGTCAGCTTTATCCTTGACTGAAGTGACAACAGAACCATCTGGTTTTGACAGAGGTAGGAGCAGAGATAGGCTAAAGTTGCGGCCAATAGCTTTGGCAAGAGGCCAGAATGCTCGGCTACCATTAGGGCAAGAAGCAAGTTTTCTACTCTTAGCCTGTTCAAAATCTAGTTTGGACTGATTAATAACTGCCTTACAATTTTTGCAAGCTTTGGAGTAGGCAGAAAATGAAACTGAAGAATTGGAAACAAGGCAATTGCAATATACAATATTCTTCTCTTGAACAGCCTTAGAACATTTATTGGAAAACCAAGGTTTAGATTAAGGACGAGATTTTAAAGTGGAGTGTGGGATAAAGGATTCTATTCCTACAAGAATAATTTCACTGACACGATCTGAGCAAACGTTGACATCAGAAGTTTTGAAACAGTAATCCAAACAAGGAAAAGAAATCTCGCAGGTCATCACATTTTGCATTCTTGTAATGGCAAACAACATGAGGTTGGGAATAGCCATGAGTCAGAGGCTCCATTGAAGAAGAGACAATCACCAAGTTGTGATCTGAGGTGCCTAAAGGACCACTCGCTTCGCTGTGTACTTAGAAGGGTTGTTTATGAGAAAAAGATCAAGCGTGTTGGCTGAATGGTTAGGATTGTCCGGTATTCTTGTAAGTAAATGAACAATCTGTGGAAGGTCATTAGTAATTGCAAAAGCCTCAGCATCTAGACCAGCTGGAGTTGTGAACATTAAAATCACCAAGGAAAATTGCTTCACTGTTAGGAAAGTTGGATTGGGGAAAGTCAAGTAGCAAATAGAGGAAGTTAAAGAGCTCCAAGTGATTAGTGGAGTTGGGAGAACAGTAGACAACAAATGAATTTTAACACAATGAGGTAGAGAGATTTTAAACCAGAGAAGATCAAAAAGAGGAGATTCCAAATTACCAAGTCGTTAAAAGGGAATATCTGAATGGACATATGCATAAGTACCACCTTTGAGGAGAAAGGAATCATACAGCGAATAATTTGGGCAACTGAGTTGACCAGTAGTTGAATCAACCAATAACTGAAATTCTGTCAGAAAAAGTACATGGGATTTGGCAGACTGCAAGAGGAAATGGACATCGTTGAGATTAGTATTGGGACCACGTATATTTGTGAAATGAACTAGGAAGTGTTTGGGAGGTTTAGATCTTTTCGCAGATATTAGTTTGACAATTCATGGTGTATTCAATAGTAAGAAAAAGTGGGTGGGACATGCTATATGAACTATATGAAGTAATGAAATTTTTGGATATGGCATACACATGGAAAGAATATACCCAGATCCTTGACATAACGTGGCCTAGACAATGTCCCTCGCCCACACACACACACACTACTCGGATCCCCTCCAGTCACTATCTGGCAGAGTAGAGGTAGCAAGATTATAAACTAGCTGATCCAGAAGCCTCCTAAAGAGTTACCAATAGGTTTGGTCCGGTGTACTGACTAGCATTCCTCCATGTGGTGTGGACCACATGGAGGAATGCCACCTCGACCCCTGCTTATGTTGGTTCACACCTGGGTGGTCACCCACAGTGCGCTTGTGCATGGGGGTTATACTCAAGATTACTAACAGTCCCACCATCGTGAAGGTGCAAGCAGAGGATCTGGCTGTCACAGACTGACCGGACTTCACCGAAATTGGGTCCACTTGACTTAAATGTCACCCGAATATCAATTCCATCTGCGTTTTAAACTCGCAGGTAGCAAGTACAGCTTGTCTGGCATATCTGAGAGAATGTCTGTGACAACCTCAAGGACCAAAGAAGGAGTGTTATTCGCCCGAACAGGGACATGAACTCTGGACTCTTAGGTTAAAAGCCTAATGCTCTACCATCTGAGTTATCTGGGCAAAATTACATATTTGATGGAAAAACTGTATACTTGCAAACCAAAGGTACCCCTATGGGTAGCTAGCTAACCTACACCAGTCTAAGACTTCCCTACCCTCAGACAAAGATTTACAGATATATAGATGACTTGTTAGTAATCAACTACCCTACATTTCTACGGAACTTTGCTGACATTTATCCTCCAGAACTTACTATGGAGAAAACTAATAACAATGACTATTCAGCTAATTACTTAGACTTGGACTTAATATCAACAGTCCACATACTGCCTCTTGCAACTATGCCATTGTCTGTAAAGCCTTTTATTTCCAAATATTAAATGCAGAACTAAATTCCAGTGCCCACAAGTTCATTACCAATAACAGTACTATAATCACTAAGAAATTAATTGCTTTCAGCAAAAAATTAAAAATTAGCATTGATAATTACAAATTTCCTTATATTTACTTCATACCTAAGTTCCACAAAAACCTCACAGGTTTCAGAATCATCGCTTCTTGAAAATACAGTTATGCTCACAAGCCAGGCAAAACTTTAGAACTGTTACTTAAACCTATTATGGACATCATACCTGACAGCAGAATAATTATTAATAATACACGCATTATAAATTATCTAAATAATGGCAATATCACTCACGTTCAAACATTTGACTTTAATAGTCTATTTACTAGCATAGATCTAACCAACTTAAAATCAGTCTTGAATGAATTTTACAAGAACTATTATAAATTGTAATTCCGTGCATTGGAGCAATCTCGTAAATCTCTGCATTTCCAATAATTACATATTTGACGGCAAAACTGTATACAGGTAACCCTCGCATAACACGGTTGTTTGGTTCCTACAAAATCTTGTGTAATGCGAAACCGTGTTATAAGGGACTAAGAACCAGTACAAAAAGGAGGGTTACATTTCAAAAACTAACAAAAACACACTTTTTTTTTTTTTTTTTTTTTATAACTATTAGAAACTTAATTTTTATAGTAGTAGTAACTTAAATAGTGATAACTGAACAAACATCTTACCTTACATTACAAACTGTGATACTTATATGTTAGGATAATGTATGTTCATTTAATTTTCTTTCTCTTGATCGCTGCTAAGCACAATTTCTTCTGCAGCATCTAGATTTTGTATACCTTCTGCTCTCCTTAAAATTCACGAACTGCACGCTTCGAAGTCAGAATTTTTTTAAGGCCCCAAACAAGCATAAGTTCAATAGCACAGAATCTAACCTAGGGATCTCCCAACAAAATACAATGGAGCTCCGCTTTAAACGATACGTGAAAATTGGAAGAATATTTTCCAGTTAGCAAAATAAAAATAAATTTACACTTATGTAATATGTACTGTATTAATACATACTGTATTAATATGTACATATTAATTGATATTTCTGTTCACTGACCTTTTTTTTTGTTGCAAAATTTAAAACAGTGAAAATGATAAGCAATTAATAACAGAGAACACGGCACGCACAAGTTGCAACAAACACGATACACACAAGTGAGATATGGAGTAATGAGTTTCTGAAAATTTATTTATGTTTTTTATATGATTAAATATTTCATGGAGGGGGAAACACATTTCACCATAATAACGTGAAATCCCACAAAATTCCAGCTATCGGGCACTATAGCAAATGCAAGATCAGTTTACTACCTGTTTATAATTGATTACACTAACAGAAAACACCAATAAACCAAAACTGCAAATTGTTTTTATTGTTTTATGGTAGTGACCTACAGAAATGTGCTTTAGAAAAATATCATGAAGGTGATAATGACCAGCGAGTCAACAGAAGGGATTCACAAAAAGGAATGTAAACGTTGAAAATTACATCTAACATAATAGCAGGGTTTTCCCAGCACAAAAGCTCAAAAATAATGTGTTATGTGAGATTTCCCAGAATTCTCAAACTGCGTTGTAGAAGTACCATGTTATACGGGGTTACCTGTACTTGCAAACCAAAGGGTAACCCCCACTAGCTTTGTCATAGCTGGCCTATACTGGTCTGAGACTTCCCTACCCTCAGACAAAGATTTACAGATATATATAGATGACTTTTTAGTGATCAACTACCCTACATTTCTACAGGACTTTGCTGGCATTTATCCTCCAGAACTTACCCTAGAGAAAACTAATAACAATGACTATTCAGCCAATTACTTAGACTTGGACATTAATATCAACAGCCCACTTACTGCAATTAGCATATACAGTGGATTCCGGTTATTTGGGCCACCGGTTAATTGGGGCAGCCATTTATTTGGGGCAAATTTTAAAAAACAGAAACTAATGGAGAAAACAGCCAGGGTTTACCTCGCTTAATTGGGACAGCATGCCGTTTAATTGGGGCAGGAGACCACAGCACTGGAGATTACCCTACGATTGTCTCCGACGGTACCATGTGGTTCGGTCGAAATTCTGGAGGTCACAACCATAAAGCCCAATAAACAGTCACCTGTTTATTGGGCTTTTCTGTTAGTGAAATCTATCATAAACGGACAGTAAATTCGATCTTACTGAATTTGCGATAATCCGACAGCTGGAATTCTGTGGGTTATTATGGTGGAATGTGTTTACACTTCAATGAAATCTTCAATCATATAAAAAAATTAATTTTCAGATCTTCTCTTCATTCCTATTTTTAAAGCTTTGTAACTCGTTACTCCGTTCTCACTTGCACGTATCGTGTTACTTTCAATTTGTGTGTGCCGTGTTCTTTGTTATTGATTGCTTATCTTTTTACTGTTTTAAATTTTTAACCCCCACCCACAAATGTCAGTGAACAGAAATGTCACCTAGTTAGTATGTATATATTACAGTACGTATTAATTATTCCAATTATCACATATATTCTTCCGATTTTCATGTATCATTTCATTTTTTAATTGGTAAGGTAATAAAGAGTAAATTTGTGCTTAATATATCTTTGTTTTTATAGCCTGTGTATAATATTCCTCCTATTTTCACTAATTAGAATTCAATTCACAAACGTGATCACAATGACCGCCGCTTACTACACATCGTATAGCGAACAGTACTTTACTATGGTGAGTTCGTCGTAATGTGATTTGATTGTACAGTGAATCAATTGTAAAGGGGGGGTACATTGAATTTTTAACTATTTATGTGAAACTTCGGATAATTGGGGCAGCCGCTTAATCGGGCCAAAATGCACTAGTCCCAATGTGTCCAAAATAAGCAGAATGGACTGTATAATAAAAGAGATGCTTTTAATTTTAATGTAGTCAGCTTCACCCATTGGCACTCCAATATTTCAAAAAAAGTGCATTTTTTTGCATCAGAATTCATCAATGCATCAGAATTGCCACCATATGTTAAAATCCTAATGCTCTACCATCTGAGCTATCTGGGCAAAATAATAAACTCTTTTTAGATAAAATCAAATTACTCCATAACAAACTACTTGGTAACAGTTTCCCTTCCACCTTCCTTTACCATCATTTTAGGAAAGCACTGTATATCGTGAAATATAAAAAACTTATTGACAGCCATATTGATATTAACAACATAATTGCTGGTTTATATCTTTTTACATTCAGACATGTGCATATTGTGTAGTCAATATCACCTAGCCTCTTTATTGTCTCATGGTGTGGAAAGCTTGTGCCCACAGATTGGCTAACCATGGGAGTATTATATTTCATTAGCTGTTTTGTCATCTTTATTTTCCTTTCTGACATTGTTTAGTCTTATATTTGTAAAAACAATACCATTATTGACTTAAACATACAAAGCATATGTCCAGGGACCTACTATTGGTATGGGTTATGCAACCCTGGGCTGCCCGAGCACTGCTATATTCCCCTTCTTCCAATTACTTTTGCTGTTCTTAAACACTGCATCTTATATCTCGTGTGCGATTAAGCTGGCTGAAAGCAATATTCTCCTATCGCTCCTTTTTTCTTCTACAACAAAGTTTAATGTCTTTTCTACGCTACTTTGTTAGTTATTGTTTTCTCCCCCTGCTGGTCCATTTGCTTCATTTGTTTAATTGCCGACTTCCCCATCACGCTGGTAAGGTTTACTTTGACCTATTTACCTTCTTCCCTCCCCCCATAAATGGGATTACTTTAACGATTATAAATTTGCTGGAAACTATCGGCTAACTTCTTTGGTCTCCGATACAGCCTTGTTCTTCCATCAGCCCATTTCACCGTTTGCTGCCAGGCTTGACAGCAAGCTGTCATATTCTGACTATATCCTTTCATCTTTATATTAAAATTCAAGCTTTAATTATTTAATATTTAATAATTTATTTTGGAATTATATTTGTTTGGTTTTTTTATTCCTTTTCTTTTTAGTCTCTGTCAAGTTGGCTATGATATATATGTCTGCTACATATATATCATAACAGAAACAGAGGCCTTGCTTTTTGCTGTATTTCCTTTGGTTTTGGCTGCTGGCCCTTGATGATGTAGTTAAAATCTTAGGATCTATAGCATTAAGTATATTTGTATATTTTCATTTATTTTATTTAATTTTTTGTAAACTGATTTTATTTTTCAGGCACTTTTTAATAATTTTCTCCATAGCAACTACACCTGATAGGTCAGCACCCTTACTCATACACTTATCTAATATATTTGTCTATATTTAATTATGGTTGCTGTTTTTTTTTTTTTTTTTGTTAGATTTTTTTTTTATTAGATATTCCCATTTTTCACTACAACTTATCATTATTATTAATTATATAATATATATATGTTACGGTAAATTTGATTAATTCGGTGACTATGAACAATTACCGGTTAATATGTATAATCGCCAATAATATTGGAGAATTTAATAAATATATAGCAATTTATTAAATATACCGGTCATTTTACATATTCTCCAGTGCTCGCTGGTGTATTTGATAAATAGGACAGAGAAATCATATGAATGAAATTACTTTAAAGGGAAGTGCTTCTGAGCACTGTCGAGCCGACTAGCTGCTTCTAAAACCTATAATATACCGCTATTTAGTTAGTGCAGCGCTGCTGGGCTGAACGAGAACGACCACTGTGTCTACATTTCTACCGTTTAGTGCAACATACAACAACACATCAGCATTTAGTTAGTGCAGCATTGTTGGGCTGAACTAGAACGACCACTGAGTCTGCATTCTTACCGTTTAATAAAATGTTATACTTATAGATAAAGTTAAACGTATTTAGTTTATGTCCATAGGTAAGTTTTCTTTGAAAAACAATTAGAAATTAACATGTAATGAAAATTTTTGTAGTTTGCCAAAGTGTAACGGTTATGGATACCATTGAAAGAATGAAAGAAAGTTTTACCGCAAATTTAACGAAAGTAATAGAAACAAAATGCGGTAACAAAGGTTTTATAACGAAAGAAAAATATATACAGCTGATAAATGACATTTTTGCACTAAAATTGAAAACCACAGGGAAAACTCCAGGAGATTACCAAAGACTTAAGCGCTATGATATAATTAAAGTAGGTGATTGTAATAAATTGATTTACCCTGTTCAAGAAAATAACCAAAGCATAAAATATTATGTCTGCACTGAGGAAATTTTTGATACAATACATAATATTCATATAGCTATTGGCCATGGGGGAAGAAATTGGATGATGAACAAAATTCAAAAAAGTATAAAAATATAACCGCTGAGTTTGTAATGGTAAATTTAAACTTATGTGAGCTTTGTCAGAAGAAAAGTAAAGTTCCTAAAAATGGCTTGGTGGTTAAGCCAATGGTGTTTAACAAAATGAACAGTAGGTGTCAGGTAGACCTGATTGATATGCAAAGTCAGCAAGACAAGGGATACAAATTTATTCTTGTATATCAAGACCACCTAACAAAATTTGTACAATTGCGTCCCTGAAAAAGCAAACGTGCTGAAGAAGTTGCTTATGTTTTATTGGATATATTTACTATTTTTGGAGCTCCTTCTATCCTTCAAAGCGATAACGGTCGCGAAATCGCAAATAAAGTTATTGAAGAATTTTGTTCTTCTTGGGAAGAACTCAAAATCGTACAGGGTAAACCTCGTTACAGCCAAAGTCAAGGTTCTGTTGAATGTGCAAACCAGGACATAGAGAATATATTGAGTACATGGCTAGAAACTAATGAAACACGCAACTGGATTGAAGGATTACGATTTGTTCAATTAATGAAAAATAGAGCATATCACCAAGGAATTAAATGCAGTCCTTATGAAGCTATGTTTGGTTCTCCCATTAAAATTGGCCTCAAAACCTCATGGCTTCCCAAAGAAGTTGTTGTTAATTTAAAAGAAGAGGAAGAACTAGAAAGCATAATGAAGCAATTTAAAAATGATCATATGATAGAGAAGGAATCAAATATTTATGATTCTGGAGAGATTGCAGGAGACACTAGCATAAAGAGTATTGAAATTGAAAATGACAATATAATGGAGAACGTTGAAGAGAATATGGAGAACGTTGAGGAGAATATGGAGAACGATGAGGAGAATAACAAGGACTTGGATAATATTGTTGCGAATAGGAAAGCACAAATATATAGAAAACGTAAAATAGTAAAAGAAAATCTTAAAATACAAGCTAAAAAAATTATAAATGTGTCTAACAAAAAGTTTCCTACTGGAAAAGTAGGTGATACGGTACGTATAAGAATTCCTGATGTTGACAGAGCCGGAAGCAACCCAAGAAATTGCTTGGCAGTTATTATGGATATTGACAATAGTGGACTATATAAATTGGGTACAAAGAAAGGGAAATTGGCCAACGTTTATACCAGAAATGAGTTTTCTATATACCATGAAAAATTTATAAGTGGTGTCGCGGAAGTTCCAGACTCAGAATTATCTTTGCGGGAGTGTGTTAAGACGTTTTCCATATTTGGTGGTCAAGGTTACAAAATATGTAATCGTAAAGGAAAATGCAACAGTAATAAATGTAGTTGTAGAAATAGTAACAAACTGTGCAATTCAAAATGTAATCATAGTTTATCTTGCAATAATAAAAAACATTAAACTTTGATTTTTTTTTGGTATTCTGTTGGCATCTAATTTCAATTAATCAATATTACCAGTAAGCATTGGAGATTATTCATAATATCCGGTATGTTTGATAAATTAAGCATATTCTCCAATATTATTGGGAATTATACATAATAGCCGGTAATTATGTATACTTTCCGATTTATCACATTGCCAGTAACATATAATATATATCATAAATGCTAGCATGCCTCAAAGTGCATTATTTAGCACAAATACACATTTAATTATTATATACACATAATACTAATGCTCTTATTATGAAATAATCTGTTTTTCTTTTTTCTTCTCTTAAACATTACCTGTAAAAGGATCAACTGCTGCTACAACAGGAGTCTGCTTTGGAACTGTATTTTTACTATTGGTGATAATGAAATTGGCTATCTGGTCCAGGAACAGTTGGCTGAGGTTATGTTTATAAATGAACTTTTGTGCAGCCATCCATGGATCTTCTGAAACATTGTAAGGTAACTTTAATGGCTTGCCATCTTCAATATCTACTGTGAAAACGTAGTCATATTCCTAAAACAAAGATATAAAATTTATGTATTAAGGCTCATAAAATCCAGAACTTCAGTTATATTGTACATAAATAAGATACTTAACTAAAATATAATTCACTTGAACAACTGTAATAAGTATCCACATTTAAGTTTGGACCTTCACTAACAGTATGCCAGAGACACAGGATAATTGTTATGTATCCTACATCTGTAACAGGATATGTAACAATTTCTAATGAAAACACTGTTAAACATTAACAAATGATAATAAGCAAACCTTATTTAACTAATCCACACTTCATATATATAACTTTCAAATATGCAAATCTTTGGATAGAGTAATTATTACTTTAGAAATACAATAATTTCTCTATCCAAAAACAAACCTCATACAGCAATAAAAATGTAGCAAATACATGTACAGTCTAGTTTAATGAAAGATCTGGTCTACGAATGCACAAAATATGTGAACATGCACATGTGTGTTGTCACAGATTAAATTTTACAAAACAATCACACACGCACAGACAGAGACAGACAGACACCATTAAACCCAGTGATTTTCCCCCTTTATTCAGATTCTCTGATACATGTAGACAACAGAATACCAATCATTTATTACTTTCTACATTAAGCAATATATACAGTATAATAAATATTCTATACTCCTTTTCTTTACAGTTCCTTATATCAAGTCATCAGGACTGCCAAAACTAGTTTACAAAGTTTTGGACAGTGTAAAAAAAAAATTAATGGAAACACATTGTATGAAAAGGTACATACAATGTGTTTCTAGAAGGAAGACAAGCTCTCAATAATATAGTTCTAGAAAAAACAGACTGCCAGATTAGAATGCTCCAACTATTATTAGAAGAACAACCTTCTCCAAATATCAGAAGCACTGAACTGTTTTTGTTCAAGCAAAATCTCATGTAGATCATCAGATATTAGAAGAATAAAGTATATATACCCTTTTTCTTCAATTTTCACATCTAAGTGTCAGGATGGTCACCCATAATGAGATAATCACACTTGCTAGCCCATCCAATCCCTAAGGAGATTGTGTCATACACCCACTCATTTAACCTGTAATATACACCCACTCATTTAACCTGTAACATACCCCACCTCCTTTTTTGTCATCTTCCCCTTACAAGTCATTTCAAGCCACACTGATTAAACACATGCATTACCTTGATCTGACTCTAGGAATATTCTACCTTTAGGCAGCTTTTGATCAGAAGCATCACTCTCCCACCCTCTATCCTTCCTGAACATATAGCATTCACCAAAATGAAATTCTCCATCTTTAACTCTCTAGAACCATGTTTCAGTAAGCTCAACTACATTAGTCAACTTGATCAAAAGCTCAAATTCATTTAATGTATTTAAAATACTCCCGGAATTACTGTATGTACAAATTAAATTTTTTACTTTATTGCTTTTGACAACCTTGATATATCCCTTATACTTACTTAAAAGTTTTTCCCACCTGGTCTTAAGATTTCTGGCAGATTTTGCTTCCATTACAGTTTACCTTTCAGTGTTCAGGATAATTAAAGGTTATACACATAAAATCTTTTAGAGAGGGTTGCAAGTATAAGTTGGTTCCATACCAGTGAGAGAGTTTCCCTGGATCTTTAATGCTTTCTCAATGGCATCAGCAAAAATCCCCGCACCTCCTTTGTTTAAGTGAATACCATCTGATAGACAGATGGTATATATAAAGAATACCATCTTTATATATACCATCTGTCTATCAACCTTAGTTGATAGTCAGAATTTATTTCTCAGAATGGCTAGCTAAGGCTAGCCATTCTGAGAAATATTTCCCTACATGCCTTGCAGAGTTCCCCTCAAGACTAGAATTAATCCATAAAATCCTTCCTGTCATGCCTGGGCATGGCAAGATCATTTTATCCTATCTTGTGACACTTTTTTTTTTTTTAACATGACTTTATATTTCATAAACAATTCATCAGTTCCTTTAAGCCTTTAAATTATTAGCCCCAACATATTACAATGCACCCACTAGTACCATTACTAGCTGATAAACTGTCACATCATCAATTTTTGAACTCTGTAGATGTACTGCAGTTCTACACCATTTGTCTTTCTTACAGAATATGTTCCCTATCTCCCTATTAAGTCCTCAATTAAGGCTACCTTCTGCAGAACTAAAGCATTCTGTACTAGTTGATTCATTCCTGGGGTGGATTCAAAAGTAGATTGCCTAACACAGCATCAGACACTCAGATCTCTGTCAAGCCCCCAGGCTGAATTTACTCCAGGGGATCAACTTGTCTCCCCAAAGACTCAATCATGCCTAACAGTATGTCAAGTTTTGAATTCAGTTTGTCAAACTCCCAACATCTTTCAAAAAAGAAATAACTGTCATCGGATAAAAGCTTAGCATGCATATGACAAGTTCAAGCAAAAAAGATGTAACACGCAGGAGAATCACCTCTGGAAATTCTGCTATCAGTCACATAATTTGCATGTTATGAGAAACTTTTCTAGGTGAATCCATCTTCTCTTTTAAATGAAATTTAAAATATCTAACTAGAAATTCAGAAGGGCACTAGTTACAGAGTGTGTGTGTGTTATTGTTTAGTAAACTAAAGTTCTACAAGAGATTTTTTATTTGCAACCAAAATTACCAATAAAGGCTCCATGAATATTAAGCTAAATTTTTAAATACTTAGTTAAATACAAAAATAAGTTAACCTGTGTAATATTATAATATTATTTACAGTGCTGCTTGTATACCTTTACAATTCATATGTAAAAATTAAATGTCATAATATATAATCAATTACATAACTTTAGTATATAGATAACGAGTATTCCTAGTGTTAGTGGCTTCAACATCCCACCAATTATCAACTGCCTCTCACATACAATATAACACATTAGATATAAGCATCTGTCATTGCTTCAGTAATCTTGTTCTTTGATATATTCATATTTCTTGGTAAAGGATGGATGAGATACTTTTTTGACAAATAACAATAAAAAGAATTCCACTGGAGTCAAGTATGATGAATGAGGATCTTAGTAATTGGATGGTAATCACCTTAACCAATTCAGTAACGCATGAACTGATTGTTCACAGTCTTGCATGCCCATGTGCCAGTACAGAGATATATTGTCTTGCTGAAAAATCAACTTCCATATGGATTTTTATCTTCAATTGACAAGGTCAAGAAATTCGTATTCACCAAGGTATAAAATTTCAGTGTCACTGCTTTCTAAGAAAAAGAATAGGTGATAAATTTTTGTGTTACTCACAGTATAAAACATATGACTTTCAACTGTCATAAATGGTTTTTACATACTTGGGGAATCCTTACATTGCATTTACTTCCCAAAATATGTGAAATGTGCATTAATCACTGAGGGTAAACATCCAAGGTGGGGGGGGGGGTGTCTCCATCATTGACTGTTTAAGGTAATACTACCATTTTGTTTTGTGTTGCTGGAGCTACTAAAGGTGAGAGGTACTAAAACTGACAAAAAAGAAATATATCCACAGATTAATTACACATTTTTACGATTATAAGTGATTTACATACTGTAACAGGCAAAGCTACTTTTTTCTCACCATGTATAACAGGTCATGCTGCTGATGAATACTAGAAAGACAACAAGCCAATGAGTTTCAATGGACAGATTGAAAATAAATATACAGTCAAACTTGATTATAATGAGCAACAAGGGACCAACAAAATTTCCTCATTATAACCATTACTCACTATATCAGTGATGAGTTAAATCTGCCTCCTATTTTTTTTTTAAATTTTCAATAATATGATAAAAAGATACAGGCTGGCCTCGATTAATGCAATTAATTCATTCTGCGAGTGCATTGCGCAAAACGGAAACGTGTTAATCGAATATAATAATCAATAGGAAGAATTATAATTGGTCCTTGACCTTCTGGAATGTCTATAAAGAATTTTAAAAATACCTTTTAAATAACTTTTTAACTGTATACAACGTAAAATATAATGAAAATAATTATGGAATTAAATGTTTATTGCATAAAACAGCAGTTCCCAAACTGTGCGCCACGGAATATTTTAAATTTTCGAGGGAAACAGCGATACTCGACATCTGTCGGACACCACGCGAACTACTAGCTTGAGGTAGTTCACAGTTTCAACATTTCTTATTAAGTTGTTTGGACCTAACTACTAAACGGAACTGTTAGGTATTTCTTTTGGTCTGGGTGCACCGTGAAAAAATTACTGAGACACTAAGGGCACTGTGAACCTCTGACATAAAATACACAGTGAAGAAATGACTGTTGCAGAAATATTTGAACAGTGTTGACTTTCTTTTTTCATCAATCGATTTCCGATAGCTGACAACAATCTTCTCTGGGCCCTAGCGAAATAAATATTGCAGTGAACCTCAAACCTTTTGTTCGAGGTTCTCTGTGATACGAAAGATTTCATCTAGTTCTTTTACCATTATCTCCTTTTTCATAAACATTTTCATAAACTCCAGGGTTCACATCTGGTGAGTATGGGCTTGGCACACCCAGGGTCCTGAGCTGGATATCATCATTCTTCTCTTTCTTGGCGATTTCCTTCTACTTCTGACTCTCTCTCTCTCTCTCTCTCTCTCTCTCTCTCTCTCTCTCTCAGGGTAACTCGGAAATTTTTTTAGCTGGTGCAGCATAAGCCTCAGGCTTGCTTGCACTGTGTGGCTAGTAATAATAATAATCTGGCTCATTTAAAAATTTGAATTTTTAAATGCAAGTCTGCATTGACTTTATTAGCGGGAGACAAACAAGTAAACACTTCTTCCGACGGTTGATGGAACACACCGAGGCAGGCAGCAGGCAAATGTTTGTTTACTGCCCGTCTGACACACGGTAAGCTTAACGAACGATTCAAATCTTTTTCAACTATCGCATAAAAAAAAAAGAAAAAGATCGCGTTAACTGGAAATTTGCATAGCGTAAAATGAAAAGTTGTATAATTTTTTCAAATAGCAGTAACTGAAACATGCGTTATGCGAGGCCTGGCTGTAGATTCAAAAAACAAAAAAAAATATTTGACAGAAACAAATAATATAAGTATATACCTACATATTTGTATTAATGTTTGTATAAACTACAATACACTTAATATTAAACACAACTTATTTCTCCATAATTAAAAACAATACTAATAATAAACATGATTTCAATTAGTCTCTTTATTTATGAATCTTAAAATTGATGTTTGTTTTAAAGATTTCACTTTGATATTTCTCAAGTTCCCCGGTCAAGATTCAGTTAAGGGTAACCCTTCCAGACTGTGTACCGACTGCCAGCGATATGGCAGTGATTGACAAGTAGTGACTCCGCCCACCACTTCCCCCCCCCAATCAGTTCCTGTCATATTTGCACATATGAGCACCGTCAAGCAAGCCTTTGATTTTTTTCCACCAACGCATTTTCCCCCTTTGAATTTAAAAGCATTGTCAGGTGTCAAATTACAAAAAAGTCCATTCATTTGCCATTATTGGATCTGCAGATCAAGATTCTCCGCTAATTTTTGCATAAACGATGTTATGTAGGTTTTTAAATACGAGCCAGCCAACCGCTGTTACGTACAAAATCGTCACGTCCAAATTGTTTAGCAAATTTTCCTGCTTGAGCCTTCAAGATTGGACCGTCTATTGAAAATCCAGCACTTCTTTGTGTAGTGAACCATTGAAGTAATGCTTCATCACCGTTTGTAACCTTGCACTTTTTAAAATTTTTTTTCTTCCCAGTTATGTTCTTTTCCAGTGCTGATATGTAAACATGTTTATTCTTCCACAATGTCAATACTGTTGAAGAGGACAAAGAAAACTATTTACACACTTCAACATTTTTTGCACCATGTTCTAACTCACAAATAATTTCGACTTTTTCGCAAATCAAGAGAGACTCTCTTTTGTTAGTAGACATGTTTCCGAAGGAAGGGTTCATTTCTAACTGATTTTACTTTAAAATGACAGTAAAGTGATCTGCATACAAAGTTCTCAGAAGTCCCGAAATAAATTTATGGTTCAGTGAATACAAGACAATCTGAAAATAGTAATGCGACAAGCGGAATGCCAATGCACTACTGTATAGCCCCCCATCCCCGAAAGGACAAGGTCATAAACTGGCTGCTAATCCGATGCAGGTGGTCATAAAAGCTATGTTGCCCTTTTCATTTTTGTCTATTTCAAGAATTGGGTTTTTCAACTACCCGGGCAATTAAGAATGTTTGCACAGTTACCAAAATTTGTATATGGTATATCCATGTAGTACGCTCGTTATAACAGTGAGCGATTGTATGGGAACACGTGTAAATTAAAATCATTATGGCTTTTTGTCATTACAGCCGTGATCTCGTTGTTTCCGTGCTCGTTATAGCCAAGTTAGACTGTATTTCAATTAAAAGCAAAACCTTAATCATACCTCTCCTTCATGAAGCGTTTTCCCTGAAGTTTCTTGAGTGCTGCCACTGGCACCAACTACATCTCCAATCTTGATCCATCGTTTGTCTGCTACACTCCACTGATGAACTGAAACATGGTCTCCATCTCTTATAAGTTTATTTTGTCCATCACGTTTGCCTGCATAAAAATGTTGCATTTAATCAGTTTGCATTTGAAACAGAATGGGCTGTGTATACATACTTATGCACAAGAAATAAACAAGATAAGTTGAAAAAGTCCCAATAACAAATTTATTATTGATTATGTATGTATGTAAAAGAAGAATGCCTGTTTGTGATCTCATCTAGTTCCATTATTTAGTAGTTGTCGGATGCAATAATTTATGGTTCACTGTTTATGCATTCAGTCATTATGCAGTGTTTAGTGTAGTATATTTGATGTGCGAGTTGGAGTAGCAGACTCAAGATGTTAGTAGTTCCCAGAAACAGAAAAACATTAAAGAAGGTGCTAACTGATCAGCTAAATGATCAGCTGTTGTTGGTTGTTTATTTGGAGCATTAGCAACTAAGGCCATATTGCTCCGGGATATGCGGTGGTCATTCGCTGACCTTTCCGCATCCTCCCTATTTGGTGGTGATGGGGTCGAACCCCGGTCTAATCAAGAAGCGTGTGCTACGCACTGCTGCTCCTTCCCACCTGGCTACGGAGGCGCCCTCTAAATGATCAGCACATGATGACAAGTAGATGAGCTAAGTGCAGAGTATGTGTACAACATAAAACATTAAATAATGAATGCAACTTAGTAAATGAGCATTTTGGCTGTCTTTTAATATCTGTTACAAGATACAGGTGACCCATGATGATGATGTGTTTGTTTGTTATTTGGGTTTTAGGAGCATTAGCAACTAAGGCCATATTGCTCCGGGGATATGCTGTGGTCATTCCCTGACCTTTCGCATCCTCCGTATTTGGCGGGGCACAGGCTCGAACTCCGGTCTAGTCAAGAAGCGTGTGCTACGCACTGCTGCTCCTGCCCACCTGGCTAAGGAGGTGCCAATGATGATGATAGTGTGTGTGTGTTTGTGTGAGAGAGAGATTTGAACATAAATATTTATGAATATACTGTATCAAACAACTTGCACCACCAATAGGAGAGATTTTTTTCAGGAATGTGGGGTTTACAATTGCAAATCCCATATTCCCAAAAAGAATCATCACAAGAGATGAAGTTTTGGCAAGACAAATTAAAGGATGCAGTCTTATTGTAGGTCTTCTGTAGTGTAAAACACAGGTTCTGAAACTTTTTTTTATCCGCAACCCCTTTTCATAAGCTGAAGTTATTAGTGACCACAGATACTTTTCTGCGGAGTCATCGCCCATATTTTAAGAATGGCTGGTGTATAATAATTTCAATAGTTCTATAATAAATTTAATTTAACCATGTTTATCAATGTTTGCTGCGACTGCCAGAATCTTTTTTGTGACCCCTCTGGGGGTTATAACCCACTTTAAGAACCCCTGGTGTAAATGAAAATTACATTACATGCACTAAAAATTCATCACTGAAGGCAGAAGTGCTAATAAAATATTAAATCTTATGATTTTTAGTGTCTGCATCCAATGAAAGTGAAGAGAATTTTCAACTAACAAGAATATTAAAAAAAGAATTTTGGGCTGGTTTCTTACTTAATGCACTAACTCAACAGGTTGTCACAGTGAAGAAATATCTGACAGATATTCAGATAACTGTATTATTACATCCACCTTATTTTCTTACTCAAGCTCAATTAATCTTGAATCAGTTGTGCGGGGTCGATTCAACCCCACCAATATTTAAGCAATTCGTGATTCGTCTACTCCATCCACACAGCTGAAACTCCTAATAGCTGTTTTTGAAAATGTATTTGTTGAATTCTCTGCAGAAAATTCCAGCAATGTCTATTAATTATTGCACAATTAGGAAAAATTCATTATTTAAAACTAATTATATGCACATGTTGATCGACATATGTTGTGTTCAGTTGTTGATAATGTGCTCTCTTTACTGCAATGCACTTTCTTCCAATTGGTAACACACTCTTTGGCTTCATGAAATTAATGCATCATCTGGAATGAAAAAACTGTTGATTTATGTACTTCATTTCATTTCACACAGTGAACACTCCTGTTACTGGCAGATTGACTGATTTGATTCTAATCAAACCATTCACTGAAGTGTGCAGTTTTCAAATTTGTATTTTCTCACTAAGAGATATAAAAGGAGTTTTAATTTTCAAAAATAAATTTAAAAAATGTTTTTAATATAGAACATGGATTTTTCACAGTTGTGTTCAGAAAAGATTGAAAATATAGGCAGAATCAAAAAAAATTAACAATTTTGAACTATTTTTTTTCTGATTTTTCAAATTTTAATGCACATAACTCAGGGTAGAGATTGAAACCCTAATAATGAACCCTAGATTCCAGTACCAACATTGTGAACCTAACTATGTGTGAAACTAAATTAATCTATCTTCCAACTTTAGCCCATCAGCAGGTATCTAGGGATTTTTCAGTATTTTTCAATTTCCTTTATACATAGCAGCTAGAGAAATTTTAGTGTCTACTGACATGCTTAAGGAATTTCTGAATGATTTTAAACAGATGGTTATAAGGGGTAAAAAATAATAATAAGAAGAAAAAAAAACACCAACAAAAAAAATACCTGGTTCTAAGAGGACCTCTTTACCGGGAAGTTCTTCAATTTTAAGATCTCCAATTTCTCCTGATGGCACACTTGTTTTTGCTACTTCACACTCAAATGCTTTTAGTTCATCATCTGACGCATAAAACTCCTTATGCCAAGTAAAAATTCGTGCTACACCATCACTACAAAAATAAAATGAATGCATTTCAAAAATTATGTATTTCATTAAGAAATTAAATTAATAAATAATAATTAATCATTGCATTTAACTTGAAATACTGATGTGACATTCTTTACCTATTATACGTAAGATGATATCTCTTATTAATTATTATTATTGTGCTATTTATTTTGATAATAAATGTCTCACTGTAACTACTGTTATGTAACACCATGTACATTACTCATTTATGTATTGAAATTTACCATTGTTACCTTAATTTAATGTGCTTAAGTGTGGGTTTGATGTTTATCTTGTTCAAATCCTTTGAATTGTGCAGGGCCTACAAGTTACTGATCAGGACCATTCTTTGTACTAATTTTCCAGATAATAAACAGATACTAATGAAGTGGTTCTCAAAGTGGGTGCCACAGCACCCTAAGGTGCCACTTACTCTTTATAGGGGTGCCGCGATGTCAAATTTAGCACTGGCTTACATTGTGGTTGTCACTACAAAAGGTCGGTGAATTTCATGCAACTGTGTAAATTGGAAGTTGTCATGAAATAATTGCTGACTGCAACGCAGTGTTTATGTACATATACGGAACAGCTGAGCCGAGCCATCCGTCGCATACACTATATTTGAAACAGCACCACCTTACAAAATATTCTGCCAGCGTCCATTGCACCCGGTGCTGGGGTGCCAAGCATTTTTCATAATGGATTTAGAGTGCCTTCATATTAAAAAGTTTGAGAACCACTGCATTAACAGTAAGGAACCAGAAATACAATACAGAATTACTGTAATATGCCCATTTCTCAGAATCAGTTTACATTCTAATTCTATTCATAAACTTTTATTAATTCCTGTATATTAAGTCAGCACTGGTTTGAACCAATCCCAGTTTTAATTTTTTAAAATTTTATTTAAATCCCATTATATAAGGCTACTGTTAAACCACACCTGAAATACTTATGTTCAAGTATGGAGACCGCACATAAAGAAAGACATGGTGTTTCTTGAAGGGGTCCAAAGACGTGTAAATTGCCTGGTGAGATCGACAAAAGGGCGTCCATATGAGGAAAGACTTCGAATATGTGGGTTGCAGAGCTTGAAAACTAGGCACCTTAGAGGAGACTTGATTGAGATGTTTAAGGCTCTGAGATGAATGAATAAGGATGAAATTTTCACAGTTATAAATGATTCTAGAAGGACTTTTATTTTAGCCTACCTACATGGGTGGTGGAGTTATCTACATGGGTGGTGGAGGCTGACAGTTTGGGGAAATTCAAAGGTCAGCTGGATAATTACCTAAGGGAGGAGGGAAATGCATAGGTTGTTCATTACCTTTTCTCTTATTAATTATTATTATTATTTTTGATTTTCTTCTTATTATTATTTTTTTTTAAATTTTATTCTTATTATTTTATTTATTTTTTGTTATTTTATTTTATTAATTTTTTTTTTGGCTGGTGCAGCATAAGCTTGCTTGTACCATGTGGCCATTACTAATACAAATACTAATACTATTGCAGTGAATAAACACAAGTGACAAGCACAAAAAGGACAGGAAAACACAAGTTTTAAAATCAACTCTAATATTAAGAAAATTAAAAGTGCTGGCTTTTCAGAAAACTTTATTTAGATTTGATAAACTTTCAGCAAGTCCGTCCATACAGTTATTTTTCACAGTTTATACAGATACAGCTATAATTTAATATTTTATCCCCACACACCAAAGGTTTGGTAGCAGTTTTGTGATATCACTGCCACCTGTCATGATTTCTTTGTAATTTCTGCTGAAATCCCTGATACAACAAAATCCCTGTTGTCTTTGCAACATTACAACCCGTTAATATCCCTGTTATTCTCTAATGATGTTGATGTTTTCTAGCAGTATACTAGAAACAATTAAGCTAGAAATTGGTATATATGGTTTAAAGAACATTCAAAGAGGCTTTTTCCTCCTTCTATGTCGAGCCAGTTCCTTGGATCTGGACCTGTCATGCATTTACATGAAATCAAAAGGAATGTCCGTAGACCACTTTCCAAAATCCACTTGTGAGACTTTCTGCAGGCAACATGGTGGGCGATACCTCAGAGTACTGTTAAACCTCGTGGAACTCATAGGTAATGGGGAGACAGGTGTTCATATTTTGGCAATATGCAAATGTATGTGCAACTAGAAAAGGTGATGTAGTAGTAGTAGTAATAGTAGTAGTAGTGGCACATGATGCAAGAAAGCAAGTGTAGGAGCTTATGCAGCATCAGCCAAAAAAAAAAAAAAAAAAAAAATCACACCATTCCCTCCAAATACCTGTCCAGTTCCTCCTTAAATTTATTTAACCTATCAACTTCCACAACGACAGATGGAAGTTTGTTCCAGCAATTAACCACCCGCTGGCTAAAGGCAAATTTCCGCACATCTATTCTACATCTGTCCTTTCTTAATTTGAACTTATGTCCCCGTAGGTTCGTAATCTGAACAAGTGGAAGGATCCCATCAGAATTCAGCGTGCTCAACCCATTCAAGGCCTTATAGACCTCAATCAGATCACCGCGCAGGTGCCTAGTCTCCAGCCACTGCAATTTGCAGAACTTAAGCCTCTCTTGGTAAGAGAATCCCTTCATTCCCCTCACCAATCGTGTTGCTCTTCTCTGTACACGTTCAAGCAAATCTACATCCTTCCTAAAATGAGGCCTCCAGACCTGTACGCAGTACTCAAGGCGTGGCCTGACCATTGCCTTATACAGAGGGACAATCACCTCCTTTTCCCTGCTAGCAAAATTCCTATATATCATTGACAAAACCCCATGACCCGCCCTAGCAGCCTGTCTGCACTGCTCAGAAAACTTCATATCTGACTGCACAATTACTCCCAGGTCTTTTTCATTTTCTACCACCTTAAGTGTAGTACCACACAGTTGGTACGTTTCTCTGGGGTTACTTCTCCCCATATGCAGTACTTTGCATTTGTCAAGGTTGAACTTCAGTTGCCACTTCTTAGCCCATCTGCCCAAATTATCTAGATCCTGTTGCAGTAGCACACTGCCATTACTGTCATTAACAACCCTGCCAACCTTTGTGTCATCTGCAAACTTCAACATTAAGCCTGATATACCTTCATCAATATCATTGATAAATATACAAAACAACAGTGGACCCAACACCGAACCCTGTGGGACTCCACTAATAACATTAGTCCACGAAGAGCAGCACCCATTGATTACCACCCTCTGTCTTCTCCCACTTAACCATCCTTTTATCCATTGTAGCAACTTACCCTTAATACCATTCTGCTCCAATTTGTACAGTAGTCTTCCATGCGCAACAGTGTCAAAAGCTTTCCTGAAATCCAAGTATATGATATCAAAATTATTTTTTGCATCCAGTTCCTTTGTGACCACATCATAATAACCAATCAAATTTGTCAGACAAGACTTTCCCTTAACAAACCCATGCTGTGTTTGAGTTATTGCTGCAGTCTTGTCTAGATGATCCTGCAATGCATCTTTAACCAGTGACTCCATTATTTTACCCGGAACAGAAGTTAAACTAACTGGTCTGTAATTACTCGTGTCACCCTTCGATCCACCTTTGTGAATTGGGGACACATTTGCACATCTCCAGTCCGTGGGAACCTCCCCTGAGTCCAAGGACACTCTCATAATTATGGCTAAGGGTTTGCTTAGTTGCTTTGCCGCCTCCTTTAAAATAACTGGATAGATCCCATCCACCCCAGGTGCCTTTCTTATGTTTAACTTCAACAATTTCTCCTCCACTTTGCTCTCAGTTATTACAAAATCATTAAGCACACTGCTACAATTTGATAACCTTCCATTTTCAAACTGTAATAATTCCTCACGTGTGAATGTAGATGCAAAATACTCATTCAGTTTGTTTGCTATCTGAGCAGGATCATCAACAGTCGAACCATCGATATCAAGTGGACCAATCATATTAATCCCCTTCCTTTTAGAGTTTATATAAGTAAAGAAATCCTTGCTGTTTTTCTTAGCATCCTTTGCCAAAGATTTCTCGTAATCCGCCTTCGCCTGCCGAACCTCCTTTGTGACCTGATTACAGACTAGCTTATATCTGCCACAGGCTTCTGCGTCACCTGATAATTTATATGCATCCCATGCATTTTTCTTCTCTGTCACGAGTCTCATTAGTTCATTGTAGAAAAGTTTCCCCCCATAGAAACAATTGCATAATAGGAGATTATACTCCTGACAGAGGGACTGCTATGCAACATTTTACAGATATATATATATATATATATATCCTAGTATGTGAAAGTGAAATATAAATATTATAATAAATATAAATTGTAAAATTAAATTATTTTGTTTTATTTTGTTTTATTCCCATAACCAATTAATGCCATCTAAGACGATTAAACATTACATCGGTCTGTATATATAGGTAAATGAATTAGGTGGTAGTATAATAATATAATATAAATAATATATTGGCTTGTCAGTTAAACCAATAACCAAGATAGGTACCTAACGTGACCAGGAAAAAATACATGCTATGCATTAAGCAATATATTACAAAATATATAAAAATCGATACATTAAAAGGTTAATTATGGCAATAGGTTACATTGAAGAGGACTTTTTCTAGGGCTAACCCTTTCAATGTAACTACCGTAATTAACGAGCTATCCGTTTCTGTAGTCATCGTCCAGCTAGGCAAAGTCCAAAAAGCAAAAAGTAAATTAGGCCAAAAACAGATAAATAACTAAATTTCTAAATTTAGTAGCAGCTAGTGCGATGACTGTTAGCCCGACGGATAGCCAAAATTAAATTTACATAAGCAAAAAGGAGCATATAAAATATTTTTAGGCATCAGTGTGTAGTAAAAAGATAGAGCAGCAGCCAGTGCTAACAAAAGGCGAACGGAAAAGTTAGAAGGATAGTTATAGTATCTCACTCCCCCTCGAATACTCTAATAGATCATGAGATATGAAAATTAGGAATAAGAAAGAGAAAGGTAAACAGAAAAGAAAAAGTAAAATCAATGACTAGGATGCAACCTTATAGAAAGGTATCCCATTTTGTGGCAGGCAATGTAAAGAAAACATTACGCTTAAAATTTTAACATTTTAACAAGCTTACCAACGCGAATCCAAGGCAGGAGAAAAAAGCCTCGGGAAATAGCACGTGCTGAATATATACTACTGTGCGCAGCCCCCCCTGGTAGGTGTAGTAGATAAGTAAAGCGATAAACTAGGCATATTTACAAGTAGCGCCCTCTGCATTGTCAATATGCCAAAGAACATAACTAAATAATAATGCCGTCAAATAATTATATCTTGAAATTAAATTAGAAGTTAACAGAATATGTTCCTGCCCATAGAGCAAATATAGGTACGACGTTTTCAATGCGTGTAAGCTATATGTGACTTACTTCATGAGCAGTACCTACTATATACATATATACATGCCCAACGTCATTCATATTAGCCAACGAAACTCCCACAACAATTTTTTAAACCAAGTATGTTATATTAGTGCCTGTACATTATTAATTCTATAATCCTCTGTGCGCTAAGGTTATAATTTTCCTTGCTACATGCTATAATTAAGGCTTTATAAATAAATCGTGCTATTATGTGGTGTGGGAAGCCATTATTTAATAACTTAGTTCTGAAATCAATCAGTGTATCTATCGTATAATCCATCTGATTACATATACTTAATCTTCTTAAACTTTGTGCGATAATTATATTGCGATGAATTCTTTTTGATATATTTGAGTTCCAGTTTGTGAGGTCGATAGCATTAAAATTATAATCTTTGCGTTTATCATACAACTTGGTGTGTACGGTATTATTATCATCTATTCTTATATCCAAGTCCAAGAAAGTAGCAGATTTGGAATTAGCATTTGTGCTTTCTAAAGTTAATTCAGGCGGATAATATTTAATAGCTTCTGTAAGGAAGTCTGGCATATTGAAAACTATCAAATCGTCAATATATCTGTATACAACCATATTGCTTTTAAAGTTATACTCGAAGTGGTGTAGATATAAATTAGCCACTAAACAAGAACTACAAGCACCCATAGGTATGCCTGTGTATTGTCTATAAAGATTGCTGCCATTAAATATATAGTTATTGAAAATACAAAGATTAAACAGGTCATCCCAGTGGCTTTTGTCACAAGGTAAGATATTTTTGTATTTATCATAATAGTCGCAGAACACCGTTTTTAGGCTGTTATGAGGGATGCTAGTAAACAGGTTATTAAAATCGAAAGTATTGATCTGTTCTATAGTATTACTGACTGTGTTGTTTTTTATATAACTTAATACCGGTCTATTATTAAGAATGATCTTAGAATGGCCTATGTTATCAAAAATAATTTGAAGTAGATTAACCAGTTTGCGATGTGGAATCTTGGCGTAGCTATCCCTACACGAAGTTATGAATCTAAAACCAGTAGGTTTTTTATGAAATTTAGGTATACAGTATATGTATGGGTATATTGTACTATGGTTAGTAAGCTTTAATTTTTTATGCCAAGCACGTATTTTCTTAGTAATAGTGTTTAGCTTGTCCATTACTTTATGGTAAGTGATGCTATTGTCAAGCTCATTTAGCAAAGTAGTAGTGTAAAATTTTTTACAAATAATACTGTAATTATTGGAGGCTTTATCAATAGTTGTTATAACAAACTTATTTTGTATAAGTTTAAGCTTCTGTTTAATTGTGTCCATATTAAAAACCTTAGTAGGTATTATTGTCTTGCATTTAGACCGTATCTGCTTCTTGATAGCCAGAAATGTGAGTGTAATCCACTTTTGGAAGGCTTCCAAGGATACATTATGTTTGTACGATAATTTAAGGCAGAACTTCATAATATCTGAGTGAAGCTGTTTAATAATAGCGTTGGTGTTAATATCGGTATATGGTCGAAATTTGAAACCCAAATGAGAGAATCTCACGTAGCTCAGGACTGTCTATAATGCTTAAATCTCCTGTGATAATGTGTTTATGGTGTGCGTCCACAAAAGCCTGATATTGCGGTAAATGGCAAAAACATTCCGCCTCAATATCGTTATTGATGAGGTTAGTGGCTGCTTTTTTATAATTGCAGACAGAAAGTCCAAACGGTTTGTTATAACTGAATCTGGTGCATATCTGTGTATTGGTAATAGGCAAATCATTTTTATATATGTTAATAAATTTATCTAAGCAGATATTATCAAACACTACATGGCTGAATTTAATGTTTATATATTCTTTTGTGACCTTAGTTTTTTTATTACTAAACATAAATTTAATTATGTCTATAATCAGGTGTTTAAGGTGTAGGTTGTTATGCCTATATGTAGAGTTAATGGTGGCCAGAGCTCGGATTTTACTATGCTTCAACCCGAATATAAAATCGTGAATCTGTTTGACATGTATAATAGTATTGTCCCAATCCATTAACATGTCATAGAAATTGTCAGTTCTATTTGGTGTGTGTGCTTTTTTACTATGGCTAGTATATGCCATTCTATTATTTTTGGGACTTTTTACTAATTGAAACAGCTTATATATACATGTATCATCTATAGTACTGCTGGTGTAGCAATGCCCATTAAACTTATTATTAAGTCCATAAGGATACAGAGTTTTATATTTTAATATATTGATATTTTCGGATTCTAACCTGTCATAGGGGTTACTTTTAATGTCTAATATAGAAATAGTAGTATTACTAAAGCTGTGTACTTGAAAGTGCTGTAGTTCGATGTCTTTTATATTAACGAAATTTTTAATGTGCGATCTATGCACATTAATCCTAATATGCAACTCCCCTCCTGTTTGCCCAATATATTTTGCTTCACACAGGTTGCAATGTATGAGGTATACAACCCCACTAGCGTGGCAAAAAACTGGAGCTTCGATGTTATTGGTACTATGATGCTTGCTCATGTATGGACAGGTCTGACAAAGTGTATTGCTACAACTATTAAATTTAAGATATCTGCCATTATGTTTATTGCAAGAAAAATCAGTAGTAACAGGAGTAGTAACAGCAGAAGTCGTTTCAACTGTAGAAGCATCCCGGGTTATTTTAGAAATGTCAAAATTATTATTGGTAGCTATCTCACAGTCCATATTAGTGGGAGCCTCAATATTAGCCCTGCATAAATTTTGTTGGACAACAGCATTGGATGCTGAATGGCTAGTAGAATAACTTGTCGGAACACCCTGAGCCCCAGTGTACCGCGGAAATCACTGGGGCTCAGGGTGTTCCGACAAGTTATTCTACTAGCCATTCAGCATCCAATGCTGTTGTCCAACAAAATTTATGCAGGGCTAATATTGAGGCTCCCACTAATATGGACTGTGAGATAGCTACCAATAATAATTTTGACATTTCTAAAATAACCCGGGATGCTTCTACAGTTGAAACGACTTCTGCTGTTACTACTCCTGTTACTACTGATTTTTCTTGCAATAAACATAATGGCAGATATCTTAAATTTAATAGTTGTAGCAATACACTTTGTCAGACCTGTCCATACATGAGCAAGCATCATAGTACCAATAACATCGAAGCTCCAGTTTTTTGCCACGCTAGTGGGGTTGTATACCTCATACATTGCAACCTGTGTGAAGCAAAATATATTGGGCAAACAGGAGGGGAGTTGCATATTAGGATTAATGTGCATAGATCGCACATTAAAAATTTCGTTAATATAAAAGACATCGAACTACAGCACTTTCAAGTACACAGCTTTAGTAATACTACTATTTCTATATTAGACATTAAAAGTAACCCCTATGACAGGTTAGAATCCGAAAATATCAATATATTAAAATATAAAACTCTGTATCCTTATGGACTTAATAATAAGTTTAATGGGCATTGCTACACCAGCAGTACTATAGATGATACATGTATATATAAGCTGTTTCAATTAGTAAAAAGTCCCAAAAATAATAGAATGGCATATACTAGCCATAGTAAAAAAGCACACACACCAAATAGAACTGACAATTTCTATGACATGTTAATGGATTGGGACAATACTATTATACATGTCAAACAGATTCACGATTTTATATTCGGGTTGAAGCATAGTAAAATCCGAGCTCTGGCCACCATTAACTCTACATATAGGCATAACAACCTACACCTTAAACACCTGATTATAGACATAATTAAATTTATGTTTAGTAATAAAAAAACTAAGGTCACAAAAGAATATATAAACATTAAATTCAGCCATGTAGTGTTTGATAATATCTGCTTAGATAAATTTATTAACATATATAAAAATGATTTGCCTATTACCAATACACAGATATGCACCAGATTCAGTTATAACAAACCGTTTGGACTTTCTGTCTGCAATTATAAAAAAGCAGCCACTAACCTCATCAATAACGATATTGAGGCGGAATGTTTTTGCCATTTACCGCAATATCAGGCTTTTGTGGACGCACACCATAAACACATTATCACAGGAGATTTAAGCATTATAGACAGTCCTGAGCTACGTGAGATTCTCTCATTTGGTTTCAAATTTCGACCATATACCGATATTAACACCAACGCTATTATTAAACAGCTTCACTCAGATATTATGAAGTTCTGCCTTAAATTATCGTACAAACATAATGTATCCTTGGAAGCCTTCCAAAAGTGGATTACACTCACATTTCTGGCTATCAAGAAGCAGATACGGTCTAAATGCAAGACAATAATACCTACTAAGGTTTTTAATATGGACACAATTAAACAGAAGCTTAAACTTATACAAAATAAGTTTGTTATAACAACTATTGATAAAGCCTCCAATAATTACAGTATTATTTGTAAAAAATTTTACACTACTACTTTGCTAAATGAGCTTGACAATAGCATCACTTACCATAAAGTAATGGACAAGCTAAACACTATTACTAAGAAAATACGTGCTTGGCATAAAAAATTAAAGCTTACTAACCATAGTACAATATACCCATACATATACTGTATACCTAAATTTCATAAAAAACCTACTGGTTTTAGATTCATAACTTCGTGTAGGGATAGCTACGCCAAGATTCCACATCGCAAACTGGTTAATCTACTTCAAATTATTTTTGATAACATAGGCCATTCTAAGATCATTCTTAATAATAGACCGGTATTAAGTTATATAAAAAACAACACAGTCAGTAATACTATAGAACAGATCAATACTTTCGATTTTAATAACCTGTTTACTAGCATCCCTCATAACAGCCTAAAAACGGTGTTCTGCGACTATTATGATAAATACAAAAATATCTTACCTTGTGACAAAAGCCACTGGGATGACCTGTTTAATCTTTGTATTTTCAATAACTATATATTTAATGGCAGCAATCTTTATAGACAATACACAGGCATACCTATGGGTGCTTGTAGTTCTTGTTTAGTGGCTAATTTATATCTACACCACTTCGAGTATAACTTTAAAAGCAATATGGTTGTATACAGATATATTGACGATTTGATAGTTTTCAATATGCCAGACTTCCTTACAGAAGCTATTAAATATTATCCGCCTGAATTAACTTTAGAAAGCACAAATGCTAATTCCAAATCTGCTACTTTCTTGGACTTGGATATAAGAATAGATGATAATAATACCGTACACACCAAGTTGTATGATAAACGCAAAGATTATAATTTTAATGCTATCGACCTCACAAACTGGAACTCAAATATATCAAAAAGAATTCATCGCAATATAATTATCGCACAAAGTTTAAGAAGATTAAGTATATGTAATCAGATGGATTATACGATAGATACACTGATTGATTTCAGAACTAAGTTATTAAATAATGGCTTCCCACACCACATAATAGCACGATTTATTTATAAAGCCTTAATTATAGCATGTAGCAAGGAAAATTATAACCTTAGCGCACAGAGGATTATAGAATTAATAATGTACAGGCACTAATATAACATACTTGGTTTAAAAAATTGTTGTGGGAGTTTCGTTGGCTAATATGAATGACGTTGGGCATGTATATATGTATATAGTAGGTACTGCTCATGAAGTAAGTCACATATAGCTTACACGCATTGAAAACGTCGTACCTATATTTGCTCTATGGGCAGGAACATATTCTGTTAACTTCTAATTTAATTTCAAGATATAATTATTTGACGGCATTATTATTTAGTTATGTTCTTTGGCATATTGACAATGCAGAGGGCGCTACTTGTAAATATGCCTAGTTTATCGCTTTACTTATCTACTACACCTACCAGGGGGGGCTGCGCACAGTAGTATATATTCAGCACGTGCTATTTCCCGAGGCTTTTTTCTCCTGCCTTGGATTCGCGTTGGTAAGCTTGTTAAAATGTTAAAATTTTAAGCGTAATGTTTTCTTTACATTGCCTGCCACAAAATGGGATACCTTTCTATAAGGTTGCATCCTAGTCATTGATTTTACTTTTTCTTTTCTGTTTACCTTTCTCTTTCTTATTCCTAATTTTCATATCTCATGATCTATTAGAGTATGCGAGGGGGAGTGAGATACTATAACTATCCTTCTAACTTTTCCGTTCGCCTTTTGTTAGCACTGGCTGCTGCTCTATCTTTTTACTACACACTGATGCCTAAAAATATTTTATATGCTCCTTTTTGCTTATGTAAATTTAATTTTGGCTATCCGTCGGGCTAACAGTCATCGCACTAGCTGCTACTAAATTTAGAAATTTAGTTATTTATCTGTTTTTGGCCTAATTTACTTTTTGCTTTTTGGACTTTGCCTAGCTGGACGATGACTACAGAAACGGATAGCTCGTTAATTACGGTAGTTACATTGAAAGGGTTAGCCCTAGAAAAAGTCCTCTTCAATGTAACCTATTGCCATAATTAACCTTTTAATGTATCGATTTTTATATATTTTGTAATATATTGCTTAATGCATAGCATGTATTTTTTCCTGGTCACGTTAGGTACCTATCTTGGTTATTGGTTTAACTGACAAGCCAATATATTATTTATATTATATTATTATACTACCACCTAATTCATTTACCTATATATATATATATATATATATATATACACATGAAATAATTATTGCCAGATGAAATGTCATAATGTAACTATGTAACTATATTTTTTTAACCCTGAGGGGACCATGGAGGCTTAAATTTCAAGCCCCAAAACATGAAATTTAAGTGGTTGCACAGGATCAAAATCACCTCAAATTTTAATGCAGTTCTTTATGATTTTTTTTGAAATTCTTTTCTTTTCCTGGCTAATTATTCTATGTTATTTCTAAATATAATATACAATGGCATCTGACAGAAGTCTATCAACTGAATTTTGGTATTCTGGTCAATAATAATACATTAACTACAAAAAAAGTATGCTTTTGGGTTGCGAAAAAAAAAAAAAAAAAAAAAAATACAACAACAACAACCTGTACTTCTGTACCACTAATTGCTGCAAAGGATATTTTCTGCTTGAACATTTAGAAGGTTTATCACACACAGCAACATCTTGTTTCAAGATGGTAGAGTGAAATAAAACCATCCACATGTGGATATTACACAATACCTTAATATGTGATAAAAATTTGGTCTGTATCTGACTGTAAACATCAAAGTTCAATATAGATAGTACTTATAATTTGAGTGGTGGCTATTTTTCAAGATGGATAATCAATACTTTCACATGTACTATATATAGCTTGGATTGATTTTTAAACAAAGTGTTTGAAAATGAGTGGTGGTGCTTGTAATGTGAACAGCAGCTATGTTTTTTTCCAAGCTAGCTAATCAAAATACTAACAAGTACTGAAACAGAATAGGCCAGTATCTCTTCACTCGTGCTGAGAGTTCCACAAGGACTACAATTTGAGTAGCGGTCATCTTGTTTAAAAGAGTGGAACAAAATAAAATTATGGTGATCTAGCACTTCGACACTTGTATCGGGAATTTGGTGTGTAATGGCTTGTAAACAGAAGAATTCCTAAATTGGTGGTGGTAGGGTTTATAAACTGAGTAGCAGTCATCTTGCTTCAAATGGTGGTTTAAAATTAAAACAATCCCACCGCACGGCACCTTCATACATATAATAAATTATTTAGTTTTGATCAGAGTATAAACAGTGAAGTTCTAAGTGGGTAGTACTTATATAATTTATGTAGTGGGCATCTTATTTCAAGGAAGGTAAAAGCTTCCTATTTCTATTTTAGACTGCCAGATGAAATGTCTTAGACAAAATTCTTCTTGATGCTGACAGAAAACTTGGAACTTTCTGAAATGAAGTTGCATGACAGAGTTTTGTCGTATTCATATGTATCCATTTAATAATATATAAACAGATAAACTTTAAAGCAAAATTATAGCCACACACACAACTTACCTAGCTCCGGCAGCTATATCTCCATTACTGAGGCAAGCTATTGTCCAAACTGATTGTGCCGGAAGGTAAATAGTTTGCTGGCACCCCTCTCTATTCCAAATTCGTACAGTATGATCTTCACCACATGTGACAAAGCCTTCACTATTGCACATGGCTGCAACTCCATATATAAAGTTAGTGTGACCATAATAAACTTTGAGGCACTCCCCAGTGGTCAACCAGTGTCTCACTGTAGCATCATTAGAGCAAGACAAAAATTCCATAGTTGAAAGCACTGAAAGGCCTCTGACACAATCTTCATGTCCTGAAATAAATAAGACAATATGCATAAATTAAAAATTCTATGGATTTCATAACTTTTTTGAAGGTTATTGATTTAGAATATCCTGAAATTCCCTAACGCATTAGTAATACCAAACAAACTCAGAAGATAAGTGCAGATTACGTATAAATTATAACCCACTTGCTTAATTGCAAATAAGAAGTGATAATGATTTGTGAGCAAAAACTAGTCCAGCAGTGCAACATCTAGGATTCACAAGATTACTAGACCATATCACTATATATTAGGATTTTTGTTGTTGTTATTTGATTTTTAGGAGCATTAGCAACTAAGGCCATATTGCTCCAGGATATGCGGTGGTCATTCCCTGACCTTTCCGCATCCTCCGTATTTGGTGGTGACGGGCTTGAACCCTGGTCTAATCAAGAAGCGTGTGCTATGCACTGCTGCTCCTTCCCACCTGGCTACGGAGGCGCCTACTATATATTAGGAGTAAGTTTATAGGTCTCAGGCTGTGAGAGCAGGCCTTGAGCTGGGACACTACTGTCCCAGCCTGCTCAGTTGCTCTTATCCGCTTACAATTACTGCAGGTGAATAAATCCATCAAGAAATAGCCTTTTGAATTGGTGTAAGTGGGCAATATTTTTATTCTTGTACTACCCAGCAAGTTTCAATATCACCCTGCCAAAATCAAGATTAAGATTGTCACTGTCTCCAGCTACCACCAAAATTGCCTTCACCAACTAGATGGCAGTGAAGGGATTTTTCCAATTCATTCATGCACATTACTATCTAGATTAAGAGTTTGTAACACTGGACAAGTTTGAGAAGTAACCAGCAGTCTTGAGACAGACATCTCACAGATGGCCCCTATGGATCACGCCTTTCTACCCTAGCTTTTGTCTCTATAGTCTCCCACTAGAGGATCCTGCTTTGAATGGACATTCACTAGTCTTCCCTTCCATCTATGCAACTCTACTTATAGCACTACATGCGAAAATTTATTTTTATTTTGTTACACAGAGCATTAATAAAACTACAATAAATAAATTAGCTTTCAGCTGGGTGGCAGCCTTCATCGGATTAAAATACTTGAATGGCAGTTGGAATAGAGATGCACTGTCAGGATGGTGCGTGAGGCACGTGGTTAATTGTCTGGACAACCCACCATGACATCGACCCACACCGCGATGTCGTGGTTGTGGACAGGTCCCACCATTACCTGAGGCGTACCTGGTTGGAATCGCTAAATATAAAATGCTCGGATACCGCTTTGAACAGGAACAGTGGTTGTCAAGTTAACCCCATCACAGAGTCAGTAATTCTATCCATAGACAAACGCTGGCCACGTCACCACCATACGTCACAGCCACAAACATCAACAAACAATTAACCACGTGCCTCACGCACCATCCTGGCAGTGCATCTCTATTCCAACTGCCATTCAAGTATTTTAATCCGATGAAGGCTGCCACCCAGCCGAAAGCTAATTTATTTATTGTAGTTTTATTAATGCTCTGTGTAACAAAATAAAAATAAATTTTCGCATTATGAATCCAGAGCACGTAGGCCTGTTTTATTATAGCACTACAGTCAAGCTATGCATCATCAGCAGTACCCCACAGATAATTAATAGTTATCAGTGGGATGAGATTTTTTTATGGCTGGTTTTCCTGTCTCAGGCAAGAGAAAAACCCAGCAGACTGGTAAAAAAAAGTCCACTTTTAACATCCTCTGCTGAAGACTAACTCAAGCCACAACTCAACTAATAGACAGGAGGAGGGCATTCCTACTGTAGAGACACCACAGGAACAAGGAAGTAAACAGTTTGTTTCTGCTGGTCGCAGTTTAAGGGAGACCCCTGGTGCTGCTTGACAATTATCACTATACACTATACCTGTGCTGGTGACTCATCCGACAGATTACCTTATTTCAACCTCGACTATTGTCACAAGTGTGACAACATTCTACCTCCTAGTGCTTGTGCAAAGGTATACAGGGTGTCTCAAAAATATTGGTACAAACATTTAGGGAAGGTAGGTAACATCTAAAGGAATGTGAATCGCATAGGAACCCATAACCGGAAATGTCACCGTAAGATGGTACACGGTGCTGTTCATCAGTTCGAGAGAGGGAAAATTTCTGGTTTACTCATTCAAGCAGTAGTCGCTGCACAAAGAGCATGCATTGATATATGAACTGTGAGCTGGCAGACATGCACCTAGTGTATGGATTAGCAGAAGGCAATGGATGAGCCGCTCAACGAATTCATGGAGAACGCTTCCCAGACAGACATGTACCGGACCACCATTTGTTTGCGCATGTGCATCAAAATTTGTGCAATTATGGGTCATTTAGAGGTAACAGGAGTAGTGCGGGCAGACCACGTTCAACACAAACTCCCGCCATGGAAGTAAGTGTGTTGAATGCCGTCCAGAATAATCCTACTACCAGCACACATGCCGTTGCCGCTGCCTTAGGAGTGTCTCGTTGCAGTGTACAGCGTGTCTGGCATGACAATTCCCTACACCCCTTTCATCTCCAAAGGGTTCAGTTACTGCTCTCCCAAGATCATCCTGCACGTGTGGCTTTTGCGCAGTGGTTTCTCCAAGAAAGTGTTCAAGACTTGAATTTTCCAGCCTATGTTTTGGTCACGGATGAGGCTTATTTCACTCGGGAAGGCTTATTCAATCAGCACAATGCTCATGTGTGGGCTCACGACAACCCCTATGGTGTGCACCCCCATGCGGCACAACATCGCTTCGCAATAAATGTGGGCAGGTATGGTCGGTGACTGCTTAGTCGGCCCATACCTGTTACTATCCCACATGAACTCTGCTAAATATCGGATCTTTCTTGAACGAGTTCTACCAGGGTTACTTGACGGCGTTCCAGCAAATGTGAGACGCAACATTTGATTTCAACATGACGGGGCACCTGCCCATTATGGAAGGTGTGCTTGTGACCATTTGAACAGGCGTTTTGGGCGTCGATGGATTGGCCGTGGTGGACCCGTTGCCTGGCCCCCACGCTCACCTGATTTATCGAGCCTTGATTTCTTTCTGTGGGGGGGGGCCCTCAAATCTATCATGTATGAATTGCCTGTGGAGACGGAAATGAATCTCGTGGCGAGACTCGTCTGCACTGCTGCTACTGTCAAAGAAACTCCAGGTGTGTTTGACCGTGTCAGCCAATCCATGCTGTGTCAGTATTACGCATGCATTGCGTCTCATGGTGGAACCTTTGAGCATCTGTTGTAACATCATGAAATGCATCCATCTCGTACTCCATTGTTAATATTATGTCAAATAAATGTTTGCCACTAATTACTGTCGTGTGTCATTTCTGCTTCTTGTGCCTCTGCTACTACTTTCCCATGACATTTCCGGTTATGGGTTCCTATGTGATTCACATTACTTTAGATGTTATCTACCTCCCCTAAACATTTGTACCAATATTTTTGAGACACCCTGTATATTTGTTTTCAGAGAGTCATCTTGGTGTCACAAATGGTGATCACATCTCAGAGGTGGAAGAAAGACTGTTGGCTCTACTTTCACACTTTGCCCACAATCAGGTGGAAATCACTATCACACAGAAGTAACTGTCACCACTACTGGCTGGCATCTGCTACCTGATGACTAGGGTTCGAATTTTTATGTATTCATATTCATTTTTCGTTTACATAAAGGCATGAAACTTAGTGGGACCATGTTACATGGTCTGAAGATCCTAAAGAAGCGTGTTTGTAATTTCATATTTCATCATATTTTTCACATTAGGTCATAATTTCAAAAAAATATGAAATATCATATTTAATAGCATATTTTATACTTGTCGACATAAAATTTTCATATTTCGGCTTACTATAATCGACAAATTATTTATCATATTGATTTAAAATATATTTCTGAAAAACCGTGGGAATTTACATTTAATCATTTCACATTCCAGTGTGGGCGGGCACGAGCGGCTGAATCCCAAAGTTCTTTTCATCGGCTCTTTACTCACTCACAACGACACTGTAGTGTAATTTTAGCTATAATTTAAAACTTTACAGTAGTTTTGCCTTATACTGAGTTCAACGAATTATTCGCAAAACTTATTTTATACAGTAGAAACTTCAGCTCTTGGCGAAATGAAGTCAAAATCGAGCTTTTTAGAAAATGGATTTCTTCTGTGGTTAAAGAAGAGTCTAAAGACACATACCAAACAAATGGAAAAATAATATATTGCAACACGTGCAATAAAGAGGTACGCAAATTAATTAATATATATAATATTGGTGTAGACACACCATTGACAACTCTCAAAGAAAAACTATGGTATTACAGTAGTGTGAAAGGCATCATTTTGTCTGTATCTCATATTGTGCTCTTCCTTCACAACGAGTTGCCCATGTATTGCACTACCTCGAATAAATAACACTTCACTAATAGCGAAGACTATTGTTACTTATTCTCAGTGAGTACCACCACCCAGACAGCACCGTTTCAAAGCTAGTTGGATTTTCATCGGTGGGTGGTGGTAAGACAAGTAACAACAGTCTTCTCTATTAGTGAAGTGTACTTATTTGAGGTAGTGTAATACATGGGCAACTCGTTTTGAAGGAAGAGCACAATATGAGATACATACGAAATTACTTTCACGCTACTATCGTAGTTGTTCTTTAAGAGTTATCTATGATGTATCTATACCGATATTATATAGAATCTTAAACTCTTAAATATTATGCCTTGTTGCATTTAGTTTATTTAAGTAAATTAATTAATTACCTGGTAATAGATCTATCATAATTTTTGGATGCATCGATATATGGACATTCCAAATTTAATGCTCATGCATATTTAGTTTTTTAATACAATTTTTCATATAAATCGGAAAATAATAATTTTTATAAATAATCTTAAATAAATATATAAATACATTTTTAAGATTCCGCACGCAAAAGTATCCCAATTACAACAGCATAACATTACTGCTTTGCATGAAGCAAACGTAAGGAGAAGGAGAATTTTAGGGGGTGTGTACTACACAGCAGCTGTTACTGCAGAAAATCAAAAAACACCAGATCCATTCTTTGCCGAATTATGCCAAGCAATGGTTGCCGCAAACATTCCTTGGAACAATACTGCTCCCGAAAAATTCCTGACGAATCAACGTTGCGGCAAAATTACCTTGAGGACTGCTATAAATCAGTATGCTCTCATTGATTTTATTAAATAATTTATTATTTAATAAAATCCAAAAGACTGAACACTGTGTAGGCTATAATATTTTAATTAGTTTATTTATTTATTTACATACTTACTTGCAGTGTCTAAACAATATTCGCAAAGATATTGGAAGCAGCTGTGTGTGGGGTTCAGTTGATGAAACCATAGAGTGATATAGCTAATGTTATTGTCGGAAAGCTTGAATCAGATGAACAATCTAAATCATATCTCCTTCCATCAAAGGTTCTGGATAAAACTAATCATGCAACTGTTGCTAGATTATATCTGCAAAAAGGCCTCTAAGGTTGGGGTTATACATACCACAAGTTTAGACAAATACACTAACTGTTTAAATAAACTGATTTAATGATAAAATAATACTGGATAGTATACTGAAATGATACAATAAAAATTGTAAAATATAAAGCGTTTAGGGCTGAAGCCTCAAGCTATGGAAAAGTCTAGACTATGTATAAGTATAGTGCAAAAGCATCAATAATACATAGCCAAATCTGAATTAACAGAATGTTAGCAAAACAAGATCGTTTTAAGTTATATCTCATATTGTGATACCTTCACAACGAGTTGCCATGATATTGCACTACTTTATGAGATATAACTTAAAACGATGCTGTTTTGCTAACATTCTGTTAATTCAGATTTGGCTATGTATTATTGATGCTTTTGCACTATACTTATACATAGTCTAAACTGTAAAATAATAATTTACAAAAACTGATTTACTTTACAACAAATAAAATTGAATTGATGAATTTAAAATGCATTAAAAATTATAAATTTAAAAGCAATAAAACACCATTGAAGCTTTCGGGGGCATCCGCCTCCTTTCTCAACAATAATGAAGTTCAAGCGACACAACCTTAAATATCAGGCTCACGGCACACGTGTTGAACATGTACCTGGTCAGACACGTGTGCCGTGAGCCTGATATTTAAGGTTGTGTCGCTTGAACTTCTTTATTGTTGAGAAAGGAGGCGGATGCCCCGAAAGCTTCAATGGTGTTTTATTGCTTTTAAATTTATAATTTTAATGCATTTTAAATTCATCAATTCAATTTTATTTGTTGTAAAGTAAATCAGTTTTTGTAAATTATTATTTTACAGTTTTTATTGTATCATTTCAGTATACTATTCAGTATTATTTTATCATTAAATCAGTTTATTTAAATGGTTGGTGTATTTGTCTAAACTTCTGGTGTTGCTAGATTTCTCTTGGTACGTACCGTATATCCGTGATCGACTGATCGCTGTTACACTGGAATGGGAGTCTACGCGGTTAAAATTAAACTTATTATTTATTATTTAATTTAATAATTAATTACTTATTATTTAAAATTGTAAATGTATAATTTATAAAATGATAAATTAAATTAATATACAATTACTTATTTGTTTCAGGTATTTTATGGCTGGACAGTGTAAAAACTGATAGTTTTCTTCTTTTATTAACAGATTCAGCAGACTGCATGCTCAAAGCCAGGAAAGCATTGGAGGTATTTTTTCCAACCATGATACATCTGATTTGTTTAGCCCATGGTCATCAGCGTGTAACAGAACAAGTATGTTTGGAATTTAAAAATGTCGACAAGCTGATATCGCTGACTGAAAAGGTCTTCCTTAATTAAGGCTCTCTCAAGAGTACAGCTCTTAAAAGAAATGCACCCTGATTTGCCATTTCCACCCAAGCAAGTAATCACAAGATGGGGGACCTGGTTCACCGTTATAAAAAGTCGGCCGTATTACGGCTGATATTTTACAGCAATGAAGGAGGTTAGTTACAGTTTTAAATAAAACTTAAACACATGGTACCCGAGGAAGATAAATCCATATCTGAAGCACAGGAAATTTTTGCTAAGGAGAAGGTATCCCACAATGTCGCTTATATTGACAGTAATTTCTCTTCCCTATCTTCCTCGATTACTAACATGGAGGTGAAAGATATGTCTCTAATTAAGGCTACAGAGATCGTTCGAAAACTAGAGGACAAGATGAAACAAGTTCCGGGGGAAATCGGAGAGAAAATTGTTAATAAATTAGATGCAGTTTTCGCTAGAAACCTGGCTTATCCCACCATATGCAAAATTTCCCAAGTTTTAGAGGATAATACGGCCATTGAAGGACTTCCTCTAGCTCCCGATGTCATTAATGCGTTTAATTTTGCCCCAATCACATCTTGTGATGTTGAGAGGTCCTCTGCTTACAAGCGAATATTAGCAGATGATAGGAGATTAACTCCAAAATATTTGGAGTGGATACAGGTATCTCAATGCGATGGAAAGTACTTGGCAACTTAAGTGTTAGTAGCCTAGTACCTTAGCCCAGTGGTTCTCAAACTTCTACCCCCTGTAAATGTGTATGTAACTGGCGTACCCCTTGTATAGATAGATAAAATTATAGTTATAGTATAACAATGGGAATAAAATAAAACATATATATATATATATAAACATACATTAAATTTTGTATTTATAAATTACATATATCGATAAACACAAAGAGTGACAAACAATTTAACAAATCTTATAAAATTATAAACATTTTACTGGGTAATCAGTGAGATGGTTGCGCTTATTTACGCTTACACAGTTCATCAATGGTTGGGGTTATCATGCTAAGGTAGAGTCGCAAGTCATCTTCAACATCCAGCCTGTTCCTATATTTATTTTTTAAAGCAGTTAAAGATGAAAAACCAGTTTCACATAAATAAGTTGTTGTGAAAGGAAACAAATATTTGACTGCAATTCTTGACAAAGTCGGATATTCCTTCTCCACTCCAATCCAAAAACTAATCAATGGCTTTTTAAACTATTGTCACAAGATATCCCAATCAACTCTTCTTTATTGGACAATGGAAGCTTACATTTTTCCAAATCAAATGTGAAGGGGTCTCAAATCCATTCTTGTGTTTCATCAGGGGGTGGAAAATACTGCCTTATAAGAGTTTTAAGAGCACTTAAGTGAATGATTATTTGTTGTCTGATGTCTTCAAAGTCTGCAATCGTGTGCTCATTTTCTTTATGAAATGAATCTGGTCACTGAAATTGGTCACAGCTGTTCTTTTTAATTATGTTTTTCCAGAGAAATTTTTTTTTTACCATGGCCTCTGTTTTTTTCTCAACATAGAACACATCAACATTGTCTCCTTGCAATGATAAGTTCCAAATATTCACTTTTTCAAAAATATCAGCTAAAGATGCTAACCATAGAAGCCATTCTAAGTCTTCTCAGGTAGGGAAGGGGAGTGAGGATTGACAAACGTGTACAGACATGAACTACTTTTAAACATACAAAAACCAAAATACATTTTGGTTTTTGTATGTTAAAAAAAATTTATTTTAATGTTTATATTAAAAAAAAAAAAAAGCTTGCAAATTGTGATATTTTCATTATATTACTTGTTATAAATTTGTATAACAAGTCTTTGTACAACTTTAAAAAAATGAAAAAAGTAAATATTATCATTTATAAGGTATGTAAAGGTAAATTATTTCATCATATTTGTTTAAATTTATTGACATATTTTCATCATGTTTTAACATTTTTAAGGTCATAAAAATCCAAACCCTACTGATGACGTTTCCAGGCAAGCCTGGACACCCCCAAGGAAGCAACCTTTATGGTGAGCTACTAAAGTCCTGCAGAGTGAAAAATGCTGTCTGAAGAATTATGTTCAGTTTATCAAAAGTAGGTATGATAAGCAGATATATACAAAATGCTTTGTTCAAATTAGAAAATGAGAAACATGAATATATTTTCTTCATGATTCAGAAAAGGATTTTTGAGGACTGGTTATTCTTAATGTGATGATGTAACGATAATTCTTTTTCTGCTGAAGCTAAACATATGGTCAGAATCGGATCTCTCTCTCTCTCTCTCTCTCTCTCTCTCTCTCTCTCTCTCTCTCTCTCTCTCTCTCTCTCTCTCTCTCTCTCTCTCTCTCTCTCTCGGCGCCTCCGTAGCCAGGTGGGAAGGAGCAGCAGTGCATAGCACACGCTTCTTGATTAGACGGGGTTCGAGCCCGTCACCACCAAATACGGAGAATGCGGAAAGGTCAGGGAATGACCACCGCATATCCCGGAGCAATATGGCCTTAGTTGCTAATGCTCCTAAAAACCAAATAACAAACAAACAAACAATCTCTCTCTCTCTCTCTCTCTCTCTCTCTCTCTCTCTCTCTCTCTCTCTCTCTCTCTCTTCTACCTTTCCTTTTTAGGGATTGACTGATATATTTTGTTCACATTTTGGAATCTGATATAAATTCAAACAGAGAGACATAGATAAAAATTTGAGTGATCACCTCCTCCATAAAAAACTAAGCAGTGGCTCCTATTGGTCAATTAACCTCAAAAATTTTTCCAATTGAAGGTCACCTGATGCAAATATGTTATCCTTTTGGTTCTTTTTGCTATGAAGACTTGAAACCCTTACACACTTTTCTGCATCTAAATGGATTAAATGGCAAATATAATAAGTCATAACTGCCATTCTTTTAAAAATGCTATGTAGTGTTCAACTGGTATGTTATAGTATTTAAATTCTGAAAGCATCAAATCTCCTGTATTCCATCCAGTAGAATCACCTTCAAAGGCAGGTATGGAAAGTAGGGTAGTTGTAATGCTTTATACTTTTATCACTATAAAATATTACAATGATTAGATAAACCTTTTGGCATCTGTATCATTACTGCACTGATTGAAACAGAAAATCCATTTTGCAAACAATGTGCAAGTTGAGTAGTTATATTCAATGCCATTTCATTCAAAATAGTTGTTGCTTTTCTTCTGCCTGATGCATACATTTTAGCAATTACCAATTAGAATTTAGGACGTATGCAAAAAAGACACTGCTTGTATAACATTAAAGTCAGCATTTCCACATTCAGAAAACCTTTTTTCTTCTCCTTGATACTATGTTAAAAATGTGTTTGTGCACTTAATGTGACAAGTAATATCATTTCTCCCACCATGTGATATATTAAAACAACATCAGCAGTAACTGCAAATCTACTTCCTTTTTCAGACTTTAAAATACAGGGGACAAATCACTATACACATCTTTAAATTCTTGAAAACAATACTAGCTTTTATCACCTGACATTATTCTTTGTATTTTGAAGTAATCATAAAAACTTTTTCACATTAAACCTTGACTTTCAATAAGCTAGGTTTATTACTACTTTCACAACCATGCAAAATACTGATAACAGATGACAAAGACACTGAATGAATAAATGGCAAGGCATTATGTGATGAAGAACCTCGTGAATAGAAAAAAAAAATAATCACTTGATATTGTTTTTTTTTTTTTGTATTTGAAGTAACCACAACAGCTTTTTCACATCAAATCTTGAGCATCAAATAAGCTAGGTCTATACTTCTTTCACAACTATGTAATAATGAACACATGATAAGGCCAGATAAATGACTGAATGCTCATATAGAACTTCAAGTGCCACTACTGTCCAGAAAACAAAATAAACACACACTTATATCAGCATGTGGTCACTAATACTTAGGTTAAACATGAGAAGAGTCATGCAATGGTGACTTTTAATTATACATCATTAAATTTCGTAGGTTTATGATTGAAAAAATATTTGCTATTTGCATATTTATAAAATAACCTTCCCTAAAAACTGAAAGACATGCTCAATTATCAGAAATCTTATGAACATATTGGTAGAACTGGTAATACACATTTCACATAAAAATATCTTGCAAGCTGACCTAACCTCCTTTTCCTACATCTTTAACCTCAGAAATTTCATAACTCTACAACCCTGTACAAGATCCTACTGTACTTAAGTATCTTAAATGCTGTGATGGGAGAAACTGTATTTGAAGAACAATAACTTACTGGTAGTAGATGCCTCATGCTAATTAATGTAAAATTCTTTGTTTAAACTTTATTATTATTATATTTGCACATAAACAGGTTTCTGCTTAATGATCAATCTTGGATGCAATATTCAATCCCACAAAAATTAGCAAGCTTAAAGAAAAAAAAAAACATGTACATTTGAAAAAGCAGACACTGCATTTCATTCATTCTGCCTTTCAATCATACATTGAGAGAGAGAGAGAGAGAGAGAGATTGAAAAAAAAAAAAAGAGTAATGACAAATAGTTATAAATGTTAACTTTACCTACAAATAACTTTTCACAATGTCCAGCCCTCCACATTCTAATTGTTTTATCAGCTGATCCAGTCAGCATAAGATCCTGTTCAGGTAGAATCTGTACTGTCCAAACTGCTGCTTGATGGCCTTCCAGGGTCATTGAACATTTTTGTCCCTGCCAAACTCTAGCAGTTTTATCCCAAGAACCACTAAGAACTGTACCAAATTTTCCTGCTGCAAGCGAACAAACTGAAAATTCAAAATAAAACTGATTGAATTTATTTTAAATAAAGGTACTTTAAAGTAACTTGAACTGATTCTGTTTCCATTTTTAGATATATGAACCTCAAAATGGATATCATGATGCTACATAAAATTATAAGAAATTTTCATAATACAATGGAAAAATGTAAATTCCATTATTAAAAAAAAAAAAAAAAAAAGGATTTCCATGAGAAAATATTATTGCTGTTAAAATACAAAATTCACAAAATCTTTTGCAAATCCTTTTTTTTTTTTTTTTTTAATAATGCTTCTGCAACTTCTGAAAGCATTCCTGATAGACTTATTTTGAAATTTCAAATAGTTTCAAATTTATAGTATCTTTTTGAGTTTGTGTTGTCATTTGAAAATCCAGGAGACTTTTAAGCACAGCAAAAATAAATAAATAATTAAATTTAAAAAAAATAATGAATAAAATAATAATAATCGCAATGATGGAGTGCTGTCATGATATAAGTGCCAATTCGGTGAAACACTTTACTAGCTATTTTCTCCATTCAGCAGGCAATCATCCTAGAACTGTTTTGAAGTATTCTCAGTTCACTATTTGAAAATGTGGGGCAAATTCATATGAAAAACAATTCTCTGCAAATCAAACTACAATTAGCATGACCATTTTTGATTGAGATTGTTATGGACGTTGGATAAAACAGTCTTCCACCGAGAGGAATGGACCTTTGCTTCTGGGTTACAGCTGTACAACCATGATTCACCACCAGTAATGACGGAAGAAACAATATACAGGTCAACAACAGCAAGTTGACAAAGACCCCTGGCATGCAAGAGCTTGCTTCTCTGTGTGATCATTGATGAGATGCTAGGCACAAACTTGGCTGAAATGCAGCTCATTTTCAAATCTTGTGCTAAAATTGATTGACATGTCCCATAAGACACCAATTTCACTAGCAGCTTCACAAACAGTTAAACATTCATGACTCCTAATCAGTTCAAAAAGAAGAGTGATTGACTCACTGGTTTCTGAAGTTGAACGGTAGACAAGAGCAAGATCACCATCAATGGAAAAACGGCCCTCTCTAAACTTTGTGACCCAGTGAAAAGTCTTCAAATACCATACAGAATATTTTCCCAAAAGCAATTTTTTAATATTTTGTGAATTCTCTTGCACTTCTCCCTAATTTGAAACAAAATTGGATGCTTGGTAAAATCACTTATTTTATTCAAATGTGACAAAATACATAATACCTTGAAACCATCCAAAATAAGTGATTGGTGATTATGAGAAAATAAACTAAACACTGTAAAAGAAGAAATATTTTTTTCTAAAGGAAATAATATCAGCCGATTAGAAATGTTGCAATGGTGATAGTATAACTGCTAGTGATCAGAAAATGCTATGTGTAGGTGTATAAATTGTGACAATAAAATTACCATACTGTTACAATAAAAATAATACAAAGTGAAGGATTTCAAAAATGGTTTTATTTTTATTCAAAGTAATCACAACCTGGATAAATGCACTTATATGCCATTCTAAAAGTTTCTAAAGAGAGTCTCTGCAAAGGTCAAAGAGATGCTATTCAGTTTGGCAGTTACGTTTTTCTTTACGACCTCAACATCCTGAAATCTCTTGACTTCGAGGATCGTTTTCACTTTGGAAAAAGGAGTCTCACCAAGAAGTCTCCTGGTGCTAATAGGGAGGGTAGTCGATCTGTACAATACCATGTTTTTATCAGAAATGTCTTCACAAAAAATGCAGAAGGGGCGGGGATATTGTTGTGGAACAAGAAGCCTTTCTCTTGAAATTGCCACCTCATTCCAGGAAATGTACTTCGATAGTCTTCGAAACACCTGTATGCCAACGCAGCATTGACCATATCCCCTTCAGGTACAAATTCCTTGTGAATCACCCCCTGTTTGTTGAAAAACATGATCAGCATCATCTTGATCCTGGACGTCTGTAAACAAAACTTTTTGGGCCTTTGGGATGATTCTAAAATCCGCTGCATGCTCTGACGCCTTTCAATATCACCAAGAGATACTCAGTGATACTGAAACACTCAACACTCATCTCAGGTGATAATACAATCAAGAAAATTAGGCTTGTCTTGTCAAGTTTGGATGAAGTCTTTGCATGATGATACTCTTCATTACTTTTGCTCATCCGTGAGGCTATGCTGCAATTTTGCACAGACCTTCCCTTTCCCTAAATCTTCATTAAGAATTTAACAAATCGTTACCTTATTCATATACAACTCATCATTCTGAGGGTCATATGATACAATTTCCCAAACTTTCACAACTCTGTCCTCATTCCGGGAGGATGCCCACTTCTTGGATCATTATGAACATATTCACATCTACCTTAGAACCACTTATACCATATAAACAAACTGGTAACAACTTGACGTTTCATCACCATAAACAGTTTTTAACATTTCACATGTTTCTATTGCAGATTTTCTCAGTTTAAAGCAAATTTGATATTTTTTCGTTGTTCCATTGCAAAAATCCTGATACGAAATGTTAATACCACTAAGGAACTAGTTGTTACTTGCAACCTGTCAGACTAATGGAAAATCTCTGAACCACCATCTGCTGCAGGAAGTTTAAACTACACCGAGTGGACAGAAATCATGGGATACCTACAAGTAACAGGTAGGCCCACCTTTTGCCTAGATAAGGGCAGTCACATGGCGAGGCATTAAGTACACTATTTCACGAAGGCATTCCACAGATATTTCTATCCATGCTTGCTGCACCGCTGTCCATAATTCCGTCGCATTTCTGGGTGGATGATCCAAAGCTCGAACAGACCTTCCCTCAGAATCACAAAAATGTTCCACAGGGTTCATGTCCGATGAATGGGGAGGCCATTCCATGGTAGTAAAATCTGTGGAATGCTCTTAGAACCATGTTCTAGTCACCATGGCTCTGTGAGGAGGCACATTGTCCTGCTGGAAGGGTCCATTGTCCTGTGGTTGAATGACCACCACGAAGGGATGCAGATGGTCTTGTGCCAGACCATTACCGACTGTTCACCTGCCTGTACAGTTCTTGGTTGACATGATGGGTGCATAGCTTCGTGAGGTTTCTGCCAGATACACACCCTCCTGCCCGGTCAAAATAACTGGAAAAGGGACTCATCAGACCAGGAGACCCTTCAGACAATGACCATGAAGGGATGAAGATGGTCTGCAAGGATGGATAAGTAACCTGGACTGTTCAGAGGCCCCAATGTGTGCCAGCTGAACATGCCCTAGACCATTACTGACTGTTCACCTGTCTGAACAGTTCCTTGTTGATACGATGGGAGCATAGCTTTGTGAGGTTTCTGCCAGATACACACCCTCATGCCTCCTCGAAATAACTGGAAAAGGGGACTCATCAGACCAGGAGACCGGTCAGGACAATGTGCATCTCCACAGACCACGGCTGTGGGGAGGCACATTGTCCTGTAGTTGCACAATGACCATGAAGGGATGCAGATGGTCTGCAAGGATAGACACATAACTGGACCGTTCAGAGTTCCAGAGGTCCCAATGTGTGCCAGCTGAACACCCCCAGACCATTACCGACTGTTCACCTGCCTGAACAGTTCCTTGTTGACATGATGGGTATAGCTAAGTGAGGTTTCCGCCAGATACGCACCCTCCCGCTCAAAATAACTGGAATAACTGGAAAAGGGACTCATCAGACCAGAAAACCCATCTCCAATCATCCAAGGTCCAGTGCTGATGTTCTTTCGCCCAGTTGAGGCGTAGAGTCCTGTGTCGTGGTGTTAGCAATGGGACTCTGGTGGGTCGGCAGTTCCCATAACCTATTGTGGCTAATGATCACCTGATGGTGAAGACGTTTCTGGCATATCCATCGTTGAAGTCGGGAGTGATTTGTGTCGCTGTCATTCTCCAGTTGACCGAAACATTGTGAGACAGATGTCAACGGCAACGTTCATCCACAAACTTGCTCCGCCCACAGCACTGTCCACAATTAGATGTTATTCCAGAAATGCAGTATTCCCAATACTCTTGATACTGTTGAATGGGGACAGTGCAATTTCTGTACCCCCCTCCATGATAGAGTGACCCATGTGTCAGGCACCCACTATCATCCCTCTTTCAAAGTCAGTTAACTCACGATGTTTATCCATACTGATACAGAATTACCGTCTACATGAATGCAGTGTACCTATATACCTGCCAAGTGGTGGGTGCATCCGCTAGCGAGAGTTGTGACAGCATCACACTGCCCAGGAACCAGGTATCCCACGAATTAGCATTAATAGAGGCATATGATGCAAGAAAGCAAGCTTATACAGCATTAGCCAAAAAAAAATCCCCTTCCCATTTCGCCTATCCATTTGTTCAAAATGTTTGTCTAGTTCAGCCTTGAATTTATTTAAGCTATCAACTTCCACGACAGATGGAAATTTGTTCCAGCAATCAACTAGGCACTGGCTAAAGGCAAATTTCCGCAATCTATTCTACAACTATCTTTCCTCAGTTTGAATCTATGCCCCCTTCAGATTTGTAATCTGAGCATCCCATCACCATTTAGCCTGCTCAATCCATTCAAGGCCTTATACACCTCAATCAGATCGCCTCGCAGGTGCCAGTCTTCAGAAGCTGCAATGTGCAGCTTCTGAAGACTATACAAAGGGATAATCACCTCCTTATCCCTGCTCGCAAAATTCCTGTATATTATTGGCAAGACCCCATGACCTACTCTGGCAGCCTGTCTGCACTGGTCAGCAACTTAAGCCTTTCTTTGTAAGAGCACCTATTTGTTCCCCTCACCAGTCTTGTTGCCCTTCTCTGTACTCGTCCTAGCAACTCTACATTTCTAAAACGAGGCTTCCAGACCTGTAAGCAGTACTCAAGGTGTGGCCTGACCATTGCCTTATACAAAGGAATAATCACCGCCTTATCCCTGCTCACAAAATTCCTGTATATTATTGACAAGATTGCAAGAGAGATGTCAACGGCATCTGTCTCGATATGAAGTTTGCTGAGCAGTCTGCACTGCTCAGCAAACTTCATATCTGACTGCACAATTACCCCCAGATCTTTTTCACTTTCCACTTCCCTGAGTGTAGTACCACACAGTTGGTACCTTTCTCTCGGGTTATTGCTACCCATATGCAGTACTTTGCATTTGTCAATGTTAAACTCAGTTGCCACTTCTCTGCCCATTTGCTCAACTTTTCCAGATCCTGTTGCAGCAGCATACTGTCATTAATGTTATTAACAACCCTCCCAACCTTTGTATCATCTTCAGACTTTGACATCAACTTTGATATACCTTCATCAATATCACTGATAAATATACAAAACAACGATGGGCCCAACACTGAACCCTGGGGGAAACCACTAACAACATTAGTCCACATGCAGTACTTTTCTGTTAATTAACACTCTGTCTTCTCCCACTCAACCATCCTTTTATACTATACTGCTCCAATTTGTACAGCAGAGTTCATGTGCAACAGTATCAAAATTATTTTTTGCATCCAGTTCCTTTGTGACCATGTCATAATATCCCATCAAATCGATCAGACAAGACTTTCCCTTAACAAACCCATGCTGTCTTGAATTATTATTGCTGTCTTATCTAGATGATACTGCAATGCTTCTTTAACCAGTAACTCCATTATTTTCCTTGGAGCAGAAGTCAAACTAACAGGTCTGTAATTACTCGTGTTACCCTTTGTGAATTGGAGATACATTTGCACATCTCCAGTCCGTGGGGACTTCCCCCGAGTCCAAGGATGCTCTCATAATTATGGCTAAGGGGTTGCTTACATCCTCTGCCACCTCCTTTAATATAACTGGATAGATCCCATCCACCCCAGGTGCTTTTCTTATGTTTAACTTCAACAATTTCTCCTCCACTTTGCTCTCAGTTATTATAAAATCATTTAACTCCCTGTTGGAGTTTGATAAACATCTGCCCCTCTCCCCCTTGAATAACTCCTCATATGTGAATGTAGATGCAAAATACTCATTTAGTTTGGCAGCTGAGTACAGTAGGGCTCCAACATCAGATGGTAATTTGTTCCACAAAACCCATTGTATTGAAAATATTGTAAGTTGAAACCAATAATATATTGATTTCCTGTAATTCGTTCCCCAACAACACATAAAATAGGTATTTATTGCATATTATACTTCGTTTTTACATTAAAAATGAGTTTTTATATAAAGATTACTTAATAAACAGTCATAAAACATCTTAAAATAAAAAAAAATAAAAATAAAAACTGGCAAAGAAAGTGTCCAAATGGACTGATTTTGACAACTTTTTTGTACTTCCTGAAGTTCAATGTCACTCTCTGTAATTTTCTCCAACTCTTGTAGCTCCTCTGTTGCTAGCTCACACCCACGAGAGTCAATAAGGTCCTCCGCATCCTCTTCTCCAAACTCCAGACCCATTGATTTACCAAGAGTGACAATATTATCATTTGTCAAAGCACCATCATCTTCAAATCCTTCAGTTATGAACAATTAAAGGCCAGATTTTTTTCCAGGCTGAATTTAAGCACCTGGTGGAAACATCATTCCAAGCACTCACAATCAGCCTTACACAGTCTAGCATGTTGAACTTCAATCTCCAAAAATCTTTGAGGGTGAGAGCATTTTCACCAGTGGCTGCTGTAAAGCAAATTGTGAACATTTTTGTGGTGTAGATTTTCTTAAGTTTGTAATCACTTGATGGTTTGGTTGAAAAAGAGGAATGGTGTTGGGTGGCAAAATTTTGACTTGAACAAAGTCAAATTGTACCTGAAGAGATTGAACAAGGTTGGGATCATGGCCTGGCATATTATCCAGCAGGAGCGGTGCCTTCACAGGAAGCTTATTTTTCTCAAGAGAACTCTTCACTGAAAGACAGAAAGCTTCACGCTCCCATTCATTGAAATCATATCCTGTAACCCAGGCGTTCTTGTTACTGCACCAAAACACTCCCAGCATGCATTTGTCGACTTTTCGTTGTTTAAATACTATGGGAGTATTAGAGTGATACACAAGCAAAGGCTTCAGCTTAAAATCTCGAGAGGCATTGGCACCCAACAGAAGAGTGAGCCTACCTTTCATAGGCTTATGCCCAGGTAAAGTAGCCTCATCCTTAGTGATGTATGTGTTCCTGGGCATTCGCTGGTCAAGACATCAAAGACGTAGTGTCACACAGATATAACCAGTGAATAACTGGAATTTTGGGAGTACAATGTACACAGAAAGGATAGACAGGACAGGAAGGGAGGAGGGGTTATGCTGTTAGTTAAGAAACACAAAATCTAAGGAAGTGCATCCAATTGAAGTTGGTGGACAATGCATTGTTGAGTCAGTTTGGTGTGACATAAGCACTGGAAAAGGGAAAATGAGAGCAGGTGTGTGTTATAGGGCTAATGAATCTGATGAGTATCATGAGCAATTGTACAGAGAAGTAGAGTGGGCCAGTAAATCAGAATGTCTTATTATGGGGGATTTTAATTTTGTAGATATTGACTGAAACTTGTGGTTGGTCACTCGCACACTAGCAAGACTTTTGTGGAAATACACTAGCAAGACTTTTGTGGAAATATTGGATGACTGCTTTCTACAGCAACATGTTTGAGAGGCAACTAGAGGGAGTAACTTTTGATCTGATAATCAGCAGTGATTATTCATGCATTAAGAATTTGCAGATAAAGGAACCACTGGGTGACAGTGATCACAATGTACTGATGTGGGATTTACTTAAAGATGTAACTACCATCAACAGTAAAGTCAAGGGCTTTTGCTTTCATAAAGGTGACTACGGGGTCTCAGACAGTTTTTAAATTCTATACAGTGGAATCAACTGTTGATGTTACCAACGTTGAATTCTAAATGGGAAGCCTTCAGGGACTGAACCTTGGAGGTTACTAGGCTTTTAATTCCAACTAAGAAATACTGTTCAAGATTTAGGCCTAAATGGATGTCAGATGAATTAATGAGGCTTGTGGCAGAGAAGAAAAATGTATAGAATGCATATAAATTATCAGGCGACACAGAAGCCTACAGCAGATATAAGCTAGTACGTAACCAAGTCACAAAGGAGGTTAGGCAGGCAAAGGAAAATTACGAGAAATCTTTGGCAAAGGATGTAAAGAAAAACAGCAAAGAGTTCTTTACTTATGTGAACACTAGAAGAAAAGGGATGGATCAGATTGGACCACTTAACATACATGGGTTGACTATTGTTGATCATGCTCAAGTAGCTGATAAACAGAATGAGTATTTTACATCTAGATTAACACATGAGGAGTTATTCAAGGAGGGGGAATGCCAGAAGTTTATCAAACTAACAGGGAGCTAAGTGATTTTGTAATAACTGTGAGCAAAGTGGTGGAGAAATTGTTGAAGTTAAACATAAGGAAAGGACTGAACTGGAGGTGTGCAAATGAAACAATAACCAATTCACAAAGGGGGTTCAAATGGTGACATAGCTAACCATTTGAACTAGTTTAACTTTTGTTCTGGGGGAAATAATGAAGTCAATGGTTAAAGAAGCATTGCAGGATCATCTAGACAAGACTGCCATAATACTTAAGACACAGCATGGGTTTGTTAAAGGGAGGTCTTGTTTGACCAATTTGATTGGATACTATGATGTGGTCACAAAGGAACTGGATGTAAACAAATAATTTTGATATCATATACTTGGATTTCAGGAAAGCTTTTGATACTGTTGCACATGGAAGACTGCTGTACAAATTAGAGCGGTATGGCATTAAGGGTAAGTTGCTACAATGGATAAAGGGATGGTTGAGTGGAAGACGACAGAGAGTGGTAATGGACACTGCTCTTCATGGATGAATGTTATTAGTGGAGTTCCCCAGGGTTCAGTGCTGGGCCCATTGTTGTTTTGTGTATTCATCAATGATATTGATGAAGGTATATCAGGTTTAATATCCAAGTTCGCAGATGATACAAAGGTTGGCAGGGCTGTTAACGACAGTAAAAACAGTATGCTACTCCAACTGAATCTAGATAAGTTGGGCAAATGGGCTGAGAAGTGGCAATTGAAGTTTAACATTGACAAATGCAAAGTACTGCATACGGGTAACAATAATCCAAGAGAAACGTACCAACTATGTGGTACTACACTCAGGGAAGTGGAAAGTTAAAGACCTGGGAGTAATTGTACAGTCAGATATGAAGTTTGCTGAGCAGTGCAGATGGGCTGCCAGGGCAAGTCATGGAGTCATGTCAGTGATATATAGGAATTTTGTTAGCAGGGACAGGGAGGTGATTATCCTACTGTACAAGGCGATGGTCAGGCCACACCTTCAGTACTGTGTACAGGCCTGGAGGCCTCATTTTAGGAAGGATGTAGAGTTACTAGAACGAGTAGAAACAAGGGCAAAAAGATTGGCGAGGGGAACAAAAAGAGATTCTCTTGCCAAGAAAGTTCTGCAAATTGCAGCACCTGGAGAGCAGGCACATGCAAGGTGATCTGATTGAGGTGTATAAGGCCTTGAATGGGTTGAGCAAGCTGAATGCTGATGGGATTCTACCTCGTGTTCAGATTAAGAACTTGAGGGAGAAAGAAATTCAAACTGAGAATCATTGAGGGGACATAGATTCAAATTCAAAAGACAGTTGTAGAATAGATGTGCAGAAATTAGCCTTTAGCCAGCGGGTAGTTGATTGGTGGAACAGACTTTCATCTTTTGTTGTGGAAGTTGATAGCCTAAATAAATTTAAGGTTGAGCTGGACAGGAATGAATAGAGGGATGAAATAGGAGAGGTTTTTTTTGGCTTACGCTGCATAAGCTTGCTTTCTTGCATCGTATGCCTCAACTAATGCTAATGCTATTACCAAGATGAGCCCTATTAGCAAATAAAAGCAAAGTATCAATTTTGCAGTTTAAAAATATATCAAAATATAAATACCTGTACCACTATGTCCAAGCAATTTGAAAATTGGTAAGGGTGAATCTAAACTGAAGCCATAAATTGCACAGTCATTACTACCAACCAAGATTAGCCCACAAGGATACTGATCACTAGGAGGAAGAGTACATATGCTTGAAATAAAATTTGTGGGTCCGGACATAGAATGGCCTTCAGTATAGCCCTGGTCAGTCCTGCAGTAAATAAAATATAAAATGAATAATAAAATATAATAACTAAGTCTACTTTCATTAAATATAATCAATTCTATATATAGCAAGACATATATCAGTTCTAATTATAGATTTTCTAATAAAGAGTTGGCCATCGCATTCTAAAAATACACAGACTATATGGTAGATATAAGCCAGTCTGTAATCAAGTCAAAAAGAAGGTTAGGCAAGCGAAAGCTGTTTACGAGAAATCTTTGGCAAAAGATGAAAGAAAAACAAAAGACTACTTAAAAAGGAGGAAAGAAAAACAAAAAAAATTTACTTTTTTAAACTCTAGAAGGAAGGGGATGAATCAGATTGGCTCATTTGATATCGATGGTTCGACTGTGGATGATCCTGATGAGGTAGCTAACAAACTGAATGAGTATTTTGCATCCACAATAACACATGAGGAATTCTGTAGAGAAGTGGAAGCTAGAAGCTTATCAAACTCTAGCAGGGATTTAAATGATTTTGTAATAACTGAGAGTAAAGTGGAGGAGAAATTATTGAAGTTGAAAATAAGAAAGGCACACGGGGGTGGTGGAATCTATCCAGTTATATTAAAGGAAGCAGCAAAGGAAGTAAGCAAATCCTTAGGCATAATTATGAGAGCTTCCCTGGATTCAGGGGAGATGTGCAAACGTGTCCCCAGTACACAAAGGGGGGGGGGAGGTTCAAAGGATGGCATGAGTAATTACAGACCTGTTAGTTTGACTTCTGTTCTGGGGAAAATAATGGAGTCACTGAAGTCTTGTCTGACAAATTTGATTGGATACTACGGTGTGATCACAAAGGAACTGGATACAAAAAATAATTTTGATATCACATACTTGGATTTTAGGAAAGCTTTTGATACTGTTGCACATGGAAGACTACTATATAAATTGGAGCAGTATGGCATTAAAGGCAAGTTGCTGCTATGGATAAAGGGATGGTTGAGTGGGAGAAGACAGAGAAGTAATCAATGGATACTGCTCTTCGTGAACTAACATTATTAGTGGAATCCCCGAGAGATTTGTGTTGGGCTCGTTGTTTTCTGTATTTATCAATGATATATATCAAATATATATCATTGATAAATACAGGTATCAAAGGTATATCAGGGTTAATGCCCAAGTTTGCATATGATATGAAGGTTGGCAGGGTTGTTAATGACAGTACATTACTGAAAACACGATATAGAAAAGTTGAGCAGATGGGCTGAGAAGGCCGTAAGAGAAGCTCATGGTGTCTTGTCAATGATATACAGGAATTTTGCTAGCAGGGATAAGGAGGTGATTATCCCCTTGTATATAGGAATGGTCAGGCCACATCTTAGGAAGGATGTAGAGCTGCTGGAACAAGTACAGAGAAGGGCAACGAGATTGGTGAATTGAACAAAGGGTTGCTGTTACCAAGAATGGCTTAATTTCTTCAAATTTCAGCTGCTGGAGACTAGGCACCTTCAAGGTGATCTGATTGAGGTGTATAAGACCTTGAATGGTTTTGACAAGCTCAAGTTGGTTTTGACAATCCTATCAGCTTTGACAAGCTGATGGGATTGTTCCTCTTGCTCAGATTACTCACCTGAAGGGGACTTAAATTCAAATTGAGGAAAGGCAATTGTAGCATAAAGGTGCGGAAATTTGCCTTTAGCCAACGGGTGGCTGATTGTTGGAACAAACTTCCATCTGTCATAGTGGAGGTCGACAACTTAAATAAATTCAAGGCAGAACTAGACAAATGTTTGGAGTGATGGATGAGTGAAATGGGAGGTTTTTTTTTTTTTTTTTTTGGCTGATGATAAGCTTGCTTTCTTGCACCATATGCCTCTACTAATGCTAATACAGAAGAAAACCAGTTATTAACAAAGCAGATTTTTTAAGAACAATATTAAGAAGACAAACCAGAACTATGCTAGATATTATGCACGTTTTATTTTATGTGTTTTATTTTATGTTATCTGAATGCTACTTTAATTTGGTTTGGCTAAGAACCAAAGAATTTCAGTTTGAAAAATCTGAAGATAATGATTCCAATTATGAACAAGTAACAAACTAATTCGGTAACTGTCAGGTGACAATTAGTGAATTAGCAACCCTGAACAAGTAGAAATCGTAGTATGTATTCCAGGAAAATAGAGCTGTACTTTCACCAGACCAGTTGGTTGGTTGGTTGGTTATTTGGTTTTTAGGAGCATTAGCACCTAAGGCCATATTGCTCCGGGATATGCGGTGGTCATTCCCTGACCTTTCCGCATCCTCCGTATTTGGTGGTGATGGGCTCAAACCGCAGTCTAATCAAGAAGCGTGTGTTATGCACTGCTGCTCCTTCCCACCTGGCTACGGAGGCACCCACCAGACCAGTATAATGAAAGCTAATTGGTTACTCACTCTTAGCATATATTAAATTGTATGCTAAGAGTGAGTGGTAAAAGTAAAAGAAAACAAATTTGTTTACTTTTAAATTAGGTTAATTTAATAAATTTAATTATCATTTAATGCAATTTCGGAACTGGTAAGTTATGTCTAATATTTGATTATATGAAATACTTAGGTTAGAAAAATTTACAAAATTAATTTGTAAACAAAAAAAAAAAAAAAAAAAACCAAAAAAAAAACCAAAAAAAAACACCCCAATTTCATATTTGTCATTTTAATAAAATTCTGTAATTATTGAGGCTTTCTTTAAGGTTAAGAAAATTTAGGTTTTTCAAAGAAAAGAAATTTATGCATATGATTTTCCAGACACATAAATGACAAATATAAATTTCACACATCTGAGGTACATGCTGATTTTTATTATTCACAAATGCATAAAACAATTACTAGTTTATCCTTGAATTGTGTAAATGGAAGTAAAATATGATTCTGTGCAGCAAATTTCCGGTTGCTTGTTCAGAGCTACATTACTATCAAAAATTGTTAATAAATTTTTAATAACATCCTGTCATAACACCAAATTTGCTAGATGTTGTTGTTGCTCTGGAGGTTTAATGGCACATCAGCTGCTAAGGCTATAATGTGCCTATTCACTAATTATATTAAGACATGAGTTTTCTCTAAATCAAAAGAAAATCAGAAATAATTGAAAAGCCCAGTTTGCCTGAGAAAGTCAAAAAATTCAGAAATATTTGCCTTATCACCAATCAGGTTTTCAAGAGTAATTGGTTTATGTAGATTAACCAGTGAGATCAAGGATGAAGTTCTCGCTTGTTTATAATAGGGGCAGCCAATAAGAATATGTTTTACAGTCAAATTGTTAGAACAATGTGTACATTGTGGTGGATCATCTCCTCTCAGTAAATGAAGGTGGGTCAGATGTGTATGTCCTATTCTTGCCCTTGAGAGGACTACTTCTTCTCGTCTCGATGTACGGACACTGGAGCGCCAAATTTTCGGGTCTTGTTTAAACTGAAAGAGTTTATTATTAGTCTGGGAGTGCCACAGGGCTGTCCATTGTGATAGGCAAGCAGCATGAATGGTTAGTGCATAATCTGATGCTGGAACAGGGATGTTGGTTACATCTAAGGTAGTTGGATTTTTTGCAGCTTTATCGGCCAGTTCATTTCCTAAAATACCGGAATGTGCTGGAATCCAGCAAAAAGTGACCTGTTGATTGGGTTCTTTAATTTGCAGTAATAAGCTTCTGATTTCATCTAGAACAGGGTGAACTTTATCTGAGGAATTACATAACGACATGATTGAGCTGAGGGAATCAGTGTAAATGACAGATTTTAAGGAAGAGTTAAAATGAAGATTTTCTAAAGCTAGTTTTATTGCGTATAATTCAGCAGAAAATATACTAAATTCTGACGGAAGGGAAGCTGATACAATTGTATTTGGAAACACTGCAGCTGCTCCAACATTTGAATTAGATTTAGAGCCATCTGTATAAATTGGAGAGAAATCAGAATATCTTTCAATGTGAACTGCGTGAATTTGGTTGATATTTGCTGCTTGCAAGGAATTCTTTCTCCATTGACAGAGGTAAGTGTCACAGATTGGAAGAGGAGGAGGAGTCCATGGAGGTTGAGTATAAGTTGCTACCTGCTTTACGGAATGGATGGAAATATTCCAAACTTGCACAAGTTCAAGAAGGCGAAGACCAGCTGGTTTTACTATGCTAGGTTTGTTTCTGTATAGGGTTTCTAAGGGTGGGTTAAAAAGGTATGACCGAATGGGATGAGAAGCACAGCTTTGTATCTTGACAGCATATTTGAGTAACAGTGTTTTCCTGCGTAAAGTTAGTGGGGGCTCATGAGCATCAATGTAGAGACTATGTGCTGGCGACGTTCTGAATGCACCAGTTGCAATTCTCAAAGCACTGTGCTGAATGGGATCAAGCCAGCGTAATGCACTCTTTCTGGCAGAATCATAGATTGGAGCACCGTAATCGAGACGAGATCTGATTAATGCCCTGTATAACCGAAGAAGTGTGGTACGATCTGCACCCCATGTTTGGGCAGATAAAGCTCTGAGTATGTTTAACTTTTTTAGACATGAAGTCCGTACATTTTTAATATGATCTAGGAAATTTAACTTATTGTCAAGGGTTAATCCTAGAAATCGGATGTTGCTGGTGACCGGGACAAAGATGTTAGAAATTTGAAGTTCAGGATCTGGATGAAGTTTGCGTTGTCTACAGAAATGGATGGCAACTGTTTTCTGTTGTGAGAGCCGATAGCCGTTGAGGCTCGCCCATTGTTGAATTTTATTAAGTGATATCTGAAGCTGTCTTTCAATAGACCTCATGTTTTGAGAATGACAAGAGATGGAAAGGTCATCTGCATAAAGGTAAGTCTCAACTGTATTTGGAAGCTGCTTAGTAATACAATCTATTCTCAGGGCAAAAAGTGTGGCACTCAGTACTGATCCCTGTGGAACACCTTCTTCCTGGATGAAAGTTGGGGAAAGGGCATGTTGATATCGAACTTGAAATGTTGTTGTATGTAGAAAGTTCTGAATGAATATAGGAAGATTGCCTCGTAGTCCGAGAAGGTAAAGATCACTAAGTATACCATACCGCCAGGTGGTATCAAAAGCCTTCTCTATGTCTATTGAAACCATTACTAGATGTTCATGTTTGACAAAAGCATTACGGATGGCAAATTCGGCCTTGACCATAAGATCTAAGCATGATCTGTTTTGGCGAAAGCCATATTGACAATGGCTCATTAGATGTTCCGACTCAATGATCCAGACGAGTCTTCTGTGGATAATTTTCTCAAGGATTTTACTGAGGCAGCTTGAGAGAGATATGGGTCTATAGCTATTTGGGTTTGATGGATCTTTTCCAGGCTTCAGGAATGCCAAAATTGTAGAGTGATGCCAAGATGCTGGATAAACATTTTCTAAAAATATGCGATTGTAAAAGACCAGGAGGCAGCGCAGAGCTTTGTCATCAAGATGTTGTAGCATGACATAATAAATTCCATCTGGTCCAGCAGCACCATTGCGAGCTGTTCTAATGACATGTAAAAGTTCAGAATATTGCAGAGGTTTGTTATATGGGAGAGGACGGGTAGTTTGAAAATGAATAGCATGCTTTTCTTTAGTGATTTTAATTCTTTGGAAAGAGGTAGTATAGGCTGACGTTGCTGAGATTTCTGCAAAAGTATTGGCTAAAGCATTAGCTATATCTACAGGATTAGAGAGATCTTTTCCATTCCAGGAGAGGATTGGAGAAGGTATGGTAGGAAACTTACCAGACAGCTGTCTAATTTTTTTCCATATTATTTTGGGATCGGTATTTCTGTGAAAAGTGGATGCAAAACGGGTCCAGGATTCTTTCTTTGCCTGTTTTTGTATGAAGCGTGCTTTTGCCCTTAATTTCTTATAATTAATGAGATTGACTGTGCTCGGACATTTCCGAAACAAATTCCAGGCTTTATTTTTTGCTCTCTTTGCTGTGGTGCATTTGTCATTCCACCAGTAATTATAATGCTTTCGGCCCGGCGGATTTGATATTGGTATTGTGTCTTTAGCCACATTTAGAAGATGCGACGTGATGTAATCTGTCACATCATCAATGTGCTGGAGGCGGATTTTTTCCTCATCGAGGTCAATTGATGATTGAAATTTTGCCCAGTCTGCTCGGACAAATTTCCACTTTCTGCAGGGTTGAATTGAAGGAGTCTTTGCTTTTAGAAAGTTGCATACTATTGGGAAGTGGTCACTGCCCATGGGATCGTTTATTACATACCACTCTATGGCTGGGACTAGTACTGGTGAACAAATTGAGAGATCTATTGCTGAGGTGTGTCCTGTTGGAAGCTGTACGTGTGTCGGTGCACCTGTATTGAGTATAGTGAGATTTAGTGCATCCAAAAAACTTTCAATTAGTCGGCCTCGTCTATCCAAATTAGGAGAGCCCCATAATGGGTGGTGCCCGTTAAAGTCCCCTAATATACAGAGAGGTGGAGGTACCTGTATAAAGAGGTCTTCAAGATCTTTTAAAGAGTTAGTACAGTTTGGCGGTAGGTATATTGAGACTAGTGTTATTGCACTATGGAGAATTATACGAACAGCAACAGCTTCTATATTAGTTTGGAGTGGGATATGTTTAGTTGGGATCTTTGAATTTACTAAGATTGCCACACCACCATGGGCAGCGCTAGCGGTATTTGCTAGATGACATAGCTTTAAAATGAATTAGTAATTTTAATTTTTCAACTTCATTGTGATGATGGGTTATTTTATAACAAATATATAATCCAATTTACAGCCTATTCTAACTGCTATAATTTCATTTTTAAATACACAATTTTTTTTAAGTCTTATAATTTGGACAAATATAAAATTATATATACAGTGCAATTGTGATTTATGCTGTCTTACATCGCATGATTTTGAAATAATGTATCCTTATAATGTAAGTAATAATAATAAATAAATCTTATTATACATTTAAAATTAAAACAACACATACATGTTCATGCAGGGTCAAAAAAAAGATTTTTTACATTTTAATTTTTTAATGTTTTTTATGTTCATACATTTCTTTCTTAATTTACAAGCCTTCTTTAATTTACAGTAACTTGTAAATTAAAAACTTGTAACTAAATGGTACCTGATTTACAGTAACTTGTAAATCAGGTACCATTTAGTTACAAATTTCATATACTTTTTTTTTTCTTTTTGGTAGTTGTTGGCGCATCGGCTTCTGTGGCCATAATGCACCTCCCAAGGTTTTTGCAGTACTTTGATCCAAGCCCGAGGCGGGATTCGAACCCGCGACCTTTGGGTTGCCAGGCAGGCACTTTACCCACCCGGCTAGCCCGGTCGGCTCATATACTTTTCATCATCATCAGTCATCATTCCACTATTCCACGGGTTGATGTATGAAGCCTCGCCACCATGCCCTGTCCGTGTACTTCTCTCCGTCGTTGATTTCACTCCAGTTTCCTCCTCTCTTAATCACATCGGTCTTTATCATGTCTTGCCATCTCATTCCTGGTCTCCCCCTTGGTCTTTTGTCCCTTAATTGTAAATCAAACATTCTTCTTGGCAAACGCCTCTCGTTCATCCTCTTTACATGTCCAAACCATTTCAAACGGAACCTTTCAATCCTGTCCTGGAGTTTTTCAACCTGAATTCTTTCCCTAATCACATCATTCCTGATTTTGTTGCGTCTTGTCTTTCCGGCTATGCTCCTCACAAATCTCATTTCTGTCCCCTGAATTCTGCTTTCATCCTTTTTCCTCATAGTCCAAGTTTCAGATGCATACGTCAGAATTGGTACGTAATAGACCTCATATATAGCCTCCTTACACTTCAGTGGTATGTTCCTGTTCCAGATCAGATCTCTTGTCTACCTATAGAAATTCCAGCTCGTTTGTACCTTCTACTTATTTCTTCATCTATCAACTCCAGTCTTTGTAATGGTGCTTCCTAGATACTTGAAGTTGTTAACCATTTTTAGCTCTTTCCCTTCCATTGTAATGTATCCATCAAGCTCACCACTCCTCTTTAGAACCATTACTTCACTCGTTTCCTGACTGAAAACCAGTCCAAATTCATTGACCATACTTGCCCATATATCAACTTGCCATTGCACTTGTTCCCTGCCCTCTCCCCATATGCAGAGGTCATCTGCAAAGAGCATGACTTTCATCTGGTCCTGTCCAAGTTGTTCCACCACTCTACATTGCACATCATTCATGATAGCTATGAATAGTAGGGATGACAGGACGCCTTCTTGTCTCAAACCTGATGTTATTTTGAAGCTCTCTGTCAACCTCATCACTGTTCTTACTTTGCTCACTGTATTGGTGCACATATTCTCAATTCTCTCCACAAGCTGTTCTTCTATCCCCAAGTTTCTAAAACCTCCCACACTTTCACTCTCTTTAAGGCATCAAACACTTTCTTTATATCCAAAAATGCCATCCATAATTCTTTATTGTATTCATAACACTTTTCCATCAGTTGCCTGAGGCAGAAAATTAGATCCACTGTCGATCTGCCAGGCCTAAAGCCATACTGTTCCTCGGCCATCCTATTTTCAATCGCTCTAACACTCTCTCATACAGCTTACTCACATATGATATCAGTGTGATGCCTCTAGAATTGGAACACTTTTTTCTGTTCCTCTTCTTGAACAACGGGATGATCAAACCTCCTTTCCAGTCCTTTGGCACCTGGCTCTCATCCCAGATCTTACGGAACAGTCTGTATGTCCACACTATCCCTGCAGCCTTCAGCATCTCTCCATTGATCTCATCCATACCAGCAGACTTACCTGTCTTGATGTATTCCCATGCCTGCACTACATCATTCCACGTCAAGTCTGTCTGCTCTCTCTCTCTCTCTCTCTCCGTATTTTCTCTTCCATCCTCTCTTCTATGATCAACCTGCCTTTGTCCCTTTTGCTGGCTGTCCTGCACATTCAACAGATTTTCAAAATACTTCTTCCATGTTTCCCTTATCTCTTCATCCTTGGTTATTAGGTTCTCATTCTCATCCATCAAGTATTTGCTCTGTTCACCATCTCTTCTATTCCTCACCATAACATACAGCGTCTTTTTATTACCATTGATATCTTGTCGTAGAGTTTTACTCCATTCTTCCAACCACAGTCTTCTCTCCTCATTAACTATGCTCTTAGCCTCTCTCTTCACAGTTTCATATCTCTCTTTATTCTCATCATTTCTGTTCTTAAAGTAGGTCCTGAATGCATTATTCTTGATTTTCACAGCCTCTCTCATCCTATCATTCCACCATGGGATTTCTTTCCATCTCCTTCTATTGCTTGTCCTTCCATAAACATGCTCTGTCAGTCCTACTATAGTCTTTGAATGCTTTCCATTCTGATTCCACGCTGTTCACCACTGTCTTAGGTACAACCTTCCTGAACTCTTCTCTGAACATCGCCCCTTTTTCCTCTTCTTTCAACTTCCCCAACCTTAGTTTTTTCTCTCTCTCTTGTTATTTTGATCTTCTTCAATTTAGGGAATCTTAGAACTCCAACAACTAACCTGTGATCACTACCCAAGGAGACACTAGGAATGACCTTGATGTCCACTAGTCTTCTGTGTTGCTCTTTATCCACAAGTATATAGTCAAGGAGGGATTCCTGTTGACCATCCCAACCGTATCTTGTCACTTTGCGACTCTTTCTCTTCTTGAACCAGGTATTTCCTATGACCAAGCTGTTCCGTAAACAGAAAACCAACAGACTGTCACCATCATCATATACTTTTATCTTATAAAAATAATGTACATGCACAAGGCATAATATGATATGAGCATGAAATAACTATATAATATTGGTGTAAATACATCGATTTAATTGTATCTCATATTGTGACTACCTTCACAACGAGCTATCATGCATTGCACTACCTCGAATAAGTAACGCTTCACTAATAGAGAAGTGTGCACCACCGAGAATAAGTAACAATAGTCTTCTCTATTGGTGAAGCGTTACTTACTTGAGGTAATGCAATGCATGGTAACTCGTTGTGAAGGCAATCACAATATGAGATACAATTAAATCGATTATAGTTTATTTTTGTGAGATAACTATGGTGTATTTACACGGATATTATATACTTTTATCTAATTTATGTTATGAAAAATTCTATTAACTGTAATTTATCTGCATAAAATAAACTGAAAAATTGTTATGTTGATGAACACATCCTATCCACCCCCACCCCGAAGTTTAATGTACTTCAATGGGATATATAATAGGTGATAATTTGTGTGAATCTCTTGTTTACATGTGTGTTCCAGGATCATGACCATGCATAAATCACAACAGTTCCATATATATCTTATACAATAAAATCTCATCACAACAAACTTCTAGAGGGAACATGAATCATTTCACTATACTGAAATTTCATAAGAAGATTATTGTTCAAAATACTTTTAAATGGACCATTACTTGTCCAAATATGTTCTGTTGCATTCTTCTAACACAGATGAGAATGTAATTTGAACTAAATACACTTAGAGTTTAAAGAAGGGTTCTTAACTTACGATTCACGACCCAAAAACAGATTTTGGGTGAGTCACTGTGATCCTCTGTTAGATCTATTGTGGTGGATTCAACAGCTCTAATTTAACCTTGAAACAGTAAACCGAGAGTCTGACTTTGAGTGAATGTACAAGTTTTCTACTACTACTATTAAAGCTATTATTTTGTAAAACTACTACCAACTAACATGGAGCAGCATTTAAGGAATTGGTGGTGGATATTCAGGAAGATGAAGCAGAGCAAGGTTTCCCAAACTGGAAGGGAGATCATAACACACTATCATCATCTTGAACACCTTTAACACAGAGGATGAGATAAAGTATATCTCATTTAGATAAAGGATAATTTCACTGGCACGACCTGAGCAAGCATTAGTAACAGTAGTGGCAAATGATACAAAAAAGTGAGCTCATACATCATCGGCAAAAAAAAAAAAAAATTTCCCATATCATCTGTCCATCCCCCTCTAATAGCACCGTTCAACAAAAAAATTCTTTGAATTTGTTTCCTTTCTTTTTTAATCGGCAAACTTTACTAATTTTGGGTTGAGAAAAACAAATATGACTTCAGAAATTTTTTATTAGCTCTAGTTTTTGAGATACAGTACTTTCGCTATTGTCTACAAATATAGTAATTTCAGTAGTAGTCAGAGTGAAAAGTAATATTAAAACAATCTCATATTTACATTTCCTTGATACAACATAAATCACAGTTGTTTTTAATTAAAACGTAAAAAACAAACAAGAACACAAAAAAGCTGCACAGGAACCTAAAGTACTTTCTCAGAATGTGGCCTATTCATGAACGTGCCTTCTTTTCACTTGTTGCTTCTATTCCACTTCCAGTGCAACTCTTGTTACTGTTCAACAGTAGTCAGCAAGCATATAAGCATTCCACCTACCCTGATATCTCCTTTCCATTGCTGAAATTTCTTGGTGGAATCGCTCACCATGCTCGTCACTCATTGCACCACAGTTGTCAGGGAAGAAGTCCAGATGAGAGTCGAGAAAGTGGATTTTCAGTGACATGTTGCAGCCTAATTGATGATACTTTTCTAGAAGATTGTTCACAGTCTCAACATAGTTTCAAGCTCTTTGGTTTCCCAAGGAAGTCATGCACAACACTTTTAAAGACTTCCCAAGCTGCGTTCTCATTACCCTGGAGGACTCGCTCAAAATTTTAATCTTTTAAAAATTCATGAATTTGCAGAACAAGAAAGGTTCCTTCTTTAACCTCAGCATCACTCAACAGTAGAAACTGTCCTCTCAGGTACTCGAAAGATTCTCCATCCTGGTTCACGATGCATGACTGATGGAGTTCCATCAGTCATGAGTCCCAGTTTGATATGTAAAGGGGGCAGAAGAATTTTGCTTCAATCAACCAGAGGATTGTGCTGGACATATTTTTCTCGGGGCACAGATTTTCCCTTATAGGCCAGACTTTTCTCTTGTAGTGTGAGGACTTAGCTGAACTATCCCACTTACACAGGAAACAGCAGTACTTTGTGTATCCCAATTGCATGCCCTGCAGTATTGTAATCATCTTCAGGTCTCCACAGATCTGCCATTGGTGGTCTTTGTACTTCATTGCTTCCAGAATTAATTTCATATTCTCATGTCTCCTTCATGTGGCCATTCATTTTTTTTCATTTATTGAGTAAAGCGGCCCATAGCCAAAAAAAATCTGCCAAATCTGCCATACATATAGACATAGTATAGTACAGTATACAATTATTTGCAATACAAATTTCACATTCACATTACAAATCAACTGTACTGTGCAATGGTCATCCCCTCAGCTACAGCACAACAATCTGGCAAGTAGGCTACAGCAGAAACCGATGAAGAAATACTGTCCACAGATGAGCACAAGCATCACATCCTAGAGACTGATCATCACAACGAGCTGGACAAGTAGGCTACAACAGAAACTGATGAAGAGATACTTTCACAGTGAGCACAAGCATCACATCCTACAGATTGATCATTGCCGGTATTCTCCAAAAGACAAAGAGTTCAATGAACAGCCATCTACCAGCAGCCAGAGAGCTCAACAGAAGTTACTCATATTAACCAGCAAAACCAAGCTGGAAGAAGGTGTTACTGCAGGATATCCAAGAAAAACAACCAAGGCTTTCTTGCCAACTGCACTGGCAGGAACAGAAGTGGACACCCACCCATTAAGAAAACAGAGTATCAACATCCTGTCCACCTCTGCAAAGAATTTTCTCTGTTCTATATAAAAAAATAACACACTGTTCCATGTAAAGAAGAGGGCACAGTCGACCAATTCATCCATTATTCAACCTTAACTCTTCCAATTGCAAAGTACTGTATATTCCTTCTCACGAAAACTGAATTTGCAAAATTTTGAAAGGCAATAAAATTTTCCCTTGTTTTAATAAGTAATGGCTCAATCCCATCCACCAGACGAGTTACATTATCAACATTATTCAGTAAATCCAAATGCAAATCAGCATATTCCAAACAATTAAACACAACATGTTGCATATGGACAGCTTGGCCTAGAGGAATTGAAGGAAGAGCATTGCCATTGTGTAGAAAAACAGCTTTTAAACTTATCTTTGATGAGTCTATGAATAGCCTCCAGTCCTGTGGGTTCTGCTTCACATTCAAAGCTGTCATCAAACCACTGACATCACAGCAAGCAACAAGATTGTTTTCACTTTTAAAATATGGAGTCAAAGCATTCTGCCTGCTCATGTACACGAACACCTTGACATTTTGTTGCAGAAGATTCCACTGTTGGAGCCTTGATCCCAGAAGCTCTGCTTTATCTTTCAATAGATCTAGGTCTCGAATTAGATCACTTAGTTCACCTTGAGTGATTCTGTGTGACTCACAGTCACTCGACGACTCAGGTTCTGGCACAAAATCAGGATCCTGTGATGTTGAAGGCTCAGGTTGACCATCATTCCTCACACTGTCCCCATCTTCATCAGACCCTAAAGTGTACTATTCTGGAGGGTGAGGTAGAGGCAGATCATTTGCATGTGCCACTGGTTGGATAGCTGACAGGATGTTTGGGTATTCCACAGTCCACTTCCTTTTTTTTTTGACATGCCATGCTGAAGAGGAGGCACCATGCATAAATAAGTCATTTACATGATTTGAAGGCTCCCTCAGAATCATTGAGATAGCAAAAGGCATTGAATGTCCTTTGTTATTCAACCATCCACAGAGATTTATAGCATGTGTTGCAGCAAATATGAGGTGCCCATGTTTGTCTTCATCCCCTACCTTACAGCCAAAGTAATGGTAGTAGGCTGTCTTCACAAGTGGAGTCAATTGGCATTTCTGAGTGGAAAATGTCACATCACCACACACAACAAAAATTGTCAACACTGTTAACACATCTACATGGCATCTTGGCTTTTTACGTAATTTTTGTCATTAAACCTGATAAAAAAAAAAAAAGAAAGAAATGAACATCGCTCGCAAGGTAAATGATACACAGAAATAAAAAAAAAACATGGTGTATCGGTTCCTATTTCAGTGTTACCAACCTATATTCTCTAGACTCCAAAATTCCACTAAATCATAAGAGGGGCTATATCGTGGAACCAAGAGCTAGCTAAGAGTTTTAAATGTTATATTCATTTTTCTAATACTGAAATTAAGAAGAATTGACTATTTTCAAGCCAGAAACATTTTTGGTGTTGACCAGTGACATACAGACTATAGTCTGTCTAGTTCTTCCTTTATTCAAACTACCCACTTCTATAGCACCAGATGGGTGTTCCAACAATCAACTACCCACTGGCTGAAGGCAAATGTCTGCACATCTATACTGCAACCATCCTTCCCTGGTATGAATTTATGTGCCCTCATATGTGTAGTCGGAGTACAAGGAAGAATTCAGTCAACACAGCTTGTTCAATCCATTCAAATTCTTAAACACTTCAATTAGGTCTCCTTGCAGGTTTTTCATTGGGTCTTCCTGGCTTCCAAGAACTACAATTTGAAGGACTGAGGCCTTTATAGGTAAGAGTACCCTTTTGTTTCCTCTCAAATCGTTGCCCTTCTCTGCACCTGTTTTAACAGACCTATATACAAGTTATACACGTATATAGGTTTGCTATATACATGTTTTCTTTCTTAAATAAGGTCTCCAGACCTGTATGCAGCATTCAAGATGCAGCCTAACCACTGCCTTATACAATGGGATAATCACCTCCTTATCCCTGATGGCCAAACACCTATAAATCATTGACAAAATCCCCACGAGCTGTCCTGGTAGCATGCCTGTATTGCTAAAAGAAATTCATATCTGATTGCACAATGACCTGCAAAGTCTTTTTCATTTTCCACCCCCATGCATGTAGTACCACACAGTTGAGTTAAGCTGGGATCAGTAATTTTTTTAGACCTTGTTGCAGTAGCACAACTTGAGCATACCTTTACCTGGGGAACTCCACTAATAACATTAATCCACAAAAAGTAGTGTCCATTGAAAACTTTTATCTGAACCTTTATTCACAGCAGTAATGCCCTCAATGTTGCACTACTCCAATTTGTACAGCAGTCTTTTATGTGCAATAGTAAAAGCTTTTCTGAAATCCACATATATGATATCAAAATAATTTTTTGCATCCAGTTCCTTGGTCACGGCATCATAGTAACCTATCAGATTGGTTAGACAAGACCACCCCTTAACAAATCCATGCTGTGACTGCAGTATAATTACATTCTTGTCCACATGGTCCTGCATTACTTCTTTAACCAGTGAATCCACCCTGGAACAGAAGTTAACCATCAGATCTGTAATTACTCATGACACCTTTTGATATATCTACCTTTGTGAATTGGGGATACAATCACATCTCCAGTCCACAGGGACCTCTCCTGAATCTAAAGATGCTCTCATAATTATGACTAAAGGTTTGCTTACCTCCTTTGGTGTCTCCCTTGATATAATTAGAAATGATCCCATCTACCCAAGGTTCCATTTTTATGTTTAGCTTCAACAATTTCTCTTTCACTTTCCTCTCAGTTATCTTAAAATAATTAACTCCATGCTAGAATCTTATAAACTTCTGGCATCCTTTTTCATAAAAAATTCCTCATGTGTGAATGTAGATGCAAAAATACCTATGCAATTTGTCAGAAACCTGAGCCGGATCATCAACAGTTAAACCATTGATATCAAGTAGAACAAATGTGATTCACCCCCTTCCTTCTAGTGTTTGCATAAGTAAAGAGTCTTTGCTGTTTTTATTTGCATCCTTTGCCAAAGATTTCTTGTAATGTGCCTTCACTTGCCTAACCTCCTTTGTGAGTTGATTACAGACTAGCTTATATCCACCATAGGCTTCTATATCACCTGATAATTTATATGAATCCAATGCATTTTTCTTCTGTGCCATGAGTCTCATTAGATTCATCTGCCATTTAGATCTAAACCTTAAACAGTATTTCTTAATTTGTATAAAAAGCCTAGTAACTTCTATGATTAGCTCCCTGAGTGCTTTCTACTTAGAATTTGCTGTTGGTGACTTTATCAGTTAGTTCCACTATATAGAATTTAAAAACTATCTGAGACCGCCACAGTCACCTTTATGAAAGCAAAATTCTTCCCTTTACTCTCAATGGTAGTAACATCTTTAAGAAATTCTCACATCGATACTGTGATCGCTGCCACCTAGTGGTTCTTTTATCTGCAGATTCTTAATACATGAAGAGACACTGCTGACAATCAGATCAAGAGTATTGCATTCTCTTGTTTGCAGTCTGACTTGCTAATGCGGAAAAACGTAATCCAACAAATCCACAAAAATCCTACTATTGTGTGAGGGACTACTCCACAAGTTCCTGTCAATATCTGGAAAATTAAAATCCCTCATTATAAGACATTCTGATTTACTGGCTCACTATTTGTCCATATAGCTGTTCATTGTACACTGACATCAGAAGATTTAAAACAGTAATCCAAGCAAAGAAAAGAAGAATAGAAATCTTGAAGATCATCCCATTTCACATTTTTGTAATGCTAAACAACATGAGACTGCATACTGCCATGAAAGAAACGCTCCATTGGAGAAGAGGCCATCACTAAGATGCCTATAGGACAGCTTACCTAGACAGTGTACTCTGACAGTTATTCGTGAGAACAAGATCAAAGTTCTGGGTGTGTGGTTAGGAATGTCTGTTATTGTTATTTGGTTTTTAGGAGCATTGCCAACTGAGGCCATATTGCTCCGGGGATATGCGGTGGTCATTCCCTGACCTTTCCTCATCCTCTGTATTTGGTAGCTCATGGGCTCAAACCCTGGTCTAATCAAGAAGCGTGTGCTATGCACTGCTGCTCCTGCCCACCTGGCTACGAAGGTGCTGAGGAATGTCTGGTAAATAAATGAACAATTTGTGTAAGGTCATCAGTAATTGCAAAAGCCTCAGTATCTTGACCAGATGGGTCCATGTGAGTAGAAAACTGAAGGCAGCTGCAGTTATGAAAGTTAAATTCGGAAAGGAAAATTATTTCACTGTTAGGAAAGTTGGACTAGAGAAAGTAGAGTTCCAGAGAAAGGAAGTCAAAAAAGTTCCAAGTGATTAGTGGAGTTGGGAGATCGATAAAGGCAACAAATGAATCTGATAGAATGGAGTAGAGAAATTTTAAGCCAGAGAAAATCAAACAGAGGAGGTTCAAAATTAGCAAGTCTTTGACAGAAAATATCAGTGCAGACATATGCACAAGTACAACCTTTAAAGCAAAAGGAATTGTACAGTGAATAATCGGACAACTGAGATGAGCAGTGGTTGATGCCACCGATAACTGGGATTCTATCAGAAAAAGTAAGCAGGGCTTAACAAACTGTAAGTGGAAATGGACACGAGTGAAATTGGAACTAAGACCACATATATTTGTGACATAAATGAGGAAGTGTTTGGAAGGCTTAGGTCTTTTTGCAGATAACTTTGTTCCTGTTAGTTTGACTATTCATTATGCATTCAGTAGATAAGGTAAAAATGCAAGGGGAGACATGTACACAGTAATGAAATTTTTGGATATGGAATATATGCACAGCAAGAATATCCCAACTTCTTAACATAACATGGCCATGACAATGCTTCCCCATGTATGCAATACTTGGACTCCATCCAGTCACTATCTGGAAGAGTAAAGGCAGCAAGTTATACACTAGCTAGCTGACCTGGATGCTCCTAGAGAGTAACCAAGAGATTCGGTTAGGTGAACTATCTAGCTACCATCCTGTGAACACCATTTTAGAGCTGTATCCTTGAAATATAAGGAAGAACTGATCTCTCCATGATGCCCATCATAACCTCAAAAGATATCAATTACACTGAATGATAGAAGAGATGGGAGTTGCTGGACCTTTGCTCTGGACACTAAACGGGTTTCACCACTTAAAGCCTCCAATAAGCTAAGTAGTGATACTGCACTGGTTGAGTCATCTACCACATAGTATTACCTGGTGACAGAGATGGCATTTCTCTGTGTAGTGTGGACACTATACCTAGATCCCTGTTTATGTTGGTTCATACTTAGGTAGTCATCTACAGTATATATATATATATATATATTTTTTTTAGGAGCATTAAGAACTAAGGTCATATTGCTCCGGGGATATACGGTGGTCATTCCCTGACCTTTCTGCCAGATCCTTTGTATTTGGTGGTTACAGGCTTGAACCCCGGTCTAATCAAGAAGCGTGTGCTACGCACTGCTGCTCCTGCCCACCTGGCTACGGAGGTGCCACAGTATATTAGGTGCAGTGTTTCAGAACTTGCATATGAGGGTTACTTACAGTCCCAATTGCACTGGTGCAAACAGAGGATATGGTTGTTGCAGAATGACTGAACTTCACTGAAGTTTAGTCCACTTGACTCATGAGTGTCACCTGAATATCAGTTCCATCAGCATTTCCGACTTCCAGGCAACAAGCCCTAGCTGAGAGAATTCACTCATCTGTGAAAAAATTCTAAGACCAAGGGACTGCCAAGAATCACACCAGTAAATGTAACTCATCATTAATTTTCATGTATTGATAACATTAAAATGTGTTTCTAATGTTTAAAATAATTTTTGTGTATTAATATAAAAATTCAATTTCATGCAATTTAAAATTGTCTGATTAAAGACTGAACTAAAGATGAATAAAATTACTAAGTCAAATTATTTTTTAAAATGAAAGATGCTGGTACATCATATCATAGTGCATCATAGAGAAGATACTGCCCCCATAATTATTCAGGAATATTGAAAACACAGGGTGTGAGTTGCTTTCTTTGCCAAATCACTCAAAATTTCCATTTTATATTCAAGTGAATGATGCTACTATTTCTATGTGCTTGACACAGTTACAGGAAGTGACATGACTGATGAAACCAGCAGACTAGTGTTCTTGCACCAGCCACTCGCGATTTTTACAGAAATTCATGAGTGGCTAGAATTTTTCTTTCTTTTTAAACTAACATATTTTACGTATAGCTGTACTTCGAAAAATGGAATTTGGAATTCTTCCAAAAGAATGGAAGAGAAGCTGAAACTACACAGTGAAGAATGGAACGAATTATATTAGGAATCAGGCTGTTGGATAAGAAGAGAAACACCTGGATTAGGCAGCAAACTCAAGTAAAAGACATTCTTATCAAAAATAGAGAACTGAAATGGACTTGGGCAGGACACATAGCTCGAAGATGTGATGACAGATGGACTAAGAAAATAACAGAACGGTACCCAAGAAGGAGCTAAAAGAAAACCTAGAAGACAACAGAGATGGACAGATGAAATTCAAGAGTTCATGGGCAGTAAATGGATGGCCATTGCACAAAACAGAAGGAACTGGGAAGTTGTTGGAGAGGCTTTCATCCTGCAGTGGATTGAAAATGGCTGATGCTACTATGACTTTGAAAATGATTTACTGTACTGAATTTTTTACAAGAACTATTTTTTTCAAATTATCCTTACAAAGCATTAGCAATTAGGGACCTAGACATTTTCAATATGATGAAAATTTTAAATAGTATTTATTGTACTGGGATTTTACTGCAATTTCACCATACACTCAATAAAAGAATTAAATTTGTAATACACCAGATAGCATTACAAGTTTAGAAGAAACTGAGCCAAATTTGGAATGATATATTATGCAAATTTCTGAGCAGAGTATTTTCTTGTTTTACATAAAAATGCTATAAATATGAATGAATGTATTTGTAACTCAACTTTTCAAGTCCTAAAATTGTTCACTTCTGACTATCAGCCAACCATCTCAATATCACCCAATTTGCAAACACGTAGCTGCTTGAATTAACATTTACAAGGTTCTATGCATCGTGATTAACCTTTACAAATAAACTTTTATAAATACAGTTTCCAAGTGTTCTGTAATAACAAAGTTGTATGTTCTTAGTATTGTCTAATTAATGGTTTACAGTGAAGCCTATCCAATCAAATCTGTTTAATGGGCTTACTTTTTATCAGCGTGAGCTGATAAAAAGGAAGTTGTAACTAGGATCAGGGTGAGGAATATATGCTAGGTGCAGCTGCTCATAGTCCCATGCCAACAAGTAATTTCAGAAAAATTCAACTTAATAGTTTCAGAGAAGTTTACAAAGCTCTCAAACACTTTTATGATTTACTACTCGAATAGTTTCATTAATATGCAAAATTTTAAAATATAATGAACCATTGCAGTTTACTTAAAAGGTACTGTGAGTGGGCAATGTGGTTGGAGAATGGATAATACTATCTCCTAGGACCAATCAGTTTTGATTATGCAGGAATTAACATACTTCCTACTCAATGTAGGCTGCTCTGTAATTACTGTGAACTGCTAATACTATGTGACAAAAGAATCATTATATTAAAATTGCAGTTATGTTTGTATCACGCCTTCAACGTCTGCAATTCTACTGTCAACTACTGTGTTGTAGGACTCCAGTGTAACAAAGCTTTTTTTTTTTTTTTTTGGAAATCAGAAGTTATAAAGGTTATATTGTTATTAAAGGTTATACAGTTGCTGAACTTTTGATCACCCAACCACCTCAAATTAGTAACTTTAGTAAGTAAAGGTTATATTGTTATTAAAGGTTATACAGTTGCTGAACTTTTGATCACCCAACCACCTCAAATTAGTAACTTTCTTGAACTTTTATTAAAGTATTCTTGCACCACTTCTATACTGATGAACTGAATTACTACAGCTGAAATCCTTTCTTCTAAGTGGTATTGGTCATGCAAAGAAAAATTATTCCATAATTCTTGCACAGGTTTGCCAATTTAAGATTGACAAATCTTATATCATGACTTCTCTAACAGGGGTGATTCTACTGTTAGAGAAAGTTGGAAAGATTAAAAAAGAGAGGTAGGGAAAAGTAAAATATGTCTGTGAAGGGAAAGAGTGCACATATGTTTTTTCTTCTTTTTTTCCTTTCCATTTAACATTTGTCTCAGCTGGAAAAGTTCCTGTATATAATTTACATGAACTGCGCTGCTCAGAAAACTTCATGTCAGACTGTACAATTACCCTTAAGTCTTTTTCCTTATCAACTACCTTGAGTTTGGTGCTACTTTAATGGTATATTAATATAAGATTACTGCTACCCAAATGAAGCACCTTGCATTTATCAATGTCAAAACCCAATTGCCATTTTTAGCCAATCTGTCTAGTTCACCTGGATCTTCTGGAAGTGGCCTACCCTGATTGTCATTAACCACTTTTGTTTCATCAGAAAACTTATATTGTAAAATCTTCTAAATTACCAAGAGTGTAAAGTCCAGTTCATAGGCCTAACAATAAGTGCATCACCAATGGCATCCTTTACGCTGCTGCTAAACTTACAGAATATGTCACTAGTAATTTGGCAATAAAAATTCAAAATTTCCCTCCTTTGCCTCATACATGCATCTTGTCTATAAGAAGGAAAGAGTATGATACAACTTGCTAATAGCTCAATCTCTCTTATTTATATTTATGGAGCAGCATGGCAGGTATGAATATGTTAAAATAACTAATTAAGGCTGCGAGTGATATTAAAGCAGCAGTTTCCCCCTTATCAATCAGCTGCAATCATTGGAGAAGGTGGATATTCTTATGAAGTTTTCAACGTTGATGAAACAGGTTTATTTAAAAATAAATACCTGTGAGAACTTTCATTAAAAAAGAAAAAGATAAGCTCTTAGATTCAAATCAATGAAAGATAGGTTTACAGGTTTACTTGGATGGAATAAAGCAGGAGAGTAAGTTAAAGCCAGTCATCATTTTTCTTCTGGCAGAGAAGAAAAATGCATGAGTTGCATATAAATTATCAGGCAACACAGAAGCCTATGACAGATATAAGCTAGTGTGTAATCAAGTCACAAAGGAGGTTAGGCAGGCGAAGGAAGATTACAAGAAATATTTGACAAAGGATGCAAAGAAAAACAACAGACTTCTTTACTTATGTAAACTCTAGAAGGAAGGGGATGAATCAGATTGGTCCACTTAACATTGATAGTTTCACTACTGATGATTCTGCTCAGGTAGATGATAAACTGAATGAGTATTTTGCATCTACATTAACACATGAGGAATTATTCGAGGAGAGGAATGCCAGAAGCTTAACAAACTCTAACAGGAAGCTAAGTGATTTTGCAATAACTGAGAGCAAAGTGGAAGAGAAATTGTTGAAGTTAAACATAAAAATGGCACCTGGGGCAGATGGAATCTATCCAGTTATAATGGAGGCAACAAGAGAAGTAAGCAAACCCTTAGCCATAATTAGGAGAGCATCCTTAGAGTCAGGGGAGTTCCCCATGGACTGGAGATGTGCAAATGTATCCCCAATTCACAAAGGGGTGATACAAATAATTATAGAACTGTTAGTTTAACTTCTGTTCTGGGGAACATAATGGAGGCACTGGTTAAAGAGGTGATACAGAATCACATAGAAAAGACAGCAGTAATAGTTCAGACACAGCATGGGTTTATTAATGGAAAGTCTTGCCTGACCAATTTTATTGGATACTACAATGTGGTCACAAAGGAATTAGATGAAAAAAATAATTTTGATATCATATATATCTAGAAAATTTGGGCAGATGGACTGAGAAGTGGCAACTGAAGTTTAACATTGAAAAATGCAAAGTACTGCATATGGGTAGAAGTAACCCCAGAGAAACATACCAACGGTGTAATACTACACTTAAGATGGTAGAAAATGAAAGAGACCTGGGAGTAATTGTGCAGTCAGATATAAAGTTTTCTGACAATGCAGACAGGCTGCCAGGGCAGGTCATGGGATTTTGTCAATGATATATAGGAATTTTGCTAGCAGGGAAAAGAAGATGATTGTCCCTCTGTATAAAGTAATGGTCAGGCCACACCTTGAGTACTGCGTGCAGGTCTAGAGGCCTCATTTTTGGAAGGATGTAGATTTGCTTGAGCGTGTACAGAGAAGGGCAACAAGATTGGTGAGGGGAATGATGAGATCCTCTTACCAAGAGAGGCTTAAGTTCTGCAAATTAGCATTAGCATTAGTAGAGGCATATGATGCAAGAAAGCAAGCTTATTCAGCATCAGCCAAAAAAAAAAAAAAAAAAACCCCTCTCCCATTTCACCCCTCCGTTCGTTCGAAATACCTGTCCAGTTGAGCTTTAAATTTGTTTAGGCTATCAACTTCAACAACAAGTGATGGAAGTCGGTTCCACCAACCAACCACCCGCTGGCCAAAGGCAAATTTCCGCACACCTATCCGACATCCGTCCTTCCTCAATTTGAATTTATGCCCTCTGAGGTGATTATTCTGAGAAAGATGAAGAATCCCACTGGCATTGAGCATGCTCAAACCATTCAAAGCCTTATACACCTCTATCAGATCACCTCGCCGGTGCCTAGTCTCCAGACTCTGTAATTTGCAAAACTTAAGCCTTTCTTCGTAAGAGCAACCCTTTGTTCCATTTACTAATCTTGTTGCCCTTCTCTGTACCCGTTCCAGCAGCTCTACATCCTTCTTGAAATGAGGCCTCCAGACCTGTATACAGTACTCAAGATGTGGCCTAACCATTGCCTTATACAAGGGAATAATCACCTCCTTATCCCTGCTAGAAAAATTCCTGTATATCATTGACAAGACACCATGAGCTACTCTTGCAGCTCGTCCGCACTGCTCAGAGAACTTCATATCTGCCTGCACAATTACCCCCAGGTCCTTTTCATTCTCCACCACTGTCAGTGTAGTACCGCAGAGTTGATACATTGCTCTGGGGTTACTGTTACCCATATGTAGTACTTTACATTTGTCAATGTTAAACTTCATTTGCCACCTCTCAGCCCATCTGTTCAACCTTTCCAGATCCTGTTGCAGCAGCATAGCGTCAGTAGTGTCCTTAACGACCCTGCCAACCTTTGTATCATCTGCAAACTTAGACATTAAACTTGATATCCCATCATCAATATCATTCATAAACACCGAAAACAACAATGGACCCAACACTGAACCTTGAGGAACTCCACTAATAACATTAGTCCACGTTGAGCAGTGTCCATTGATTACCACTCTCTGTCTTCTGCCACTCAACCATCCCCTTATCCATAGCAGCAATTTGCCTCCAATGCCACACTGCTCCAATTTGTGCAGCAGTCTTCCATGTGCAACAGTATCAAAAGCCTTTCTAAGATCCAAATATATAATATCAAAGTTATTCCCTGCATCCAGTTCTTTTGTGACTACATCATAGAATCCAATCAAATTGGTCAGGCAAGACCTGCCCTTAACAAAACCATGCTGCGTCTGAGCTATAACTGAATTCTTGTCTAGATGATCCTGCAGTGCTTCTTTAACCAGTGCCTCCATTAATTTACCTGGAACAGAAGTTAAACTAACAGGTCTATAATTACTTGTGTCAGCCTTTGATCCTCCTTTGTGAATTGGGGTTACATTTGCACATCTCCAGTCTATGGGTACCTCCCCTGAGTCCAAAGAAGCTCTCATAATTATGGCTAGGGGTTTGCATACTTCCTTTGCTGCCTCCTTTAATATAACTGGATAGATCCCATCCACCCCAGGTGCCTTTTTTATGTTTATCCTCAACAATCTCTCCTCCACTTTCCTCTCAGTTATTACAAAATCATCCAGCTCACTGCCAATGTTTACTTTACCTACATCATTCTCCTTCCTGAATAACTCCTCACGCGTGAATGTAGATGCAAAATACTCGTTTAGATTGTTAGCCAGCTGAGCAGGATCCTCAACTGTTGAACCATCAATATCCAGTGGACCAATCTGATTCATCCCTTTCCTTCTCGAGTTCAAGTATGTAAAGAACTCCTTTCTGTTTTTCTTTGCATCCTTTGCCAAGGATTTTTCGTAGTCTGCCTTTGCCTGCCTAATCTCCTTTGTGACTTGGTTACAGACCAACTTATATCTATCATAGGCTTCCATGTCACCCATTAATTTGTATGTATCCCATGCATTTTTCTTCTCTGCCACATGTCTCATTAGTCCATCTGACAACCATTTAGGCCTAAACCTTGAACAATATTTCTTAGTTGGTATGTAAAGCCTGGTAGCCACCAAGATTAGTTCCTTGAATGCTTCCCATTTTGAGTTTGCTGTTGGTAACATCATCAGTTGGTCCCACTGTATAGAATTTAAATACTGTCTCAGTCCATCATAGTCGCCTTTACGAAAACAAAAACCCTTCCCTTTACCTCTGATGGTAGTTACCTCCTTGAGTAAATCCCACTTCAACACACTGTGATCACTGCCACCTAGTGGTTCATTTATCTGCAGGTTCTTAATGCATGAAGAATCACTACTGATAATCAGATCAAGAGTATTGCTCCCTCTTGTTGCCTCACGAACATGCTGATGTAGAAAACAATCATCCAATAAATCCACAAAAGCCTTGCTAGTGTGCGAGTGACCAACCCACAAATTCCAGTCAATATCTGGGAAATTAAAATCCCCCATTATAAGACTCTCTGATTTACTGGCCCACTCTATTTCCCTGTACAATATATTATTATACTCATCAGAGTCATTAGGCCTATAGCACACTCCTACTCTCAATTTTGATTTCCCTATGCTTATGTCACACCAAACTGACTCGACACTGCCCTGTCCATCGATGTCAACTGGCTTCACTTCCTTTGACTTTATGTGTTTCTTAATTAATAGAATAACCCCTCCTCCCCTCCTGTCCTGTCTATCCTTTCTATATACATTGTATTCCCCAAATTCCAGTTCCGCATTACTTATATCTGTGTGACACCACGTCTCTGATATCCCAACAATATCTGCCTTTGATGTTTTGAGCAATACCTCAAATTCATCAAATTTATTTACCAAACTCCTAGCATTGGTGTACACGCAGGTATACATGCACCTGTTTCTATTCTTAGCTACCCTAACACAACCCATGTGTTTACTTGTAACGCAATGACTACCAGCAGTCTCTGAAATATCCTGCATCTTGTTTTTCAGACTTCTGCTCATTTGAATAGAAGCAGTGCAAGAATCACTTCCACCTCTGCCAGTGGCTACTGTTAATCTATTAGTCCTTGTATCCCCCCCAACTAGCAGTTTTCCGACCCACCTAACACTGCCTCGACAGCATCAGCAAAAATTCTTGCACCCTTTCTATTTAAGTGTATCCCATCCCTGTAGAAGCAATCTCTCCTGTTAACAAGTACAGTCCAGGCTGAAAAAAATTCTACCCCTTGAGCCTTGCACAATCCCTCCAGGGCCGAATTGATCGACAAGGCTCTCATCATATACTCCCTCCTATCGTGTCTGGGCAGAATTGCAGACACTTTCAAGTTCAACCCTAATTCACGGCTTTTTTTCAACAGTGACCTGTACTTGCTAAGTAATTCCGCCGGTCTCCTACTCTTAATATCATTAGTGCCAACGTGTACAACTATATCACCTTTTGTGCCCTTAAAAGATGATATCCGCTCTACAACGTCATCAATCAAATTGCAGCAGCTGGAGACTAGGCACCTGCGAGGTGATCTGATTGAGGTGTACAAGGCCTTGAATGGGTTGAGCATGCTGAATTCTGATGGGATTCTTCCACTTGTTCAGATTACGAACCTAAGGGGGCATAAATTGAAATTGAGGAAGGACAGATGTAGAACAGATGTGTGGAAATTTGCCTTTAGCCGGCGGGTGGTTAATTTATTTAACCTATCAACTTCCACAATGACAGATGGAACAAACTTCCATCTGTCGCTGTGGAAGTTGATAGGTTAAATAAATTTAAGGAGGAACTGGACAAATATTTAGAGGGATTGTTTTGTAATTTTTTTTTTTTTTTTTTTTTGGCTGATGCTACATACGCTTATACACTTGCTTTCTTGCATCACATGCCACTACTACTACTAGGATTTCAGGAAAGCTTTTGATACTGTTGCACGTTGAAGACTGCTGTACAAATTGGAACGGTATGGCATTAAGGGCAAGTTATTGCAATGGATAAAGGGATCGTTGAGTGGGAAACGGCAGAGAGTGGTAATAAATGAACACAGCTCTGTGTGGACTAATGTTATTAGCGCAGTCCCCCAGAGTTCGGTGATGGACCCATTGTTGTTTTGCGTATTTATCAATGATATCGATGAAGGAATATCAGGCTTAATGTCCAAGTTTGCAGATGATACAAAGGTTGGCAGGGTGTTAATGACAGTAAAGACAGTATGCTACTGCAACAGGATCTAGAAAAGTTAGGCAGTGGGCTGAGAAGTGGCAACTGAAGTTTAACATTGACAAATGCAAAGTACTCCATATGGATAGCAGTAACCCAAGAGAAATGTACCAACCGTGTGGTACTACACTCAGGGAGGTGGAGAATGAAAATGACCTGGGAGTAATTGTGCAGTCAGATATGAAGTTCTCTGAGCAGTGCAGATGGGCTGCCAGAGCAGATCGTGGAGTTTTGTCAAGGATATATTGGAATTTTGCTAGCAGAGACAAGGAGTTTATTATTCCCTTTGTATGAGGCAATGGTCTGGCCACACCTTGAGTACAGTATACAGGTCTGGAGGCCTCATTTTAGGAAGGATGTAGAGTTGCTAGAATGAGTACAGAGAAGGGCAACAAGATTGGTGAAAGGAACAAAGGAGGTGCACTTATGTAGAAAGGTTTAAGTTCAGCAAGTTGCAGCATCTGGAGACTAGGCACCTGCGAGGTGATCTGATCGAAGTGTATAAGGCCTTGAATGGTTTGAACAGGCTCAATGCTGACAGGATACTTCTGCTTGCTCAGATTAAGAACCTGAGGGGACATAGATTCAAATTGAGGAAAGACAGTTGTTGAATAGATATGTGGAAGTTTGCCTTTAGCCAGCAGGTAGCTAATTGCTAGAACAAACTTCCCTCTGTTGTTGTGGAAGTTGATAGCTTAAATAAATTTAAGGCTGAACTAGACAAACATGTGGAGTGACCGGATGGGTGAAGTGGAAAGGTTTTTTTTTTTGGATGATGCTGTATAAGCTTGCTTTCTTGCATCATACGCCTCAACTAATGCTAATGTCACAAACTAATAGGATGGACCCAGGCCTTTCAAGACTGCCAGTAATTTGAAGGAATGATTAATAATAGCGTATTATGTTCAAGCTAAACTTAAACAAACATAACACTACTGATTAACTTTTTGAGAATTTGTTCACACTGTATTTTGTTCATGCTGTGGCTGACTGTCAGAAGGAATATAATCCGGACGGGAAGGCACTGATGATTCTTGATAATGCTGCTAACTATGCATCACATTTAGACAATATCCATAACAACATAGCTGTCACACTTCAAACACAACTTAATGGCTGATAATCAAGACACCGTTACCATTTTCAAAATTATTACCAGAGACATTTTTGCCAATCAGTCAGAGCAATATAGAAAAGGAGAATGCATTGACTTTTATAGCCTTTTGAAAGAGGTATAACAATGTTGAATGTCCAATTTTCTTCTTATCGATTCACAAGAAATGATTCAAGGAATGATTTAAAATGTTTTTGATAATGTTGAAATGAGTAAGCGGCTATATTTTTGAAATGCTTTAAAAACTGCTTGATGATTACAATATATTCTTTGACATACATTTATGGAGTTGAAGTATTTTTTTAAAATAATTACCACTTTATAAATATGATACAGTCTTCAAGCGAAAATAGTATCATTTCCCATTTGGAGGGGGGGGAATATTCATAAATGCCCATGCTAGAAGCATTTAAATTTGGGGAGACAGCTACTACTGCCATTATGAAAATTAATGTTCCTTGATGGATAAGTAAATAGACCTGTAAGTAAATAAATGAATGGAGGGAGGGAATATACATATAATCTCTGGTCCCTCCTGCAGAGGCTACAAAACATTAATTTGCCTTCCTTTGTGTCTTTTACAATTTTAAAGTACTCTCCTATTGCTCTTCTCACAGAATCTTGCCCTTGAAAATACTCCTCACAAATTATTGCTGTGGCACATGAATAACACTCATTACCACAGGGGCTCACATCTGGTGAGTATGGACTTGGCACACCCAGGGTCCTGAGCTGGATATCATCATTCTTCTCTTCCTTGGTGATTCCCTTCTACTTCTCTCTCTCTCTCTCTCTCTCTCTCTCTCTCAGGGTAACTCAGAATTTTTTTTTTTTTTTTTGGCTGGTGCAGCAAAAGCTTCAGGCTTCCTTGCACCATATGGCTAATAATAATAATCCGGCAGCACACTCGCTTCTCTATATACAAGGAGAGAGAGTGTGCCGAACATATTTTTTGTTAGAACTGAAAAAAAAAAGGGGGGGGGGGAAAGGGAGGGTGTGGACACTCCTGTTTATTGACATAGCTGTCCACAAGAACTTGCTAGATCAAGATCTCTATCAGCAAAAGTTCATATGGTTAAAATAAATGACATGGGTACTGTACTGGATTCCATTCCAACTACCTTCAAAGCACCAAAATGGGAGTCATTAGGAGCCCCTGCTCCTGCAAAGGGGATAGAAAAAACAGAAACCGGATCATATGTGATCCTGAAAAGTTAACTACTACCCTCATTAACTGTACAACCATTCCACAAAGTGTAGATCCTTCAAAATCCCCATTCTTTCATCACATCTGTTTACCATTCATTCCGAACCTTAACAAAATAGCCTACTGGACTAACAGCATGATATCAGAGTGGTTTTTCATCTCTTTCATACTTCTGAGACATCCCCTATTTTGTTCCCTAAGGGCAAAAAAGAAAGGATCTACAAAATAGAACTGTCATTGCCACATATCAATTGTATTAGCATTAGCAGAGGCATACGATGCAAGAAAGCAAGCTCATGCAGCATCAGCCAAAAAAAAAAAACCCTCCCATTTCACCCCTCCATTTGTTCCAAATGCCTGTCCAGCTCAGCCTTAAATTTATTTAGGCTATCAACTTCCACAACAAAAGATGGAAGTCTGTTCCGCCAGTCAACTATCTGCTGGCTAAAGACAAATTTCCACACATCTATTCTACAACTGTCTTTCCTTAATTTGAATCTGTGCCCCCTCAGGTTCTTAATCTGAGCAAGCAGAAGTATCCTGTCAGCATTGAGCCTGTTCAAACCATTCAAGGCCTTATACACTTCGATCAGATCACCTCACAGGTGCCTAGTCTCCAGATGCTGCAACTTGCTGAACTTAAACCTTTCTACGTAAGCGCACCCCTTTGTTCCTTTCACCAATCTTGTTGCTCTTCTCTGTTCTCTGTACTCATTCTAGCAACTCTACATCCTTCCTAAAATGAGGCCTCCAGACCTGTATACTGTACTCAAGGTGTGGCCAGACCATTGCCTCATACAAAGGGAATAATAAACTCCTTGTCTCTGCTAGCAAAATTCCTATATATCATTGACAAAGGTCCACGACCTACCCTGGCAGCCCATCTGCACTGTCATCGAACTTCATATTTGACTGCACAATTAGCCCAGGTCTTTTTCACTTTCCACTTCCCTGAGTGTAGTACCACACAGTTGGTAGGTTTCTTTTTGGTTATTACTACCCATATACAGTACTTTGCATTTGTCAATGTTAAACTTCAGTTGCCACTTCTCAGCCCATTTGCCCAACTTATCTAGATCCAGTTGGAGTAGCTTACTGTCTTTACTGCCAACCTTTTACTCCCAACCTTTGTATTATCTGCAAACTTGGACATTAAACCTGATATACTTTCATCAATATCATTGATAAATATACAGAACAATGGGCCCAACCCTGGGGAACTCCACTAATAACATTTGTCCACGAAGAGCAGTGTCCATTGATTACCACTCTCTGTTGTCTCCCACTCAACCATCCTTTTATCCATTGTAGCAACTTCATTGGGTGTGGAAGAGATGAGAGAAACACAATAATTACACTTGGGATACATCTTGATCTGTGAAATCATGGAGCAGCATTGTGGAAAGCCCCCAATCTACAACAGAGACTACAACTAAAATCTACAACAGAGAATATAAAGATGTAATCTTCAATTGTAAACAAAGTCAGTATTTATTTTGAATGAGTCTGATCCTCTTTCATTATGACATTATTGCCACCACTAGTGTCCCTTAGCCAGCAATCCAACATTTATAACTGTTATTCAAGACCACCAATAGCAGCAAATAACCCTCTGAATTTTTTTACTTCATTTCTGAATTCCATAGAATATTCCAATTGAATAATATGTAACAAAGTTTAAGATTCATTCTTCTGCATCCAACATATCAACATGTATTCTTTGCCTCTTCTGATTAAAGGTTTGTTTACTTTCTCCTGTACATGGCAAGATTACATGTAGAAGCTGTGTTCACTAACATTCCACACATTGAGGTGTATAAGGACAACTAACATCAAGGTGTATAAGGCCTTGAATGGTTTGAGCAAGCTGAATGCTGATGGGATTCTTCCTCAGATTACTCAACTGAGGGGACCTAAATTCAAATTGAGGAAAGACAGTTGAAGAATAGATGTGCATCAATTTGCCTTTAGCCAGTGAATGGTTGATTGTTGGAACAAACTTCCATCTGTCATAGTGGAGGTCAATAACTTAAATAAGTTCAAGGCAGAATTAAACAAACATTTGGAGTGAATGGATGGGTGAAATGGATAGTTTTTTTTTTTTTTTTTGGCTGATGCTATATAAGCTTGCTTTTGTTGCATCACATGCCTGTACTAATGCTAATGCTTGCACAGAGAACAAGTAATGAAGATTCTAAATTAAACTTAATCTTTTTGATTTACTATTTAGCATTTAACAGGATCTTCAGTTTTAATTTTGTATATTTACGTGACATAACATAAATGTTTTGGTGTATCTGAAACTGCAATCTTAGGGGGATGTGTTGTCACTAGTGGAACTGTGTAAAAGAAGTACGGAGACATTGGCATATAACACAATGGATCCACATGTTCTTATTGAAATGACTGTTATCAAACTTTTAGTGTCAGTCAAGTATTAAGTTTTGAGCACAGGAACACTACAAGGAAGTTTGCAATATACAGATTCAATTAAACAGAATAAACTATCATCTCTCTCTCTCTCTCTCTCTCTCAGAGTAATTTAGAATTTTTTTTTTTTTTGGCCAGTGCAGCATAAGCCTCAGGCTTCCTTGCACCATATGGCTAATAATAATAATTTGTTAATGTCAGGATTAAAGTTATAATGAACAGAGTTTAAATAAGATTTTTTTTGCAAACAACTGAGTTTGTAGTCAGCAAAAAGATATTACTGGTAAAAAGAAAACAGCAATTAAAGCAGAAATAATGCACATGTCCAGAATACACTATTGTGCAGCCAATTTGAATAAGGAGAATCATCAGCATACAGGACTGTTCAAAAAGATGCAACAGTTTTTCCATATATAAAATTCAACTGCAACAATCTCATCTCTTGACTGCAATATAAAGGTAGAAGAATCGATTTCTGTGGTGTACTTATTGGAAAATAATACTGCTTTTCTAATAAGCATATAGTTTTTAATACAGAAAACCTGTATGAAATATTGGAAACTGAACAGCAATCCCAGAAATGCAGAATTATGTGCAGAGTTATTAGTGTTATGTGCTGTTTCAGCACATGACACTGATATGGCAACTGATGACAGTTATGTGTACTTCCCTGAAGAACAATTTATCTCATTCCTTTAAATCCAAAGCATGGGTGTCAATTTTGACCAAATGTTTTTTTAAACTACATTCAACAAAGGCTGTGTTGATGTTAGCATTTTGTAATTTCACAACCAACTTTTATCTAATCAGTTTCCTTCATGTTTTGAATATGGATGTTCTGGCATATTTCCATTCCAAATCTGATTGCACCTGACTTCTTATGGGATTTTCTTAAGGGGTATTACAGAAGAAATTCTGACTGGAGTGTGGATTTCCAAAGACAACTATGGAACATTTTGGAAGCTAATGATGTGCATACTGAAAAGTGTTTTAGCATAACTTCCATATTCCCAAGGCTGCCAAGTTGTATTACACTAATAAGTGCATAATAATTATGCACTTATTAGTGTATCATTATTGTTAATTAATTTATTAACAATAATAACTTATTAGTTATAATTATTGTTAATTTATTCCTCGGCATTTGCTAATCCAAAACAAAATGAAAATGGGGCCCTCCTCAAGAAAACTGCTCACAATGCAAACAACAATCACCATTTTCTTCTATATTAATTGTTTCGACAAAAATCTAAAATAGGAAACAGAAAGTATAATTTCAAGAGACAGAGAAGTCAATAATAACCGAATTCAGGGCCAATAACTGAATCGACTTTCACAGAAATACAATTCATAAGGTCGAGGCATAGTGTGGTAGAGCATATATGGAGAAAGTAAAAACAAATAAGGGGAATTAAATATCAACTATACTATACAACTAATATCTAAAACAGAAGGATAAAGTCTGGAATGTATTATATATTGACATATGGAATAGTAGATTCTTGAAATACGGCTAATTTTAGAGAACTAAATAAAAGGGAAATTCAGAAAAATCAAAGTGATCATTATAGTGAAGGATTTAAAAGTTTGGCATAAAATTAAAAGAGGCATAGAGATAAAAAAAAGTTTATTATGCCAAAGCAGTAAACTAGGTCAAGGACCAGGTCCTAAGCCCCCCAACTATTTGAACTTGCTAAATACATTAGGAAAAGATCAAATGCAGCTGTTTTTTGACAACGCAATGCCTGAGGGGGCACAGATTCAAATTGAGGAAAGACAGTTGTAGAATAGACATGAGAAAATTTGTCTTTAGCCAAAGGGTAGTTGATTGGTGAAACAGACTTCCATCTTTGGTTGTGGAAGTTGATAGCCTAAATAAATTTAAGGCTAAGCTGGACAGGCATTTGGAACAAATGGGAGGGCTTTTTTTTTTTTGTTTTTTTTTCGTTTTGGTTGATGCTGCATAAGCTTGCTTTCTTGCATCATATGCCTCTACTAATGCTAATGCCTGACGTAATCCCAATGAGGATTGTTTAAGTGCATACGCAGGTCAATGTCACTAAGCTACAGTAACTAGAATCAATATTTAGCCACATACAGAACATGTATTAACTTTTCTGGTTTCTTGTTGGAGAAAAATGCCCTGGTCTATACTGATTATATAGAATAATACATTTGACTTGATTTTAACATAGCTAACAATGACAAATTGCTGCAGACAATATTTAATAAAAATCTACAATTTTTAACAAAATCAAATGATATCAGCTATCAATATTTTCCAGATATACTGTAAACTCCTGTTAATAGCTCTTTTGAAAGGATCAGCTCCAAACAGTAATATATTTTTCATCAATATTTTTGCAAGAAACATTACTTTTTTTTTAGCTCTTTTTGCAGTAGTTATGAAGAAATGGTTTATAAGTAAGTTGAAAACCTGTCCACTTAATGTGCTACATTTGCTTTCTTTTGGCACCTTCAACCTTTCTTTGCATGCTGTTAAAAAGAATGAAAATTTTAAAAAAGGTTTTATTAGGTTAAGCTAAAACATATTGAGTATTTCTGTATAAATGTAGTATTAACATAATAATAACAATAAAGCTGTTATTAATGATATTTATTGATGCCATGTAAAACACACATAGAAAAGGTACTTTGCTCGCTGATACAATATTGGCGAGCAAAGCTAAACCGTATTAACCGAGACTCGCATTGATCGAAAACACATGTATCGAGGTTTACCTGTATCTTACTATACTCACATAAACAGAGTATTTCTAAGTTACACTGACAAAAATTAAAACCCAGCAGCAACAACAACTTGATATAAATAAATCTGCACGACAGAAGAGATTTTGCTAGCTTTTCTCTGGAGAATGTGGATTTCAACACTTTAAGCTTCTAATAAGCAAAGTGATGGTATTCACTAGTTGATGACAGTCATCTACCACCTTCTACAATAGACCACATGCAAGAAAAGTGTGTGCGCGTGTATGTGTACGCACCAGTGTTTTAAAATACCATAAAAATTAACTGAGAATTTCTAGTGTAATTTAAACTGCCAAAGCTTCTCTAGGTCTCATTTTAAGAAAATATTCCCAGATGGTTAGAGGAATTTCTTGCACAAGCTGTATTCTCTTTGATCTGTGCGATTCTCAAAATGTCAGTGTGCACATAAATATTTATTCTGTTCTTCAAAAGAATGGTCTATCTGATCATGGCTTATCACTTACTATTATACTTTCCAAAATCTTCAAATGCCCCTGTGGATAAGCTCAGAAGCAGCAGCATTAACACCAAGCTTGCAATAAGCTCTTTGGATTACAACAATGGGACATTTGCTTAGAAATGTAAAGCCAAAAATAACTGAGTGCTACTGGACTGTCCACCTGTTATCCATAAAAATTCTAACCTAAATCTTCATTCTGAAGGGAAATAGTTTCTTTCCTTATTAGGAAAATTTGACTATAAAATTCTTACACTTCCTTTGGAGGCCCTCATACATTCAAGAATTGTGTTGGGGTGAATACAAAACAAAATACAGTAGAAGTCCTCTTAACAACTGGCTGGATTAAAATTTAATCCAGTGAGTCGAGGAGGGAAGATGATGCTCTCCCTTCCCTCTTTAAATCATACTGTCTGATACCCACAGCATACTACAATGTGCCATGGACACTGTCCAGTGTGCCTACAGCTAGTGTAGTATACCACACCTGCCTGTTGTTGTTGTTGTTATATGCTTCTCAAAGAGTCAGGTGTGTTTGTTTCAAACTATTTCCACCAGTAAAATTATTTGATATAATTACAGTAAGTAATTTAATTAAATATTACATCCATTAATGAAATATGATTGAGAAAAGAAAAAGAGTTGTTGTTTCTATGAAAACTAAATGGCTCTGAAAGAATTGATAAAGGTATTTAAAAAAATTGCTGTTGAATTAAGTGAGTGAGAAAAATGTAAAAGATGGGGGGGGGAAATCATGGAAAATTTAGACGGATTGTGCACTCAGTTTGTTTCATAAGGGTCGTTAAACTTCACTCTAGTTTAAAGAAACCAAGATTGGATAGTAAAAAATGTGTTATTATGGCTCTAGTTTATGCAAGAAGGACAAGATGAAACTGAAATCAGTGCACCCATAAAAGCAGCATTAGGGACTTGGTCTTACATCAAAAGAGTGATACAGTAGAGTGTTGATAATCTGAAGTAAATGGGACCAGGGGTAGTTTGGACTTCTGATTTGTTTGGATTTTCGAACTTATCAAAAATACCGTTCTGGAGGCAAAAAAAAAAAAAGGTTTGGTTAAGTTTAGAAATAAAATCACTAAGTTGTACTTATGTATTTTTATTCATAGGTAACAAAACAAATGGAACGTTCAGCCACAATAACACATATATATGTAGGCATTAATGAAAATAATTACTTATTTTTTGCTGCACCATTTTCAAACTTTGTTTCTTTGCTCTCTCACTCTTTTCAGCAAGAGTAGTTGAGTTGGACAGCACTCAGTTTGTTACTCATACCAAGCAATCTCAGTCTCTAGCACATCAAATACCTCAGCATGCATAGGCTCAGTGTTGATGTAATTTTCTTCATCGTTGTTTTTGTCTGTATCATTTTCAGGAGCTCCTGTTTCTTTTACATTCACAATTTCATTTTCATTGAAAACAGGAAACCCTGTAGCATTAATATCATTTCCATCCATGCCCTGCATCACCTTCACTGCAATCTTCAAACCCAGGGTTTGATGGATACAAGTTGATCATCTCATTCAGTATTTGTCCCTCATCTCCTTCAGTTCGATTCTGCTCATCTCCTACAGTTTCTTCTGCAACAGAATACAGTCTTTTCCAAGCATTTTTTAAATTCTGCATAGTGAGTGATTCCCACATGCCAGCTAACATGTAACAGCTGTCCTTGAGACTGAGCTTTTTAGAAAAAGCTATGATACTTTCTTCATTGCTTTCTACTAAAAGTAAATGACACAAGACTTATTTTTTGTAGATTCTCTTCAACTTTTCAATGAATCCCTGGTCCATCGATTGGAGGTGTGTGATAACCTTTAATGGAAGAAACATGACATCAAATCCGCTGTATATTTTGTTCAATGTTTCCACCGAAGGATGTGATAGCGCATTGTTTAGGATAAACAAGACCTTGCCCATTTTGCCTTCTTGTTCACAATACTTGTTGACATTTGGAATAAAACTGTTGGTAAACCATATCAGATTACTAAGTATGAAATATCAGATTACTAAGTGTGTTGAATAACAGATTACAAAGTGTTATGTTTAGTTAGTACTGTATGTATATTAACTAAGCTAGGTATGTAAGCGTAAATTTATTTTTATTTTGCTAACCTGTGAATAATATTCTTCTGATTTTCCCATATCATTTAATTTTTGTTAATTGGTAAGGTAATAGAAGTGTAAGTTTGTGCTTTATATCTTCATTTTTATAGCCTGTGGATAATATTCCTCTGATTTTCACTTATCAGAATTGTTTAATAGAACCAAAATTAAATTCACAAATGTGATCAAAATAACCAGTGCTTACTGTAATAATTTTATGGCACCAGTATAAAAAAAATAATAATAAATGCTGGTTCGTTCGGATTTTTGATAGTCTACTGTATATAGAAATTTTTACAGCAAGTGATGGATGAATTGGACATTAGAAAAATGTTATGGGTTCATGTAATTAGTATTAATGGAAGAGATTATTAGCTGATCGGCATGCAGGTCAAAAATTTACAGATTTGTTATTTATTAACCTCAGGGGCTCACATCTGGTGGACTTGGCACACCAGAGGGTCCTGAGCTGGATATCATCATTCTTCTCTTTCTTGGTGATTCCCATCTCTCTCTCAGGGTAACTCGGGAATTTTTTTTTTTTGGCTGGTGCAGTTCAGGCTTCCTTGCACCATATAGCTAATAATAATAATAATTAACAGAAAAATTTATTGGAGAACAATTCGGCAGTTAGATATGAAGTCCTCTGAGCAATGCAGACAGCCAGTTATGTTGGCTCACTGGGTTTTATCTACAAGATACAGGAACTTGGCTAGCAGGGATAGAGAAGTGATTATCCTGTTGTATAAGACAATGGTTAGGCTGCATCTTGAGTACTGCATACAGGTCTGGTGGCATCATGTTACGAAGGAAGTAGATCTGCTCAGACTACACACATATGAGGGGGTATCAATTCAAATTGAGGAATGATAGATGTGTGGAGGTTTACCTTTAGCTAGCCAGTGGCTGATTGTTTGGAATAAACATCCAGTTGGTGTTGTGGAAGTGGGCAGCTTGAATAAGTTCAAGGAAGAACTAGACAAATTATGAGAGGTTTTTCTTTTTTTTTTTTTTTGGCTGATGAGCTTGCTTTCTTGCATCATATGCCACTACTACTAATAATAATATGAATGAAGCAGGACCTACAAAAATTATGGCAAAAAAAAAAAAAAAACTGAGCCTGCAGCACCAGGATACAAAAAAAAAAAAAAAAAAAATCCAAAGAGAGAATCATGGTACTGCCTGTAACAGTGTAACAAGAACTCATGATTAATGCTTTTCATTGGCAAATTAACTAATTCTACAGCTTTTAAAAATAAATTGTTCATCTTTACAAGTTTATTACCACTCACAAAAATCAGTGTGGATGGATTATGCATTATTCAAAGAGTTATTTTATTTTTTTTCCCTCATGAATTTGTATCTTCTGTAAAGAAACACTTAAAAGAAAATAAACTTACCTGAAAAGGTTATTCTCTTTCTGTATAACACTCCACATCACAATTGTAACTTAAGAGAATATAAAGGCCGTGCTTATAACCAAGTGTAATATACTTGATTCAGCCTATGGATCAGGAGGTTTTAGATTGTCAAAAGAGAAGACATATGCAAAAGTTTTTGAGTTCAGTATTGAAGAAAAAAAAAAAAAAAAAACAGAAGACATGTCAACAATATAGTATTAGCATGATATACAGTGTTCTCCACAGGACCTATCAAATGGGTGCACCGCCTGATGAATTTAACTGGCCGTCCAGCTAAAATTTAAGTGATTCTCGTGGTACCACATGGTACTGCTCACTGATCTCGATCAATATTAATTCGAACATACTATGCAATTAAGGTCAATGTGACAGGAGCATATAATGTTAAATTATGAAATTACCTTTTGCTCTGGATTGCTTAAGTCATATTTATAAAATTGCAAAGTATTACACTTCCCCACCTGGCTGGCAAAATTTTCGGGGGAGAATACTGATAGAAAACTGAAGTTAAACATTTACTAAACCTATAAGAACTATAAGAAGATATCGAAGAATACGTTTATTAACTGATTCTAGGCAAATCAAAGTTTACAATTAATTATCAAGAATGGATTCATTTGTTATAACAAATGAATTCATTTGATATAACAAATGAATACAAATTCGTTATAACAAATATAACAAATCAGTATTCTCCTCCGAAAATTTGGCAAAATTTTCGGGGGAGAATACTGATAGAAAACTGAAGTTAAACATTTACTAAACCTTAGAGAAAATTTTGGTGTGATGTTGACAATGCTAATGAAAGTCCTGAACTATAAGAAGATATCGAAGAATACGTTTATTAACTGATTCTAAGCAAATCAAAGTTTACAATTAATTATCAAGAATGGATTCATTTGTTATAACAAATGAATTCATTTGATATAACAAATGAATACAACGGATTCATTTGTTATAACAAATACAACAATGGATTCATTTGTTGGAAAATTATATTAAATTATGGACAATTTAAATTATACACACTGTGAGGGAAACAGATTAATCTAAATATGAAGAGGAAACAATCAAATCTAGGGCCATAAAATTTCTCATATAGTAGCCCAAAAATGACCTATATACAGCTTTACATTATATTGAACAGCACATTTACTATATTTTCAGTATTCCAGAAAAGATTAGAGATAAGTTTTTTATACTAGTTAACATTTTATTTTTTAACTTCCTGAGCTTGTAGCAGTGACTGAACAGTCAACGATGTGATATTTATAAAAAAGCTGAAGGATTATGCTGCAAAACATCATATTTCATCATTTAAATAGGTGAAAATTACTGATTTCATGTAAATAAATGCACATACATATATTTTAAGTGAAAATAAAATCCTTAAGGTATGTATGTATATTTTATGATTTCTGCCTTAACTGACTTTTCTGATTAGCCAACTACTGGTCCTGATCATGTCAGATAACAGGGCTTTTATTGTAATAATAATTACATATAACCCCAAGGGCTCACACATCTGGTGAGTATGGGCTTGGCACACCCATGGTCCTGAGCTGGATATCATTCTTCTCTTTCTTGGTGATCCCCTTCTACTTCTGACTCTTGTTTTCTCTCTCTCTCTCAGGGTAATTCAGAAATTTTTTTTTGGCTGGTGCAGCATAAGCCTCAGGCTTCCTTGCACCATATAGCTAATAATAAAGGTGCCTCCGTAGCCAGGTAGGAAGGAGCAGCAGTGCGTAGCACACGCTTCTTGATTAGACCGGGGTTCGAGCCCGTCACCACCAAATACAGAGGATGCGGAAAGGTCAGGGAATGACCACCGCATATTCCCAGAGCAATATGACCTTAGTTGCTAATGCTCCTTAAAAACCAAAAAAACAAAAAAAAAAAAGCTAATAATAATAATAATATACAGTATATTCAATTTTTTATTATTCCAAATATTATCCCAAATGTGCCTTTTCGTATTATCAAACAGCTGGAGTCTAACAAATATCTATTGAGACTGAATAGTACTGTCCTAGTTAGGTTGGCAATCTATTTGAGCAAAAATTTCTTTAGTGATGACCTAAAGAATGAAACAGAAATCTCCTAAAACGAGTGCCAGCAATTGTATAGTAGAGCATCCCAAAGTCCCAGCATTTCTCATACATCAGCTCCAACCTACGACTGAACATAACTGATTCAGCCAAATCACTGTGACAAAACCTACTACTCAGAGGTGGCATAGATTTTTACTGTTTTTCAGTAATTCAGAAAGAATTAAAGATTAGTTTACCTTCCAGTGTTACAGCAGCAATATTTTGTTCAATTCACAATGTGTTACGTAATTGGAACTATGGTAATTCTGAGGGTTAATAAAAAATTTTTATACTATAGTTTCATTTTTAATTTCCATATTCTTAACCGGTTAAGTCCACTGCTAATATGGCATAGAGACACCACTTGTGTAATATTTTTTTTTTAATTTGGAAATCAAATCCTCCAATAATTTCTAAATAATCGTGCAGTAATTTCTGTTTCCATTTCAATATACTATGAATTATAGCAAATTAATTTTCATTTTTCATTTAAAAGACAACAGATGAACAAAAGCATCTATCGTTTTTGTACCAAACTAACATTCTCATGTGGAATCTGTAAGATACCACCAAGAGCTGTTTAATCTTGCCATAGAGCTTTTGTTTCACTGGCTAAACATGAACAACTGACAAAAACACACCTGTTCATATGGCATCTGACAGACACTGGGTGAGTATCTGTATTTCAATTCAGTGATCTTGCTGGTGCCTCAGTAGCCAGGTGGGCGGGAGCAGCAGTGCGTAGCACACGCTTCCTGATTAGACCGGGGTTCGAGCCCGTGCCCACCAAATACGATGCGGAAAGGTCAGGGAATGACCACAGCATATCCTTGGAGTAATATGGCCTAAGTTGCTAATGCTCTTAAAACCAAACAAACAGTGATCTTGAAAATTATAAGAAATGGAATAAAAATATTCTTTATTATTATTGGGTTCTCTCATTCATTTTGGTTTGATATTTTGTAATCGAGTTTAGTAAATCATACTTAACAGAACACCACTTTCGGTTCAGCGTGAAAGCTAAAAATTAATTATTATTTTTTAAAATTAAAATAAAAGGTGTCGCACGAAAACCACAAGCTATTTGTTCCAACCAGATCACGAGCAATGGAGAGTTAAACAGAATTCATTCTATATTTTCAGTTAATTCAGTAAAAGTAAAAACTAATTTTTTAGACTATAGTTTCCTTTTTAGAGCTTATGGAATTTCTGTGCTTATGGAAAATATATCACTGCTGTAAGTGGTAATTTAAATTAAAGAAATAACAATATTGGAATATGTAAAATTAAGGTTCGTTACTCTTAATTAAATGGGGATTTTTTTGGTTTTTTTTGGAAAAAAGGTTTCTGGCTCTATTGTTTCTATAGCAAATTTTCGCCCAGCGTGCCAATATACATTTCATCACACAATCGAAAAAGATAACTGCTCTCCATCATTCTCCTGGCTCATTATTTACACCACCCGCTGATTATAATGGCTACCATGAGCTTAGTATAGAGTAAATCCGTGGCATGGTGCCGTGAAGGGTTTTGTAAAGTCATAGTACCTGCGTGTACCTGTGCACCTTACAAAAAATAGCAGGTTTTTTTGTCACAGCGAGTCGGCCAAAACAATCACAGGTTCAGCTGGCGCTGATACGCTGGGAATTTGAACGCTATAATGTAGGATCACCCGATTGCCATGAACTACATGTGACTTTTAAGATCAGAAACAACATGTGACTTTTAAGATCAACTAGCCACAGAAAAAAAAAAAAAAAAAAAAAAAATTATATCTTACTCATATTGTCACACTTCACAATTACATATGATTGGCTATCTCATCCGGTTAATTCCAAGATTGAAGCACGAGGATCTAAGAATATAAACAACAGTAACAGATTTTTCAGGTTACAGCTTACTCATTTGGGATCCACACTTTTACTGTTCGATCTCTTGATCCAGTAACAATTGCACCCTCGGGAAAATAGGACGGCGCTATAGCCCGAACATCCATTGAATGTCCGACAAGCGAACATCTCAACCTGTATGTGTTAAGCGCCATTACTGACAACTTTGACGCCCTCTAGGATTTCAGTTTGAAATGCTCTCAACGATATGAGAAGAATTTATTTGTCAAAAGGGATGCTCTCAAACTCAGTACTGGTCAAGGGTGCCAACGGCTGAATTTATTTTTAATTATTTTTATTTTTATAATATGGATAAAATTTACAAACAACCGAAATTTTTTTATGGACATATATGTATTTAATATTAATGTTGAAAATTTTAGAAAAAGCAAAGTTCAATTTTAGAAAGATGAATGAGACTTTTAAAAAAAATGATAACTATTAAAGTGCACTAATGTTCTGTGCTAAACTGGAATTTAACTAGAATTCTACAAAACAGTTCTATGGTGATTTCGAGATGCTGTTTGGAGAAAACACAAGGGAAATATGGCTTCGGGACATCCCAGTTTTTTGGCATTTGTCATGCCACTTGTATCATGGTAATGCCCCTGCACGCTAGTCACTTTTCATTCAAGAAATAAACAAACTCATTGGACTTGTTATTCAAAGCACATGTTGTAGTTTTCCTGACCCTGTATTAATACCATCCTCCTCATACCGGGTGGAAAAGGCTTGGATTCGAGTCCCATCAATAACATAAGAAATTTTTATGGGCTTTTTCATACAATATGGCTGACTAAGTTGGTATTAGGCGAGTGTTGTTTGGTTTTTGATCCCGTATACTCGGGTTTCTCGTCTTGGAAACAACCAAATCGACCACAGAATACACGCAATTACAAACACAATATACTGACGCCGATAGCGTTTGTTGCTTTGGCACTTAACACACATTTTCTTACTGTTTGCTTGTTCAGATTTCCTTACTTTACTGATGGGATATTTATTTAGTATTGCAAATATTAAAAAACCGTCGATTTGATTACAATATAAGAAGAATGTAATTATTTTTACTCAAGGGTCAGAACCTTGAACTTTATTGCTCACAAACAACCCTTGTGGGCATTACTGTGGCTACAATCGCTATTCTCTCATACCGGGTTTGATTTGTTTGTTTGATTTTTGTGTTACGCGCCAAAGCAACTAAAGCTATGAGGCGTCCGTATGTTTTGTCTATAAACGGCGTGTAATCAAGGTCGATTTTCTGGATTTCAGGTTCAGGAAGAAAAAAATGGTATCTGTGGATAAGACGCGACGCACCGTTGTAATTTTATGTGGATATCAGTGCATGTAAACTCGAATAACATTCCTGAGAGTGTTTCAAAGAACATTGGTATTGTCCTATCATCTTCTAGAAGCCCACTTTACTCCAAACAGGCATGCATCTTCCCTGCAGTAATGAAACTATATCCAGAATTATATTTCAGATGTAACACAGACAGATTTTTTAAATGGAAAAATATAAACAACTTTTTGGAAAAATAAGGACATAGAGTCGTAACCGAAGCTCCCGCTTCCGGTGCAAGGTTGGAAAGGGGTCAACAATTAAGGGAACTAAGCTGCAAGTTCATATAATATAATTACAGTAAAATTCCAGTTATCCGAAATAGCAGGAATAGAGAGTATGTCGGATAATCGATTTTTTCAGATAATTGATTTAAACGTACTCTCACTATACTATAAAAGGGAAGCAAAAAAAATTAATAAGAGAAAATTACTGCAAAATTTGCATTTATGATGTACACGTACATTTACATTATACATGCCTTTAGAGCTTTAAAATAATTGCCAATGTTTGTAGACGTAAGCCTCGTTGCTGTGTGAACATGTTTCTGTCTTATGTAGGGCTGCTCTTAAAATATTAGTTCAAATTCGCCTTGGTGCACAGAACATTTAAGAGCATTGAAATAACAAGGCGGATCTGATGATACAGAACAATCTCTAAAATTTCCTGAAATTAGTGAAGTGCATGCCTTGTTCTTTATTATTATTATTATTATTATTATTATTATTATTATTAATATCCATATGATGCAAGGAAGCCTGAGGCTTATGCTGCATCAGGAAAAAAAAAAAAAGTTCCCAAGTAACCCTGTGAGAGAGAGAGAGAAAGTCAAAAATAGAAGGGAATCACCAAGAAAGAGAAGAATGATGATATCCAGCTCAGGACCCTGGGTGTGCCAAGCCCATACTCACCAGATGTGAGCCCCCGGCGTTCTTATTGCGTAGTTTAGTTGTTTCTGCCACTTAGCTACTAGGAAGCAGCGATCAACAAGAAAGTTGCTTCTCAGTACCTGCCTACGCCAACAGGGGCCTACAACTATGTGCACTTATCATCTTTAATGGACTTAATCCCGCATTCAAATGGTTTTTACTCAGGGTAACCGAGTTTTTCGGCCTGCAAACAGAAAATCGATTTTAGAACACACGCAATTTATACACGAAGCAATAGGGTCTTAGTCGCTGATTCTCCTTAAATTCCACTACGACAAAAGTGCAATGCAAATTTGCGGAGCTAGCAATCTCAATCTAAGGAGAAATATCCCATACCACTGGGACTAAATTAATGTTACCGGCATGCTAATTCATTTTCTTCACAAAGATGGAGAGTCCAGCAAAATCACACTTCCTTAAAGGAGCCAGCTAAAACAGAAAAGAAAAAAAGAAATAGAACTAAAAATAAAAAGGCAACAATAATTTAAAAAAATAAAATTTGAAATGAAATAAATTAAAAATAAATTTAAAAGATATTTATAAAAAACAAAAGGTGTATATAAAAAGAATAAAAGGGTACAATGAGCCCTTTGAAGCAATCCTTCCTATATGAATTTTAGCCAAAATACACATCATCTTCCAAACGTCGAATCCAAGTCATACATAATACATGACATACTGAAGCCCAATGTTAGAGGGTACAGAGCTCTGAAGGTCTGAAGTCCTGTGGTTGTGACGTCCATTTCAGGAAAAATGGCAAAATAAGTCCAGGACAATTTTGAAAATAAAATTTTTCTTTTTGTGTTCATTTCAAAATTCTTAGTCCTTTTATCTTTTCCTTGTGAATATTCATTTTTCAGATATGTTAATGAGTACGAAACATAAAATCTTTGTTAAAACTTTATTAAAATCTTTGTTTTTTACGTCTTTTAAAACATAAAAACATAAAAAAAGTCGTTGAGACTCAATTTACTTGATTTTTATGGCCATTTTTCACAACTTGGCTGAGTTAGTGGGTCTCAGGCTAGACTAGCATGGTTTTTTCTCCAGGAAACTCCGGTTTTTCGTCCAGCAAAACAGAAAATCGACCTAAGAATACACGCAATTTATAGTATACAGGGGGCAATATGACCTTAGTCGCTGATGCACCTAAAATAATCTACAACAACTTTACTCCATTTATATAAGTGCACTCGACTGGAGAAGCTACCATACTTTCAGGTTTACCACCGCCTGGGTAATTAGAAAAATGATTGCTAAATATCGCATGGGACTGTTCTGTAGTTTCGCCTTTGAAGTCGAAAAATGAGTTTGTTAAATTGTAGTACAGTATGCATTTAAATGTACGTGTACGCACGGTCCAATCAAAACATTATGACCAACTACCTAATAGTGGGCATGTCCCTACCCTTTCCGCAGTATCAACTAGTATATTAGGGTCACCCGGAATGTTAATTCAGCTACCCATGTGTATTGTGTCTGTAAATTTCGTGTGTTCTCTGGTCGATATGCCTGTTTGCTAGACGAAAAACCACAATTTTTTAGGGGGAACCTTGCTATCTACGCCTGAGACCGACTAACTCAGCCACTCCGTGGCTGAGTTAGTCGGTCTCAGGCGTAGAATAGCAAGGTTTTTCAGGCGCAGGCAGCAAGAGTACAACGACATGATGATAGTCACTATCATCACGCCGTTGTACTCTGTGATGATACAGAACTCTGTAAAATGACCAAGAATAAGTATAGTGATATGCAGTGTGTATTGTTGTTGTTGTTGTTGTTTAGTTGTTTTTGGCCACTTAACTATTAGGCAGCAGCAAATCGTTGAGAAGGTGACCGATGCCACTCTTCATGCTACGAGAAGATGGGCCGCAACTATAATGCCCTTGAAAGTTGTCGCAGGGAGTATTTTGTTCCGTGTCAACAATATTGCTCCTGTAGATCTACGATAGTTCGTAGTGGAGGATCCAAAAACTGGATCTGACAGTCCACAGAGATATTCTATGAGATTCACATCCGGCGAATTTGACAGCCACAGTAGCACCAGGAATTTACTTTCGTGTTCGGCGAATCACTCTTGAACAATACCGATAACATGGCAGGGTGCATTACCCTTCTGGAACACCCGTACGCTATATGGAAAGACAGTCACCATGAAAGGGGTGTAGCAGATCAGTCACATTGGATAGGCAGTTTTTAGCGTTCAGAGTGCACTCTAGGCATATGAGAGATCACCAGAAATATATCTCCCATACAAACATGCGGCCGCCACCTGCCTGTTTTCGTTGGACCAGGACATCAGAATGGTTCCTCACCACAGTTTTTCGATGTGCCCTCCATCTACCGTCCACACTGCATAGCAGAAAATGTAATTCTTTGGAAAAGACAACTATTTTCCAATAGTCAACCGTCCAATAACGCCATTCAAATGCGCAAACTTTAGGCGTCGTTGGTGATAGATGATGGGGATACCTTGTCTCGGCGCCTACTCTGAAGGCCCAAACACAAGAAGGAACGTTGGATCGTTGGAAGGAACAAACGTTACTGATTGTCCACAGTTTAAAGTCCACGGTCAAATAACTGTCATATTAAGGTCACCCACTTATATGATTATGTGTATTATGTCCATAAATTGCATGTATTATGTGTGTATTATGTCCATAAATGTTCTCTTGTCGATTTGTCTGTTTTGCTGGACGAAAAAAACGACCAAAGAACATTTATGTACATAAATGGAAAAAAATGGAAATTAAAAAAAAAAAAAAAAGACAAATGAAAAAAAAAAGGACATAAATGAAAAAAAAAAAACAAACACTTTCCAGGGAAAAAAACCTTGCTGTCCATGTCTGAGACCGACTAACTCAATCACGGAGTGAAAAAAGATCAAGTGTTCCTTGTGTCATTGTCGGAATTCGAATCAGGATCTTTTCCACCAGTGTGGGGACGACGGTGATTATAACCACTGTGCTACTTGTGCAAACGCTAGAGTTCATGCCAAAAAAAGTTACCCTCAGGGGTAGCACAGTTGGCAGAATCGCCGTCCTTCCCACACCGGGTGTAAAAGACCTGAGTTTGAGTCCCGTCGATGATGTGAGGAATTTTTATGGGCCTTTTTTGCAAAGTGGCTGAATTAGTCGGTCTCAAGCGAGGGTATAATGGTTTTTCTTCCAGTAAACAAAAAATTGAACACAGAACACATAATAAAATAAATAAACAATTTACATTTTATAGACAGTATACACGGAGTAATATTGCCTTAATCGCCAATGCTCTTTAAATCCTATTACAACAACAGCCAAAAAAAAAGTGTCATATTAGGGTTGCGAAAGCTAATTGATTTGACCATGTGTGTATTATGTCTGTGTATTGCATGTGTTCGCTGGTCAATTTGCATGTTTTACTGAACGAAAAAACCTGAGTTTCCTCGGTAAAATTACCTTGGTGTCCACGCCTGAGTCCGACTAACTTGGCCACTGAGCAAAAAAGCCCATAAACCCAGGCGTTTCAACCCGCTGTGGGGAAGACGATAATTATAGCCGCTGTGGTACCTGTATGGGCTAAAGTCCATGGTTTACCACAACGTCCTACGTTTACCACAACCATTGATGAGGCGTGGTAGCCCGCTATTGGCCCAGCGACTGCTGCTCTTCCATTATCCATCCACTCGTGCAACACATTAACTACAGCACTCCGCGAATAGCTCACAAGATTGCAGTTTCCATAATATTGCAACCCTTCAACCGGTACCCGTTAATCAACCCATTTTTCACAGTCTGTCAGATCCTTGTCCATGTCGATCAAGTACGAATCCTATGGGAGGTATACCAGGAACCTGCAGTGTCAGCAGGAAATTCTGACTTTCAGTCCTCTGATACGGTAAATTCGAAGATTTACAGTATTTGAGCGTTACAGTATCAAAGAGGAGAGGTGTAGGGTAAAGAAATTTAACGTTTCGGGGTTTTACCAAAGTGAACTAGTGAGTCCCAGGATTTTGAACTTCGGAACATATAACGTATATCAAAGAAGTATGCTGAACGGTACGCTAAAATCACTGATTGTGCTGACATCTAACGATTTAAATTAGCACTACCCATTATTTTAGAACTCTGCTCAAAGAATTTTTTCATCTTTTTTTAATAATACAATGTAATACAATAGTATATAGTATTTACTTAATTTTAAAATTTTAAGAAATCACTATAAGTACATGCAGCAAAATGTATAGTTCTTTTAAAGTAATTTTTTCTACATTTATTTGAACGAAATTTTTGTACAACAAAATAATTCATGTACTTCCAAGAAGTTAGTTGTAAAAGGATTCCATTGCCAAAAATAAAGAAATAATAATCAAAAAAATCAATTCCCATATATTTCTCATAAGCCAAATCACAAGATTTTCCTACGTTTCTTTCATTCATATAGTATTTTTGTTGGTGAAATCCCCTGCTCTCCTCCCCCTTGGGCAGGGCCGGATTTACGTATAAGCAAAATAAGCAGTAGCTTAGGGGCTTCCACCCATCGAGGGCCCCGGAAAAAAAATAAAGAGATAATAATAAGTGTATTTTTTAGATTTTTTAAAATTAAATTTTTTTTGGTGGGGTGGCCCAAAACATTTTGTGCTTAGGGGCTCCGCAATACCTAAATCCGGCTCTTGGGCAGGGGTTTTCGGACAATGCTGTAAGGTTTACGCGCATCAGCAACTTCATATTACTGTATACATATAACGTACAGAGTAATTATTAAATAACCATAGCCGAGTGGTCAAGCTCCAGGGTGCATAAGTACATGTGCTTTGAGTGACCGGTATTCAAGCCCGTGACTGCTAAATACAATGCTGTTTCTTGTATTCTCAGTATCTTGTGAACTCCTCTGATCGTGTGGTCATCCTGGAGTATAAGCAGAAAATTTATTTACATCCGATGTTAGTAAATGTAGACACGGACAATCTAGCTAGTTAGTGAAGCGGTTTAACCAGATATGTTATGTTTAACCAGATATGTTACAGAGAAGAGCAGCAACAAGATTAGCCAGGGGCAAAAGAGGGTACGCTTGCCAAGAAAGACTTCAGTTCTGTTTAATGCAAAGTGCGGAAACCAGACACTTGAGAGGAGACCTGATTGAAGTGTTTAAGACTTTAAATAGAATGCATAAATTGAATGCTAATTGGTGGCATACAGTATTTACTTTTTTTCGGACAAAACACACACACACACACACACACACACACACACACACACACACACACACACACACACATGCATGTTGAAGAGATTATAGTCAGTGCTGAGCCCTGTTCGCTTGAACCTTCTATGAAAACGGGTTTTTGCCTTCACCAGACTAACAGGAAACAATACAATACGAATCAGCAGGAATATTGTGCGAACGTAGCCCTTGCAGTTGAAACTCATTGCTAATTGCCTCAAGGAGTTGGGTATAAGAAATGAAGTATCCATCAGTACATCCCATCAAGAATCTGAATGCTATAGTTGGAGAATAGATGCTTCCATTTAGTCCGCTTAAGTGTAAACGTTTTCCCTGTTTTCTTGATGCACTATTAGGCTCAGTGATAATTTTTCATTTCAAGATCATTTGGTCGGAGTCTTTAAAGCTGTTTGGAGTTGTAGCTTCTATCAGTACCGGTCTCCTTAGGGAAATGCAGTGGTTGCAATGCAAAGGGATTGAAGGCCATTTTCAGGGCCTTCAATCTCAACAAAGGCCCCATTCAGTCCCGGAAAGGAGATTCCTCCTTTCTGTTCTTTTCCCGAACGTTAATTCTCGCAACTGTCTCTGAACTCTAGGGTTGGCCATTGCTTCGACTGTATGTTGACGGTTACGTAATGCATCATTTCTGTTCGGAAAATTGCAGCTATGAGCCAAGTTGAACAGTACAAAATTAGTTAATTTAGTTAATTAGTTAGCTAGTTAATTACTGTGTTCGTGTTACCAGGCTTTTCTAACTTGGCGAATTGGTGACATACAGTATATGTTTTCTGAAGGGGTGAGAAAGAGATGTAAGAGATGCTCATTGGCCTGTGTCCAAAAAGAACAATCCAATGCATGCCTTTAATTTTAGCTTTATTAATGCACTTAAGATGAGTGGCGTTTTTGGCTATTTCTTGAATTTATGATAATGAGACATCAGATTTTGTAAAAGTTGTCGAATTCGCCAAAATATTGCTAATCTTTAGGAATTATGAGAGGAGATTTGTGATTTTTCAGGAGAGCTAACATAAATTTCACAATTTTCTTACTCAATATTAGTGGTCTTAACTTGTTTAAATGAAAAGAAAACCATTTTTAATTTCATTTGAACAATAAAAATTATAGTAAAATGAATATTGAAATAAATTTAAATATTACATTCTTTAAAAAAAAAAAAACATTTGCGGTGAAAATATTTTGCTATAGTAGTAGTAGAGGCATATGATGCAAGAAAGTAAGCTTATGAAGCATCAGCCAAAAAAAAAAAAAAAACCCATTCACACATCCATTCCCTCTAAAAGTTTGTCCACCAGTTCCTCCTTGAATTTACTTGACCTATAAACTTCCACAACGACGGATGGAAATGTGTTCCAGCAATCAACTACCGGCTGGCTAAAAGCAAATTCCCGCGCATCTATTCTACAATTGTCTTTCCTCAATTTGGATTCATGACCCCTCAGGTTCATAATCTGAGCAAGGAATCATCAGAATTGCGCCCGCTCAACCCATTTATGGCATACACCTCAATCACCTCGCAGGTGCCTATTCTCCACACGCTGCAATTTGCAGAACTTAAGCCTTTCTTGGTAAGAGGATCGCTTCGTTCCTCTCACTAATCTTCTTGTCCTTCTCTGCACTCTACGTCCTTCTTCAGACCTATACGCAGTACTCAAGGCGTGGCCTGACTATTGCCTTACACAAAGGGATAATCACCTTCTTATCCCTACTAGCAAACTTCCTGTATATCATTGGCAATACCCCATGACCTGCTCTTGCAGCCTATCTGCACCGTTCAAAAAATTTCATATCTGACTGCACAATTACCCCCAGGTCTTTTTCATTCTCCACTGCCCCAACTGTAGTACCACACAGTTGGTACGTTACTCTGGGGCTATTGCTACCCATATGTAGTACTTTACATTTGCCAATGTTAAACTTCAGTTGCCACCTCTCAGCGCATCTTTTCAGATCCTGTTGCAGTAATGTACTGTCATTAACAATCCTGCCAACCTTCATATCGTCTGCAAACTTGGACAATAACCCTGATATACCTTCGTCAGTATAAATACAGGAAACAACAATGGTCCCAACACCGAACCCTACGGGACTCCACTAGTACATTAGTTCGCGAAGAGCAGTGTCCATTGATTACCACTCCCTGTCTTCTCCCACTCAACCATCCCTTTATCCATAACAGCAACTTGCCCTTAATGTCATACTACTCCAGTTTGTACCGAAGTCTTCCATGTGCAATAGTATCAAAAGCTTTCGTAAAATCCAAGTATAACTACTCCCCGACTTACGTAAATTTCTTTACTTATTTACGAGCAGTAAATGTAATTGGAGCAGAATTTACGTATTACGTAAATACTGCTCCAATTTGTACAGTAGTCTTCCATGAGTAACAGTATCAAAAGTTTTCCTGAAATCGAAGTATATGATATCAAAATTATTTTTTGCATCCAGTTCCTTTGTAACCAACAAACCCATGCTGTGTCTGAATTATTACTGCTGTCTTGTCTAGATGATTCTGCAATGCTTCTTTAAACAGTGACTCCATTATTTTCCCTGGAATAGAAATCAAACTAACAGGTCTGTAATTACTCGCGTCACCCTTTGATCTCCCGTTGCGAAATGGGATACATTTGCACATCTCCAATCCGTGGGGACTTCCCCTGAGTCCAAGGATGCTCTCATAATTATGGCTAAGGATTTCCTTACTTCCTTTGCCGCCTCCTTCAATATAGCTGAAAAGATACAATCCACCCTAAGTGCCTTTCTTATGTTTAACTTCAACAATTTCTCCTCCACTTTGCTTTCAGTTATTACAAAATCGTTAAGCTCCCTGTTAGAGTTTAACAAGCTTTTGTCCTCCACTCCCCTACAGAATTCTTCAGGTGTGAATGTAGATGCAAAATACTCATTTAGTTTGTCAGCAATCTGAGCAGGATCATCAACAGTGGAACCATCGATATCAAGGTGCACTAACTTGATTCATTCCCTTCCTTCTAGAGTTTATATAAGTAAAGAAGTCCTTTATTCCTATGTTCGTATCAAATAAACAAAATGAATATAAAATAAATAAAATTAATATCAAATAAAATTTTAATATTTTATCTTATTTTAATACTGTACATTTTATCTTTATTTTCTTATTGCGATCGTGGTAGTCTGAGGGCGCAGTTGTCCAAGTGTAATTTTGTAATCGTTTTGTGCATTTATGTTGCAAGCTTTCCTTAGGTCATTTGATGTGTTTTCCGAAATGGGATCGAAAATGGAGTTACCAGATTCTTACCTGGCAATTTCAGGGAAAGGTGAGGAATATTAATGTAATCAAAAGATTTTGAAATATCTAATTATGACAATGGTAAAAAAGTTTTCACTAACTGGTATTTAAGATAGGGTTGTCGCCATATTGTTGATTATTTCCTTTCTATTCTCTTCCATTTTTGTTTCGCAATTATGTAAATTAATCCTACAAAAGTTGTATAATACATTTGTCTTTACTGATACGATTTTAGTTGTACATCAGATATCTTTGCTATCAAATAATAAATAGAATAATATATATCTATTATTGTATTTTCATATATAGTGTAATAATAGAGTAATACAGTTAATCTTATGAATTGCTTAACTTATTTATGGAATCAGCCATTGAAGAAAGAGAATTTTATGAAGGCTCTGCAATTAAAGCATGTTAAAAAGCTTGTTAAAATTATTTAAAAGGAAATCACCATTAGCTTCGCTAATGCTGTCTCTCATTTAGATCTTTTATTGGATTATGACAAAACATTACTGCACAAGCGTTTTAGCCTGTTTTAATAATGCAATTTCGATCTGAATTTACTGAATTAAGAGCATGCAAATGATTCATGAGCAGCCAAAAATGGCGCACTGATGAACCATAAACGAACCTGAAAAATGTGCTTGATCTCCATGTGTAACTGACGTCCTGCCTTAACCATGGGGCTAAATGTGTTATGACACTGGGGTACTTTCCTCTTTTGTGTTTTTTATATTTTGTTGTTTTTATAAGAATTTCTATTTTTATAATAGAAATTCTTATAAAATTTTTTTAGCCAGATGGAGTGCTGATGTGTCAATTCCTATTCTTGTATAGGGGTACACAAGCTGAGGTTTCTTGGAGGTTGGGGATCTGTGACTATTGTTATGATACATCACAGGGTTAGATAACCCGGCCATTTTGCAAGAAGGTAACACAAGGACGGCCTCAGAGGGATCTTTTGGAATTGGCCCAGTACTCTGCTTACAACGCAGTAGGTGGCATTCAGCCGCCTAGCAACTTTGGTTTCAGTTTGTTATGCCACCATTTCTTTGTATTGCTCTCTATCCCAAAGAATCATTCAAACTTGAAGTATTGTTTTTCTGCCACATTTGCGCCTTCGAGATGTAGAAGAATCGCTTGCTTTCCAGTCATTAAAAACCTTTGAGATGGATGATTTGGAGAAACCATTTATTTTTTTCGTTTCTTGAACTCCTGTTGAACGTGCCAAACTAGCTCCTTGCTAAACGTGCACCCATGATATAAACTTTTTCAAAGTCTGATAGATCACGCGTTTTCCCCATTCTGGCTTCAGATTGCTGCAGTCGAACAGTCTGTGCAGTCTTTGTACTCAAGGAGACAACACATCATCACCCCACTTCGCAGTTTTCTTTGCATTTATATGACTGTCTTAATACGAAAGGTCTTATTCTTTTTGCCAGTGTGTGCATTTTAAAAATCGGTTGGCTTTAAAGAATACGAAAGTGCTCAGTGGATTAATAAATTATTATAAGTGGGGGGGGGGGGGGATTTTGACTCCGAAATTAATTAATTGGAGGCACAACAAAGAATCTCTGCACCTCCTCTCTCTAAATATAAAGATGGATCTCTACTTTCTCAAATAACTGGGCTCCTTGTTTCAAGCCATTCCGATAGTTACATGCCCTAACGTTGACCTTTTCTGACCTTTCTTCATCCCTAGTTTGCTGTTGCACCGATTAACTGAGGCAAACAGGAAGTATGACCGGAAATCACCAACCTCGTCAATGACAAAACCGGTTTAATAAATCACGAAGCCCAGTGCATATTGCATGTGTTGTGAAAAATTACATATTACTTTTTTTTAATTAAAAAAACTTAAATATAAAAATATGATAAATACAATATAAAAATGTAAATTAAAATTATAAATTGGTAAGGTTATCTTATGCTTGTAAAAAATAAAACCACTTTTACTCTCGCTAAGCAGTGTTCAATACTTTTTTCCAAAATTGTTGGAGCGCATGACACTATAATCGGTTTCAGTTATATTTATGTTGCAAACAAATACGCTTTTATTTTCAAGAATCATAATTATGATTTCATTATTTCAGGTTTAGGATATCAACAATAAGCAATCGTATTAAATATGGATCCAGGGTCGGGCAAAAACAACTGCCCATTTTAAAAATGAAATGACTACTGTGCCAATTGTAAAATACGTTTATTGTTATAATATGCCTCAAAGCATTTATGTTACACTCTAATGTGTTTGAAAGTGATGTCTCTTAAGCAGGGCCGTGGAAATGGGGGTTGAATTGGATGCGCTGCACCGTGGCTCCTCGATCTAGACGGCCCCAATCGTGGGAGTCATCAAAGTCTCAACATAAATAAACAAGGTCCCTTAACCCCTCTGACGTCTACCCCTTAACTACTTAACTACTCTGACGTCTACCACCTATCTAAACATCATTCGTCTGATGATGTTTAGGTTTTTTTTTTATTTATTTACATAAATTCAAAAATACATAACACTCTCTATTTACAATAATTTGAACCTGTGCAAGAAACTCCAGCAGAAATGGATCTTCTCTTACAAAATTGTAACACACAACAAAACTCTCAAGATTCAAGTAAAAGAAATGCATGTATGCACACTCAGTGACATTTGTGTATTCATATATGTATGTGACCTGTTTGTAGCGGCTCCAGGACCTGGGTCCATCTCCGCAAATTGTCTCTATCTTCAGGAGCGGATTAAGGTCGATTGAGGCCCCGGGCGCAGAAGAAAATATTGGGCCCCTTAAAAAAAAAAGAGAGACAGGGAAAATAAAAATACATGTTAACCATTTTTTTTAATAAATAAAAAATATATTATGTACTATTAATGTTTTATTTCCAATAAAATTTGAATATAATATATGTATAATATAATTAATAATAGCATAATAATAATCACAAAGTTTTGTGATTATTATTATCACAAAGTCGGGGCTCAGGGCGCGCTCCCTGTGCGCCCGCCGTTAAATCCACCTCTGTCTATCTTGACTACAGAATATGCGTAATCAGGGTCTGAAATGTGAGCAGCCAACACCTGAGCAACTGCTGCCTGATGCCCGTGCCAAGGCACGTGGAGCCGGACATAATCTACTATCTGCGCTTCGGTAATGCGCTAAAATCCCGCATCCACTGGAGGTAGTGCAATACCAGTGGATGCCAGCAGTCCCGTACTCAGGATGCCCAGTCCTGAGTACCAGCAGGAAAAAAAAAATAATAAATAAATAAAATAATAATAATAAAATAAATAATAATAATAAATAAAATAAATAATAATAATAATAAATAAAATATATATAAAAAAAAAACACCACTGGTTGACATCTCTGAACAACTATAATCACTGGTAGGTGACAGGGAACAGCTCAACAAGAGCTTGTTGAATTATCCAATATGGTGAAGCATCTGCATTCTTCTGCTGAAGACATCGTTGGTGAAGATTTGAAGGGCTTGAAAGTTAGCCTCATTTTCAGTTAAGTCTTTAAGATTGACTTCTGAGATGTTCTGAACCTTATTTTTAAGTGTTGTCCATTGTTCTTCGTATTTGGGGCATTACAATAGGATGTGGTTCCAGGATTACTCTTCCCTACAGGAGCAATGAGGATTTGTCGCCAGTCCGAATTGGAACAGTTTCGCTTTAAGAGTGCCATGTCCTGTTAGGATGTAGGATGTGCTCATGGATGGGTAGAACCAATTACAATGTGGCTTGTTCATGGCAAAGGTGACATCCAGGATAAAAAGTCTGGCGACCTCTCCAGTGGGACTTTCACCCCATCTAACCTGCCATAGGGAGAGGAGTTTATTCCATAGTTTTCCTGTTTGATATTTGTAGCAGGATTGCAGTCTATTCCAAGGAGTGTCAGCATTTAGTTGCGAAAAAACTTGGTGATCAACTGCACAATTCTCTACAAACTGTTATTACTGCTATAAACAAAATTAAAGCACATTCTCTGAATGATCGTATATTTCGAAAGCTTTGTGATCAAAACAGTGAAGATTTTGAACGATTTCTACTTCACTCCGAGGTTCGGTGGCTGTCAAAAGGCAACTGTCTCAACAGACTTTATGAACTCTTTGATACAGTTGTCGAGTGTTTTGAAGATAGGAACAACGACCTTAGTAATGACCTCAAGAAAATGAAAACTGATATTGCTTATCTTTTAGAATTATTTACTAGATTCAACTCAATGAACTTACATTTACAAGGACAAGATGTAACTCTTATTAAGGCGAAAACTAAAATTTCAGCATTTATTTCAAAATTAAAGCTTTTTATGCGCAACGTAGGACGACGTGAATTGTATCAATTTCCAAATCTGTTGGAAATAGAGAAAAAAGAAAAAATAGCCGATGAAACTCTACTAACTTTTTGTAATCATCTAGCGCAGAGATATGCAGGAAAGGTTCGAAGATCTCCTTAATTTGAAAATTCCAGATTGGGTTATAAATCCTTTTTTAAATAATGACGATGGTGAACGTTTTGTAGAAGAAGAATTGATTGAGTTACAAAATGAAGTTGAACTGAAGCCAAAATTTCAAAATTCATATCAGGAATTTTTGTTACAGAAGAAAATCCCTGACCATTATCCTGCACTGTGGGGAATTGTAAAAAAATTACTTATTTCTTTTCCTACATCATATCTAGTCGAAACCGGTTTCAGTGCTGTATCACAATTGCTGACAAAACAAAGAAATTGTCTGGATGTTGTTAAACGTGGCGATTTACGACTTCTACTTACAGATATGAAACCTAATATTGATAAGCTAATAAATCTCCACCAAGCTCATCCATCGCATTAAATATTAAAATATAATTAACTATTTCCATTAATATCATGACTTATTTATGTAATTAACTTTAATTTGTATGACTTAATTTAAGTGACTATAACTGACTTTATTTATGTAATTAACTTTAATTTTTATGACTTAATTTAAGTGACTATAACTGACTTTATTTATGTAGTTGTAATTTTTTACGAAGAAGGAATACAGTGCAGTAAATAGTTTTCTTTATAATTCACACACATACATGCAGGGCTGCATTTACGTTTTTGGAGGCAAACAGACAAATATTCATTTCCTGGCGAGGGCTTTTTTTATGGGGCGGCGATCCAATCAAGGGGGGGGCAGTGATCCCTCTGCTCTACAAGATTTTATTCCCATAAGTTCTATTCTCTTATTATTCTTAATCGCATATTCCATTGTCCTTTTAAGTATAATCAGATCCATCCACTGGTTCCTTTCCTGCAATAACTTGTAGAGCATCATTTGAAACGGTTCTGCAGGACTGCGTCACCGCCAGAAGGTCAAATCTCTGTGCTGAAATAAGACTTCTTTTAACGCAGCTATTAGTCACTCTATGACCCCAAGCCCCACATGCATATGTCACAATCGGTAAATATACATTTATAGAGGAGGTCTAAGGACTTGCCTTTCACTCTCCATTCTACCCTTGTGACTTTCCTAATTTTTAAATAAATCATCCTCACTTTATCTCTTAATTTCTGCACGTGAGGCAAAAAGGACATCCTTTCAACCACATAAACTTCTAGGTACTTGACCAAAGGTTCATATGCTATTGTCGTACCAAATATTTTTGCAGTTGGCCTTCTTCTTTCACTGAGCTTCCCTTTGAGCAGAACCATGTGAGTTTTTTTCATTGATATCTCCATTTTATGGACGTCAGCCCATTTCTCCACTTGTCCCATAGCCCTCTTAATTCTCTCCTCCAATTCTGTTTTTAGACTTTCCCACCACCATTATTAACAAATCATCAGCATATGCTACCAGTTCACATCCGCCGACCGGGCTAGCCGGCTCGGTAAAGTGCCTGCCTGGCAACCCAAAGGTCGCGGGTTCGAATCCCGCCTTGGGCTTGGATCAAAGTACTGCAAAAACCTTGGGAGGTGCATTATGGCCACAGAAGCCGATGCGCCAACAACTACCCAAAAAAAAAAAAAAAAAAGTTCACATCCTACCCACTCCTGAATCAGTAGCTCATCCCATACAATATTCCAACTATAGGGACCTATGATTGAACCTTGTGGAGCACCTCTTGTTACTTCCTGAGTAACTTTCCCATATTTTGTTACAATTGTAACTTTCCTATCTTTAAAATAATCTTTTAAAATTCCATAGAACTACCCAGTACACTTCATTTTTCTCATTCTTGCTAGAAAGCTCGGCCACCACATACGATCAAATGCCCCCTTAAAATTCAAGAAATATACCCAGGACATAATTTTCTGAAGTCTCTTGTACATATGACACCATTTTAACCACAGCATCTTCAGTAGATCTGACCCTTCGAAAGCCAAACTGCCAAGGGCTGCTCATTCCACTACTCTCATAATATCCCTCAAATCTATTCATTAACACTTTTCAAAAACCTTTGCGATAACTGGCAATATTTCCACTGGTCTATATGATTCAGGATCCGTCCTCTCTTTTTCTCTATTCTTTAATAATATTTTAATGTATGCCTCCTTCCAACAACTAGGAAAGATTTTTTCATTTAAGCACACTGGTGAGTTCCCAAACCGAATGGGAGCTCCTGATGACGGCTGCAGTGAAGTCATTGGTTTTGTTAGCTAAACTGTTCACGTCTGGTTGGAAACTCAGCCTTTTGTCCAATATTATGCCAAGGTGTTTAGTTTGTGCGACATATGGAATTTGCTTCCCGTGAATAAGCACTTTAGGGGGTCTGCAGTAATCCAACCTGTTTTTGAAGATCATTAGCTTTGTTTTTGTGTTTGATATTTTTAATTTATTTGTGAGGGTACAGTTTACCAGGTCATCCAGGACAATCTCCGCATGGTCCTCAAGGGTTCTTCTGGATCTTCCTGCAATAGAAATAACCAAGTCGTCTGCATAGGCGAAATTGACGCAGTTGTCAAAGCTTCTGTTGAGCCACTGGTCAAGTACGGAGTTCCAAAGGAGTGGTCCTAGCACTGACCTCTGTGGGAAACCTCTGTTTATATTTTGAATATGACAGGTGTTGGGCAGTGACTTGAATTGATCTGTTACTGAAGTAGGATCTTATGACTTTGTAAAGATATTGATTGCAGTTTGCCGGTCTAAGGGACCGGACGGAACTCTCCCACCAATGGTTATCAAAGTCACCCTCAAAATCCACAAAGATGGCCATCTCATAGACTGCTGTGGGATGTGTACAGTGTTTTTACAAGAGCTGCAATGGCATCTTCCGCGGAGGATCCTTTCTTGAAGCCATACTGCGAGTTGGATGAAAGGTTTTGTGAGTTCAGGTTAGTTTGGATTCTGGAACCATTCATTCAAACAGCTTTCCCAGGTTGGCTAACAGAGAGATTGGGCGGTACGCTCTTGGGTCGGTATTAGGTTTTCCCGGTTTTTGAATAATTTTAAGCAGTGCCTGCTTCCAGAAATTGGGAAGTATGCCTTTCAAGAGGCACTTGTTGTAAAGATTTAACAAAATATTAGGGTAGAGCTCATGAAATCTGGTGATGACTGCATTTTCTACCAGATCAAGGCCTGGACACTTTTTAGGATTCAACTTGGCCACTGCAGCACCAAGTTCAACAGCAGTGAAAAGATCAACGCCAAGGGTACCTTCCTAAGTGGTATTGTCTGCTCGAATCTGAATTTGGTGCATATTGTCAAGATTGGGATCATCTTCGGGAAAAATGTGTTCAATGATTTTCTCAACTGTTGAGTTCCAATCATATGTTTCATTGTTTTGATATTGCACTGTGTTGTATATATTTGGGCAGATAATTTTGTTCCTACAGATCTTGTATATGAGCCCCCAGGGGTTAGTGTTCGCTGCTTGTGAAACCAATTGTCTCCAAGACCTTAATTTGTTCTCTGCAATGACTTTATGGTAGATTTTTCGCTTCTCCTTGTACTCTTGCTTGAGAGCGCAAACTTCAGGATCAGGCCAGTGCCTGCGTCATTGAAAGGCTCTCCGTGCCGCATGCGTTTGTTTTCTGAGATCGGTAAGTTCCTGTCTCCACCAAGGAGTATGAGGAGTGTGCACTTTCTTTCGCTTGGCACCATATTCAGTGGCTCTGAAGAGAAATGACTGTACATAAAAAGCATATTCAGCTGCAGAAGTTGTTAAGGTTTGGAGCTGTCGCTTTGAAGTCAAGGTTCAGAGATGCTCTAAATTTAGCCCAATTAATGTTTCGGATTGAGAATCTTCTAAAGTCCTCCAGATTGTTGCGGTTGTTCTTTGGTGCTGCAGCTGTGATAGTGAAGGAGATGTCACGGTGGTCACTGTTATAAATGTCTGTTAGAACGTCCCACTCTGCAATGTGATTCGAAACTGGGGGTGAAGTTAAAGTGAGGTCGATGTTGGACTCCCCCATGCACGTTGGAGAATGTGTAGGGTTTACCACCTTCATTGTGTATCGTCCAGTTGTGGGCCAGAATGAAGTCCTCAAGGAGGGCGCTACGAGAATCAGTTTGTTTACTGTGCCAAAAGATGGGATTTGGCATTAGAATCTGTTGTTAAGACAGGGTTGGCATGTCCCATTCTGCTGTGGAAGTCCTCAAGTAGGTTTGGTGCTTCTTGAATATCACCAGTTGGTGGGCAGTAGAGGGAAACAAGGTAGAAGGATAGTTCTTGGATAGCAACATGAATACAAAAAATTATCATATTAGGGTTACCCGTAAATGATTACATTACCCCGTATTCGCGTCTGTAAATTGCGTGTGTTCTCTGGTCGATTTGCCTGTTTTGCTGGACGAAAACAGTTTCTGGGGAGGAAAACCTTGCAGTCTTCGCCTGAGACCGACTAACTCAGCCACGGAGTGAAAAAAGCCCGCTCAAGTTCCTCGCGTCATCGACGGAATTCGTTGGAACAGTCAGAAATAAAGGAATCCTTTATTTCTGACTGTTCTGATGCTTTTTATTTTAACTTCTTTGTGTTCAGTTCGCAAGGTTTCTTCCATTTTTTTCCTGACTTCCTGGCTAGATTCAAGCTGTGATTTTTCTGTGGGACGAAAGATTACGATGTGCTGTGGTTCTTTTTGTGAGCCTGGGGGATCTGAGGTTGCATGCAATAGTTTTGCACATGGAGCAATGCCCTGGGCCTGGTCCTTAGTAACCTTATTTGGTACTCTAACTGTGGAGTGCTTCTTTACAGTGTCTGCATATGTTATGGGCCCTTGCACCCTTTGCCATAAGGTCGTCAAAATGATCAGCCCTGATTTGCAGTTCTGCTGTCTTAACCTTTAACTTTTCATTCCTGATAATGAGTGCTGTGGTTATGGACTCCAAATTCAGCCCAAAGTCAGAAGGCAGACAGTTATGATTAATGGATATTCTTCAGATTGGTGTAAAGTCACAAGTGAAGTCTCCCAAGGATTAGTTCTTGGATCACTGTTGTTTCTGATTTTCATAAATGACATTGATGATGGGACAGAAGGCTTGATGTCAAGATTTGAAGATGCGTTGTGAAAAGGTTATTATTTGGTTTAGCTTTAGATCATGTAGATGCATCAGCAAGATCTTTTGCTGATACTACTAAAGAAGCAGTGATGGCTCCAGTAAATAACTGGGGAGGGAAGGGGTATGAAAGTTACAAAATTGATTAATGGTAATTTACACTTCATTTGCATTCTTTGGGGATTATTGTGTTGACGGAATCCTTAGTGAGGAATCCAGTGTTAAATTGTGGGAAACAAGATGGAGAATTAGTAACATGCATATTTCCAATGGTTACAGGTTATCAGAGGCTCTGTCTCTGATATAATAAGGATAATTGACACATGGTGCCATAGGAAATACTGAATTTCATTATGGCGCTTACATTGTGTACAAAAAAGGTTGGGAATAATGCTTGTTATCAACGGCAGTCTGAATGAAACAAATCATTATAGATTTTTATTAAGGGCAGGACAGCAATGAGTCTGTGTAGTGGGAAGTAGCTATTGGTAATATGCGAATATATCATAATGCAAATGTAATTGTAATGCGAACCCAATAACACATTGTTTTTTGGTAATTTCATCGTTATCATATGTTTTGTTATAAAAACCAATTTAAAAAATGCTTATGTATGCAATTATGAAATTTATAATTAAAAGAGATTACCTTGGAAACAAACACCTCTTGAAACATTTCTGAAGATGACTCCTCGTGCAACAAACAAAAAAAGTCCCTGGATGAAGTTGTTGTTCAAGTTTGCATTTTTGTTTGTTTCAATTGCCATGTAGTCAAGCAGTGTCATTTTCAGATTAGTCATTTCTGCGTAAATTAGTGCGGGATCAAGGTTATCATTTTTGTCCGAAAGTATAAGTGAGCCATGAAGGCCATTAAAACCCTACGCCCACTGTAGCCAGGAGAACTATTATTTTTAGCGGTTTCTTTTAGTGAAAGTGTGGTATCTTCTGCTTTAGATGCGGAGGGATCGTTAGTCTCTTCAGAGGGGGTCTCCGGTCTCACATCGTCGCAATCCGGGATTTCAGAGCTAGGTGGTGCTAGTTTAGCCTTTCTGTTTCTTTTTCTCCTTCGTTTTAATTTGACTGATTTCTTTTTTACTTAACGCACTCTTCTCTTGGGTACCTGGAGAGGTTGGGGATCGATTCTTTCATTAACAGACATAGCAGCTTTTGCAGGTGCTGCACTACTCTTTAGTGGTGTTTTCTGCAGAAGGGGAGGAAATTCTTCCAATTCATCCTCAGTAGAATCACTAGAGGAGGAGGAGCTGGGACTACCGCTTGAGCTCATGCTTACCATTTCACCCAGTGCTGTTTGTGCAAGTGAAAAAGTTACTTAACACATACAAAATAAGTAAAAAATTACAACTTACTGTATTTTACTTGGCTAGATTTGTCACTGCTGAAAGTAGTAAATCCTCTTGTACGAGGCGTAGATAATTGTTAGGAGGCAGTAAATGACGCGTGTCACCATGGGCACCTGATCGCAAGTACAAACCCACAGCGCATTTTCCTGACCTTGACCTGTAGCCGGAAGCGTCTACTTTAACAGTTGATGTTTAGGTAGACATCAGAGTGCCTGGTACATGGATGACTGGACCCAGGGTATCCCAGCAGAACATCGCCCAAAGCATAACACCGCCGCCATCGGCTTGTTTTCATCCCACAATGCATCCAGGCGCCATCACATCCCCAGGTAAACGACGCACAAGTACCCGGCCGTCCAAATGGTGCAACAAGAAACGTGATTCGTCGGACCAGATGACCTTCTTCCAATCACCCAAGGTCCACTTTCGATGCTCGCGTGCCCATTGTAGGCGTGTCGGTGGTGAACCGTGGTTAGCATGGGAACTCGGAGCCCCATTTTCAGCAGGGTTCGATGTACTGTGTGTTGTGACACATTACGCCCATCACCAGCGTTCCAATTACCAGCGATTTGCGCCACAGTCGCCATTCCGTTGCCACGTACCATCCGGGAGTGCCTTCGCTCACCTCAAGCATTGATGAGCCTTGATCACCCAACACCTCGCCGGCGATTCGTGGGTTTCCCCTCCTCGGACCACTTTCGGTAGTACTAACCACGGCTGACCGTGAGCATCCCACCAGCCGTACCGTTTCGGATATGCTCTGACCCAGTCGTCTGGCCATTACAATTTGGCCTTTGTCACACTCGCTTAAGTCCACTGCCTTTCCCATCCGCAGAACAAGAGTTTTGGTTTTTTTTTTTAGGAGCATTAGCAATTAAGGCCATATTGCTCCGGGAAATGCGGTGGTCATTTCCTGACCAGAACAAGAGTAACACTGATTAATGGAGCTCAGTATCCGACCCGCTCACGCGCCGTAGTTCACTTGCAGTTGCTTCGATTTGCATAACGACTCGCTGGTCATAATGTTTTGGCTCATCGGTGTATACCTCTGCAATATGAAAATTACGTCGGTTATAAAAGGGCACACTACAACAGCACCACACATTCCTAAAGTAACATGGCACAGAACGCATTTACAGACCGTTATAGCTTAGTAACTTATACAGTTGTATTCGCGAATCCAAACCACATATGGATTTGGTTAGTATTTCTTTCTATGGATGACCTCATTGAACTCAACCACAGGCAATAATAATAACGACTACTTTAATGGACATTCTGTTCATTGCACCTTCGGTTACCGATGGCACCCCTAAACATGAAATATTCATGAAAACGTAATCATGATTCATGATTATTGGAGTAATAAATTGCATAAATTTTTCTGATTGGATTCGGTGCAGGATAACGGATAGCAGCTCAAGAGGAAAACCTTCACCACCGTCAGTAAAATTTGGGAAATGTTCTGTTATCCAATCATTATGAGAATGATCCCGAATTTTGATAGCTGATGCCAATATAGCCTGGAAATAACTGAACGAAATTGGAGTTTTTGCGAAGTTAGTTTTATCTGTAAATAATTTAGGCATAATTGAGGCAATGTTTGCAATTAATAATTAATAATTGAGGCAATGTTTGCAATTTCACAGGGTTCGTAGTTTAAAAGATAATAATATTTGAATTAATGGGAAATACGAATAGCCATATACCGGCCTCTAGCCGAGTGGTCAGGAGCGGAAGTGTAATAGCAAACGCTCTTTGAGTAGACCGGGGATTCAAGCCTCTGATTGGTAAATACGATTGATCTGTCACGCCCGCACTGAACCAGCGTGGCAGATTATGGTCCATTTCCCTCAACATGAATCGTTGAGGAGGCTTCCATCCTGCAGTGGATTGATAAGGATTGCCCTTTCTTTTTTAATAACCATGTAATGTTCTCTCAACCCAATAATTGAGATTTTATTGTAAGTTAACTTTTGTACGTCAGTGTATTTTAGTCTCAAGCAAGGCGATATATTTTTCTACATATCCTATTTCTGTTGGAAGCGCTTTGTGTACTACAGTTTAGAAAGATTTCAGCTCTAAGTTATTTCTTCAAATTTGTCTCCACCTTTGTCTTTCAACACCTACGTAGAATGTTACAAGGTCGAGCTTCTTCCTGTACTTGACTGTTCTAGCTTCCGCCTGCTTTATAAGTGTGGTAACAAATAGAATCGTTCAGATGAATTGTTTTTATGATTGTAATTTAAGAAAAGCATTGAATTTATCAGCAGGATCAGTCCTTAAGCCAGATTAAAAGATAAAAATATCAAACTCACTCTGTGCGATCTTTGCAAAATCAAATGAATTATTGAGAAATCAGTTCCTCTTAAGTGACTAATTTATGGACCATAACATTTCTCTTGGGCGTGTTAAAATGTTCAGCTGAATAAATTCAGTCTACTTCCTGGATGAAAACTTGGCACCATTCACGCAACAGATAACTTTGCCCCCCCTTTCAGGATAATAGTCTTCCAGAATACTAATCTTACACGTTATCATAAAGCACATTAGGTTATCAGCAGTAGATAACCCCAATAGACTAGTGTTACTCTCGATTTCATCCTTCATAAAATAGATTTACTTTTGCAGAAGGTCACGAAAAGAATGATTCTCAATGGTAAAATCGTTTCGAAGATATTTTAAGAACATGTAAGTTACTTTACAAAGCATGTCGCGGAACGAAATATTTTTATTTGAATTTTTTTATCATATTTCTCTTCGGTCTCATTTGTAATTCTCATAATAAGCTTGACTACGCATGCGTGACTGTTTTAAACGTAAAGAAAAGTAGCAGTGGTTTGTTAAAAAAGGACCATCTCATACAACACGCATCCTTGGGTGGAAGACTTTTATGATTGAGATTAGCCAAGCAAGGCAGCTGTATTGGCACATAATAGGAAGGAAAATTTGATGCACCTTCGGTAGTTCTTTACTTCGCATCCATTCCTTGAAAAAAAAAAAAATTGCCCTCGAGGTTAGCACAGTTGGTAGGATCGCCATTCTGCCCACCTGGTTGAAAAGACCTCAGTTCAAGTCCTGTCGATGACGAGAGGAATTTTTATGGGTCATTTATCACAATGGCTGAATTAGTCGGTCTTAGCATGGTTTTTTCTCCGGAAACTCGGGTTTTTCGTCCAGAAAACAGAAAATCGACCACCAACACATGTGATTTACAGACAATATACAGGGAGCAATATGGCCTCAGTCGCTGATGTTCCTAAAACCCAACAACAACAACTTGCAAAAAATTTATTAAGAAGCAACAGTGATTAATAAAAAATATATATACAAAGTATTTTTGGCAGAGTTTTAGATGAATCTATGGTTACTCTTTAGAATACGAGGCTTAATATCATGCGACGAGAACTGATTGGCAGGTCTAGTTGCCCACCTACCTTTTTTCACTAGTCGGGTATTAGTCTGTTTAAAAACCACAGATCACCGGCCCTTACATTTTATTTCTGTCTGCTGCAGTCGTTAGAAAAACGGCATTCAATCTAACAGAAAACCGCGGTGATTGGCAACCTATGAGAGCAATCGGTGTGTGCAGCTAGATCAGTTCTCGTGACAAAGATCCGTGTGACTGTGCCCCGTATTCTAAACATTAACCGAATCTAGAATACCCCTGTGAAGGAATTGACTTTTCCTTTTAACTATTTCAATGACTTTTTTTTTTATTTACCTAATTATTGGAAGGATCGCATTGGAACCAGGCTGAATCTGAATAATTTTGGGATCTCCAAAAGGGCTGCAAAAAGTGTCTACTTCAAGCTGTTCGCCCACTTCGAACTTTCCTTAGCTGTGGAATAACATTTATTCATAAACCACAGGTCAACTGTTAAAGACATTTGACTCTTTTAACCACAGCCTGATTTTAATCCAATTCTCTGCCTATGGTATTGGTGAATTCCTTCTCAGCTGGATCAAGAACTACTTTGTTGGAAGACAAAATGCAACTGTGGTGAACGGTTTTCCCTTCAGACATCTTAGCTATTGGTGTCCCTTAAGAAGCTCTGTTGGGCCCTCGCCTTGTTTTGCTTCTCTATGAATAGACGTATCGAAAATCTTTGCTATCTCCAAAGTTTCTTTATTTGGCGAAAATCTTTACTATCTCCAAAGTTCATTACCTAAGATACGCCAGTGAACTTGAGATCTGCTCTGCTGTCGTGAATGAACAGAATGCTCCTTGACTTTCAGACAGCACTGGGTAATCAACAAAAAAATAGTGCGGCATATGGAAGCTCAACACTCTCCACACAACTAAAGAATTACAGTGGCAGTCTTCATTAAAAGGCAAACAGCATTTTCAAACTGATTCTCCATCATGTTTTACAAATCTTTGGTTCTGTTAGCCCCTGACTACGCACTTCTGATTTAAAGTCCACATCGTGATTGTAGTAACAGAGAAGTCTCAGAAAACAATAGCAGTTAGTTAGTGTACGCAGTGCGTTATATTTTAGGTGCACTACCAAATAACAATTCATGATTTATAACAACAAAAAAAAAAAAAAAAAAAAAACCCTAGGAAAAGCAACAACTTTCATGCACGAATCAAAAGCATCTCATTTTTGTACAATCGTAAATATAAAATTTCAAAGAAATTCGCCCACTGGGGCCATACTTTGATTTCGAGGAGTCTAGTTATTACATGCGGACGGACAGATAAACCTAGTGACGTCAGGAGCTTTCCGCACACTAATGTTAAAATGGTTAAATAAATAAACCTTGGGAGCTGTGTTATGCTATTAAACATACTTTCACCCACAATTACTTGTTGGGGGAAAGTATGTTTGACTATATATATGTTTTTTTATGTACATGACGTCATAGAAAATTCTGATATGAACGGGCACTAGAATGTTTTAGTGGTCTAAAGATGAAGTAATGAAAAATGCGGTCAAATCTCGGTTGTCCCTCTTTCATAAACCGATTAATTCAGTAAACTTATTTTGCCATTTGCGAAACTTTTAAATCTCTGACCATGAAGCTCTCATTTTAAACCTTTCAGATATATTTGTTGGATTGTGCGAAGGTTTCATAAAAAGGACGTACTCAGAATAGTTTAGATTAAAGATGAACAAAATCCAAGGGAACCGGTTTCTAAGTTCCAGTAGGTTATTTCAACATCATTTATTGCCGAATTTTACGAAATTGCTAAGTAAAGAAAAGGGATGAGGACGTATTTAGCAACTGTCCAGGAACAGTGTTTAAGACTACTATTATATTTAGGTTTCGTGTATAAATAACTGCAGGAGACATTTATTTTATTGCACAACAGTATATATACACTGTCATAATTACGTCACACTTAGGTAAGTGTTTTCTGTGTAAATTTTTGAAAGCTGCGCAGCAAACTCTACATACGATATCATGATTGAATGCGTTTGGAAGTACAGTATTTCAAAATACAGTTTTTATAATACAATCATGTATGTATTTACGAAGATACGGTTTATTTATAAGTATTGAATCAATTCTGTAGCCACATTAAACAGTTCAAGAGGTGAATACAGATATCACGGCGCAATGTTATTTTTGGTCAAGAGTTGTAAATAGATAAGTTGCTCGTTATCTTGTTTTGCTCTCTAGCCCCCACAGATAATCCAGTAATCAAAAATATGAGGGACACTTTTGGAGGTTAGGTTATTTTAGAAAAAATAACTTTTTTTTTTAACTTATTTTCAACGTCAATCACCTGAGCTGATAGACAAAATGTTTGTCTGCCAACTTAGGTCAATCTCTAGACGCTGTCAGTAATTTTTACACTTGATAACGGATACAAAAACTATACCCGAAACGTTGTTAGTAAATTAGTTTAGTGTATTGGATGTACTTGAGGGAATAAACTCTTCTTATAGCTTTCAATAAATTTTAATTTCAACTTGAATATAATAACGAAATTTGATTTTTTATTTCAGTTTTGACTGAGATAGTATCTTCAAATTTTTCGAAATATGTTTGCTATTCAAGTTTTATGCATATTAGTAATCTTTTATTGATAAATATTTAAATTGTTGTACAACAATATATAAAAACATTTTTGATTTTCATTTTATTTTCTTAAATTCTAGGGAGCGGGAGGGAGTAAAATTCCTCTCTTGTGGATATATAGTGATACTCTCTTTTTGAAACAGTAATTGCTTTTGGCATGCTCCCAACTCAGCGGCTGGTAATATTTGCACTGCCACACGCAAATGAATATTTATTTAAAGAGGAGGTGAACAAGGATGTGAGATAATATGTTCCAAATTGAGGTGGGTTTTCACCTCTGTATTACTTCTTACCTGACTCTGAATGAACGTGTGCACTTACGTTGTGAAAAGGAATCTAGTTTACTTGAACTTGAGGACTGCTGAAGAACTTTAGATTTGGCCTGAATTCGTCCAAAGCTCCAGACTTGTACTTGGATTCATCTATTTAAAATCAAATAAATAAATTTTCTGTTTGTATTCCGGGAAGATCACGGTCCGAGGAGTTATTGGTCTTCAGTCTTCCTTAAGTTTGACTCTCAGCAGTCTTTTTTTTTTTTGTCGCTTTTTCCCATTATATATGGGGTCAGCGTTTTTAGTTTTTTGGCATGTAATTTTTACGGCCGGATGCCCTTCCTGACGCCAACCCTCACCCCTTTATCCGGGTTGGGGATATGCGGTGGTCATTCTCTGACCTTCCGCATCCTCCGTATTTGGTGGTCACGGGCTTGAATCCCGGTCTAAATCAAGAAGCGTGTGCTACGCACTACTGCTACGGAGGCGCCTGACTCTCAGCAGTCTACATTCTTATTTACTTGCTTGTATCTTTTCTCTTCCCTTTCCTTACCCTAGGTCCAGGGATGGCAGCCTATATGGGCACTAAAAGGTGAAATAACAGTTACAGTGCGATTGGCCCGGCGTCTTGTGCTAAGGAACGCTGGCCAGAGGTTGATACTGTTCCGTGGGCCTGAGGCCAGTCGAACAACCCAACCCAATCCAACTCAACATAAAACTACGATAACAACACATCACTACATTGATTGGCTTTACCGTGAATGGTGTTACTTCACATCTACCTACACATGGCGGGGTTGCCCTTTGGGCCCGAACTGTCTACAATTTAAAATACATATATATCCTTGAGTGGACTCGCACAGTGGTTATAATCGACTTCCTCACATTGCAGTCTGCGCGGGTAGCACAGTGGTATCGTCACCGTCCTCCCCACACCGGGTGGAAAAGGCCCGGGTTCGAATCCCGTCGATGACGCGAGGAACTTTAATGGGCTTTTTTCACTCCGTGGCTGAGTTAGTTGGTCTCAGGCGTAGATAGCAAGGTTTTTCTCCCCAGTAACTGGGGTTTTTTTCGTCCAGCAAAACAGGCAAATCAACCATAGAACATACGCAATTTACAGACACAAATACGGGTTAATGTATTTAATTACGGGCAACCCTAAAATAATAATTTTTTTTTCTCACATTGCATGAAAAAGGCACTGGCTCGAATCCCGTCAAGAACCCGAGGAATTTTTATGGGCATTTTTCATTCTGTGGCAGAATGTCTGTCTCAGGTTAGGATAGCAAGGTATTTTTCTCCCGGAAACTCAGGTGTTTCGTCCAGCAAAACAGACAAACCGAGTAGAGAACACCTGCAGGTTATAGACGTAATACAGATGAGTGGATAATACACACTGTTGTTCTCGATTAACTCTAATATGAATTCCCTAGTGGGTAGCAAAGTTGGTATAATCACCGTCCTCCCCATACCGGCTGGAAAAGACATGAGTTCGAATCCCATCACTAACACGAAGAGTTTTTATGGGCCTTTTTCACAACGTGGCTGAGTTAGTCGGTCTCAGGCGGGGATACCATAATTTTCTCTCCTGGAAACTCTGGTTTTTTCGTCCCGCAAACAGAAAATCAACCACAGAACACACGCAATTTACAGACATATATTGTGAAAATATGGTCTAAGTCGCTGATGCTCCTAAATAAACCTTGGAAGCTGTGAAAAAGGCACTGGCTCTTTCACAGCTCCCAACAATCCTATTAGGACTTTTTTTTTTTATCTTGACAGTACTGTATAGTGGCTTTGCCACTTGTCACTCGTTTGGAGACGTCTGAGTTTAACTCCCTTCCTTGACTGGAGTAGTTTCTAAAATCCCAAATAGTAGATCTCAGGCGGAGGAAATAGGGTCTCGCCGCTAGTTTTTCCAAGTTTTTCAGCTTGCACGACATGCAAAACCGCCCCTTGGATCTACACTTCTACAGACGCAATGCATTTAACATAATAATTAACCGTTAACATAATAATTATTCTCTTGGTTTGGTTATCTTTCAAAATATTGTGTATTTATGAGACGTCTTCATAATTACTAAAAAAAAAAAAAAAACTAAAGTAAACTATTATATTAGGGTCACCTGGAAAGGAACTTTCAAATACCCATGCGTATTGTGTCTGTAAATTGCGTGTGTTCTCTGGTCGATTTGCCTGCTTTGCTGGCAAATCGACCAGAGAAAAATCCCAGTTCTTCCGGACGAAAACCTTGCTATCTACCCTGAGACCGACTAACTCAGCCACGGAGTGAAAAAAGCCCATAAACGTGCCTTGCGTCATCGACAGGATTTGAACCCTAGGCCTTCCGCGCAGACTTCATAATTCCTATTATTATTATATTAGGGTTACCTGTAATTGATTACATAAACTCGTATTTTTGTCTGTAAATTGAGTGTGTTCTCTGGTCGATTTGCCTGTTTTGCTGGGGGATAAAAACTTTGCTATCTACGCCTGAGACCGACTAACTCAGCCACTTAGTGAAAAAAAGCCCATAAAAGTGCCTTGCGTTATCGATAGGATTCGAACCCAAGGCTTCCGCGCAAACTTCATAATTACTAGGCGCTCAGCAGCCTGGGATTTTGTGTTAAAATAAAATTAACAGAACAAAATGTTCTACATGAATATTTAATTGTGAACAGTGTCGCCGAAAGCAAATATTTAATGTTATATGCATCCTGGCATGCAAATTCCGAGTATCCAATAGAAATCGATCTACCACCTTGCAGAGCCACACATTATGCAAATTATTCATGCCTATAAAAACACAAGTTGCGGCCACATCACTTCATTCCCGTTTTTTTTTTTTGGCTTTCTCAGTGGGATAGTCACATCTCCAGTACTCAGAATGGCAAGTAATCGTCGTTTAGATGATTCTTTGAGATGGCTGGCCGTTGGATGACTAGAAGTCCGGCAGGCGGAGATGGCACATTGACTTAATGTGTCACGCAGTGTTGTTTTGGCACCATGGAAGCAGTTTTGCGCAGATGTGGGAAACTACCGGTGGCGCCTGACTCTAAATACTGTACTATGGAAGCAGTTTCAGGAGACAGGAACCATTACAAGAAGAGCTGGCCACGGTCGCCCGAGGGCTACACTTACGGTGGAGGCGGTGGTCTCGTGTGGAATAATGATCAGCGATGCCACCCCCTTCAATTTTTAATAGGGTTACTGTAACTGCGGAGAGGTACCGAGAACAGATCCTCGAACCCAGTGTGAAACTCTTCAGGGTTGCGGTTGGCCTAGATTTTATTTTCTTGTAAGACAGCGCCACTGCACAAAGAGCTCAAGTGGTGGAGAAATATCCTGAAACTGGAAATATCCAACGACTGCCGGGTCCAGCACGATCACTAGACTTAAATCCAATTGAACATGTGTAGGACGCCATTGGGCGTCGCAATTCACACCGACAGCCAACGCTTCGGTCACTTGGTGAATGGTGGGCTAAGGTCTATGCTGGTGGGATTTGTTGCCACAGAATCTCAGACACCTTTATATCGAGCATGGTTTACTGTTATCAGACGTGTTTAGCCGTTGTAGGGGATGATACACTGTACTTGTGTCATGTGATCATATTTTCCAGCATCCTGTATCGACTTCTGTAATGTGACCTTTGTGGTAATTCTTATACAACCCCTATAAATGGCCCTTATACCTGGCGAAGTTTCTCGCTGTCTCCTCATTTCATCGTTGTTCTATGGTACACCACCATACCAAATTTTGTCCCGCTTCATCGCAAGCTGCACGACAGTGGTGTAGCTACCATGTAGGCAGGCAAGGCAATTTCCTCCTGGCCCAAGGGCCCCGTCGTCTTTGGCTGTCTCCTCTTTTTTGCAATTTTTATTAATTAAGTAGGGGCCCGAACATGTTCTTTGCCCGAAAAAGGGTAGCTACGCTACTGCTGCACGAGTTACAACACGTTTTCTACGTGTTCTGTTAATATTGTCGGCAGTGTAGTACCAAATTACATACAAATATAATCTAGCTCTTTTGGTCCATGTTTACAATCCGTTAGCTTATCTCATTATATTTTTATAAAGCATTTTGCCTTTTTAAGATAAAATTTACTTGGTAGCAATCAATTTATTGTGAATTTTAAAATTAAATTATGTAAATATAAAAATCCCATTTCACATCGGTAGTTTTGTGCTCTAATCTTTACAAGTGATTTTAATTTTACCTCCGGCAGAACCTCAGCAATTGATTTGACCATTATGCGCTGAAATTTCATTTACTGTTTTATTATTGGGTCATAGAGATATTTTAAAGTTTAAAATATTTTATTATTAGAATTACTGTGATTTACCAAATAACTATTTGTATATTTTCTTTTCCAAATTTTAACTGGTCTCAGAAGAAGAAATCCTTCTGGAAGGCTTCCTCATGAACATTTCTATACACACTGTATAGATTTCCTTCTTGAGGAAAGTCAGTCGGCTGATGGCATAAATGTCCTTGACTCTCCTCCGTTTCTTGAGAACCCCAGTGATACCCTAGGGGTCAATGGGGTGGGTAGAATAGTGGTACTGTATTTATATCCATACAGCTGCAGCAGGGTTGTGGTAAAACGCTTGGAAACAACAGAATCCGGGCGTCAGTTTTTAAGGAGCGGCAGAGGGTCTGCACTGTGTTCTTCCTCTCACTACCCCAAGGCTCGTTCAGTCTTCTTATCGTGTAATTTTGTATTCTTCCAGATTAGAAAGTTTGCTCATTGAGATCCAGCTTTGTCCGATTCTGCCTTTGACTAACTTCATACATTTGAACTTTTTCATACTTGTTCCATGGATGAATATTTTCCTGATTTCTGCTTGTTTGCATGACCTTTTTGGTTTTATTCATGTGTATGTCGTATTTGGATTATGTTGAGTTGTGGTTATTTAAGGATTTGATTTTTTCCAGGTCATGTGGTTTCTACTCCCTTCAGTTTTATTCCGTTTATAATAGAGTAAACTCTGGCACCTCGGAGTTTGAGAGATGCTGAATTTTTAGAGAGGTAAACAAACCTTCTGCTTGAGCAGTTAGAGGAGCACAAGCACATTTAAATAAATAGTTTTTATTTAAATAAAACATTTTTTTTCATTATTTCACGTATTTTTTTTTAAGCAACCCGACTAATTAAATTCATCAGCCGTGCTGTGTGTCTTATGTCTATTAATTGCGTGTTATATGGTCGATTTGTCTGTTTTGCTGGAAGAAAAACTCCAGTTTCTACGCCTGAGACCGACTAACGTAGCCACGGAGTGAAAAAAGCCCATTAAAGTTCCTCGTGTCATTGACGGGATTCGAACCCGGGCCAGCCAATGCGCGCAACAATATTAAGCACAAACAACTAAACTTATTTATATTTGCAGACATATTAAAAGAAAAGAAATTATTAAAACTACCCCAAATTATCTTCGCCCACGAAGGGGTACGCCGGTAAGACCAAATTCTCATAAGGGGTACGCGATTATATTAGGAAACACTGCTATCGAGATTTTAAGGTATCAAAAAAAAAAAAAAAAAAAAAAATCATCTTTCTATCACAACGGCTTCTGGATGAATACAAATCTTATTTGAATCCCCCCCTCCCCCTCGTAGGTGAAGGTGGCGAAATTTTCTTAAAAACAATTTGATAGGGACCTGAACTCCCTTATAATAACCACAACTTAAAAAAATAATAATAATAAACTTCCTTCATAAATTATTCAATTCAGTAGGACCTTTTTTCCCCCACTCTATTACACAAAATAAAATAATAAACACTAGTAATTGCCCATCACACACTGCATAGTAACCGGTTGTCAGCATAAGCTGTGATTACTTTGACTATTTTTGGCAACATTCATATTGCGGATGACCTTTTGAAGGGAAGTTAAAGCTGAACCTTCCTCTGTACTTGTAAGACTCTAAATTAGGGTTGGTTCTAAATTAGAGCTAATTTACAACTTCTATTCCCCTCTGTTACTACTGCTGCATATAACTGAAATTGCACATGCTGCTTCTCTCTGAGATAACAAAGGACGTGCTCATAAAGCGTTTAAGATTAGGTAAGCATGTTTGTATCTTATTTAGAGCGTCACCTGAACGTCAATTCAACTCTGCCTTGGTACTCTGTGATGAATATATAACTCTGCATAAGGCCAGAAATGTGCCTAATGGTATATTTGTCTAGTATCAGTGTTGTTTCTGGCTACTTTTCCACTAGGAAGGCGATCACCTAAGAAAGCTTGCCGAGTGCCCGTCTACACCACGAGGAGGTGGACCCCAACTACGCATGTACCGTGGCCAACCCGATAAGGACTACTAGATGTTACCAACTGCTTATTTTTAGTGTATTCAATCTATCCACTAACAGCATTCTGGTAATAAGCAGTACTTAGTTTCACGCGGGTTCGGATTAACCATTGGGGCCATGGCCTGTGGACCACTGTCTTCAGGGACACTTTAACTTGAAGTGTCAAATTCTGTGCAAAATTTGACACTTCACTTGCTAAAATACAAGAGCCGTGCACAATTTCTACTTTTTTTTTTTAAGGGTGTTAGGATATAATGTATATTAAAGCATCTATTTACTTCATGTCTGTCCGTTCGTCAGCATGTAATAACTCTTCTCCCGGTGGTTGGATTTTTATGAAATAAAAATCTATCCACTGGAATTCGAGCTATTATAGGATGACGGACGGACAGACACGAAGAATTTGTCCAGCCAACCTAAATTTTATTCAGATCGGACCAACAAAAATCCGGAAATTAATTATTATTTATTTCTTTCTTTCATTTTTTGTTCTCCCATACATTTCAATTTTGTTATCCATATAACGTGTATTATAGCTAAGGCACTGGATTATGTATGTTGACGTGGGCTGGCTGATTGGAGGAATGAATAGATGATATGATGGATGCGCAGAAACGAAATGTTCTCGGTTGGCGCATAAATCATGAATTATTAGAATTCGTCTATTCTATCAATCACAGCAGAAATTAAATGTGTTATATTTCAATTATTATTATTCCAGGAAGAACTAACTAAATGCATTACGAAAGTGTTGACAGTATACTGTACTACGATTGTATACTTCCAGAAATACGTGTTGCATTTCGCTCTGTTGATTGCAAAACTGGAGTAAATATTATGTTGGGAGGTAGTGCAGCGAAGTGAAAACTTTTACTTTTATGTATTAATTAATTGGTAACAAGATAATTAATTACTGTATTTACTTTTCACTTCTATTAATTAGAGAGAAAAAATCAATTAATTTAAGAAATAAAAATCTAACGCACTGCATACATTAATGAACTTGTTCTTACTAAAAATTACAGTGTTATAATAGCGCATATTTTATTTGAATATTTTTCGTTAATACGAAAAAGAAGAGAAAAATTTCATCGACTGGGAGTGGAGTTTATTACATGTGGATGGACCAACAGACATGGAAAACGAATAGGAACTTTTTAATTTCATCCACTGGGAGTCGACTCATTACATGTGGACGGACCTACAGACATGCGGAAGACAAATAGGAACTTTATGCATATATTTTCACGTGCCAAAAAATAAAATTCCCAAGTGACACACTAAACATAGTAAGACTGACGTCATCAGGGAATGACAAGGCATTTTTACAGTTTCCAGGTAGTTGATAGATTTGCCTTGAAAATTACGAAGATGTCTTTTCCTGTTCATGGCATGTCTACTCATCAGTTTGCTCTTTCAATTCATGTGGCAAGTTCAGACGAATTTGTTTCTCATTTTGTTTCCGCCTATATTTGACTAAATGTTTGCCAGAAAATTCAGATTTATAAAACGCACACACACACAAAATAATTTTTCTACTTGAGTAGTTCCAGAAAGTTCTTTATGATGCAACCACTTCCGACTTAATGAATCGAAAATATCACTGGCACATCAACGGAATTGCGTTGAACCTGTTTTGCTTTTTGAACATCGTGACATAAGCTGCAATACTAGTAGTTTCCTACCAAACCGGATTTTATCTTTGGTGTACTACTGTTCTAAACTTGCGACACCGTTACACTTCAAAAATTCTCTTTCATTCTTGGAAAGCAACGAGGAAAAGAATTGCCTGAATGGGTGTGGCGTGATTCATCCTGTTTCACAAATACCCAAAGGCACGTTGTACTCATTTTTTGGGGTGTGAGGAAGAGATAAAGATAATTTAAAACTGTAGTTACTCGGTCACTGTAGGTCTTGCCGGTGTTCTAAGCGGATACTAAGAAACTCCAGTTCCTCCTCCACCACAAACTGTGTCAGGTAATTGTAGAAATACACAACGCAGTGTTAATTTGGTGACTGATATTTTGTGTGAGGGTTTTTATATTTAATAAGTACATATTTTTGTGTTCGCCGTGTTAATTCAAAGCTGTTTATAGTATTAAAAATATATATTTTTATTTATATACGTTTCTTTTGAAGTTGATTTTGAGGATATCCTTTCGCAAAGGTTTCCTAGGCGGTGCACGAAATAATCACGTGGAAAGCATAGGTCCGCAGTCCGCTTACGAGTAACGAGTAACTGATCGATTTGCCGGCTGTATTCCGTCATTTACGAGAACCTTGCCGACTATTCCGGCCGTCTACTCAAGAAC